>NC_134314.1:114416004-114758109 GCF_964195595.1 Calonectris borealis
AAAAAAAGACAAAAATAGAGCAATAGATGACACTGAAACAGAAAGTGTCCAAGCAAATCAAGCATTTGTGGATAAATACAATTAAAGTGTTACAAATTCCTCACTCATTGTAATGAGGGAACAAAGGCTGTCTCAGAACTTATGGAGCTCATATGCTTCTACAAGACCTTTCTTGTAGGCGTACTGGCTGCTGGGTGACCCTGCTGATATCACACCACGGTCTATAAAAATGACATCCTCCTTTCATCATGCTGCAAGACTGAGACCCGCTGAAATGGCATTACCTGGTCTTGTCAATGGGTAGATCAGTCCTGTCCAATTTTAGCTTTCCTTTGCCTGTTTTGAGCAGGGATTTTGCTTTGTCTTGGCTCCTGGGCTCGAAGGTGCCTGGAAGGTGTGTTAGAAGAACTGATATTTGAATACTTCTCAAACTCCGGATTTAGCTTTCTCACTGGCCATCCCGTTGATGTCAGTGTGACTGTGGTATCATCACAGGAGACAATCCCCACTCAGCTGCGATTCTGCTTTCTGTGTTCATTATTGACAGCTGTACTAACAAGCTGTAACTTTGTGAGGTTCATTGTGTTCAAGCCTAAATGCCTTGCATATAACTTTGGGAACTCCAGCTGATCAGGTTGAATTCAAGGCACCTGCTTGGGTACTCAAAGCTACATAGAAGATGTGATACAATTACCAGAGCTTTGGATTAGTCTTCTGAGCTACTGGAACCCTAGCAAGAGACACGAAAGCCACTTTAACACCATCAAAATGGAAACTCCGCCTCCAGCTGACACATCTAGCTGAATGCACCACCCCCAAGAGAGAAGACCATGGCTCCAACACCAATGGTCCCACTAAGCATGTGCGTCATCCCTCTTATAATCAAGGGAACTGCCCTGCTCGTATGCATAAGTGTTCATCTGAATCAAGGCTGAAAGAGTGTCTATGAGCTCTGGTTTCCTAGGTGTTTGTCCTGCACTAAAGCTCAGGCCTAAGGTGGATGCAAGGTAACCGGTGGTGTCTGGCCTCTCTGTGGTGGTAAACCTGGGCCAGTTGTTCCACCTAGTCAGTATGCTCAAAAGCACTGCGCTGGAAGGGAAAATTCAGCCCCTCTTGTCCTTGTCCAGGTAAGAACAGGACAGCTGACTTTGTTTTTGTACAAGTGGCATGTTTAAAGGACTTTTCCCTTGTTACCTTTCCCAGCCAGTCTGGAATCCAGCCACCTCACAGAAGCAGGATTGTAGCTGTGTCTGGAGGGGACATGGCAGACCCTTGGCTCACAGCCCATCTGTCCACGTTCTCAGGGGAGGCTGAGCCATCTCAGGAGTCATCATGATGCATAGTATTATATCCTAGGACATGTTTAAGCTTAAAGGCACTTAAAAGTACCACTTGAGATGCCATTGGTTCCATCATCATCCTAATTGTGCAAATAACCTCATTCGACTAAAAAAGTATTTGATTTCCAACCAGGTTTCTGTCATATCCCAGGATCATGTTTCAGCCAAGAAATGAGCATCACATCTTCATCTCCAGATGAAACAAATAAATATATTGCATTGTTGTTGTTGTATATCTTGCAGACAAACAAAGCAGTAGCCAAGGGGGACTTCCACCATGCAAGCTCCAGCTCCCGGCGAGCACTCTTCCTGGCTGTCCTGTCCATCACAATCGGAACTGGCATCTACGTTGGGGTCGCCGTGGCTCTTATTGCCTATCTGTCCAAAAACAATCACTTATGAGCCTCAGGAAAGGGGGAGAACCAGCCACCCGGCGTCTGCACTGCAGAATTCTCCAGCAGATCAGACTGCGTGATTTTCCAAAAGATCAAGAGACAAACTCCTTCTGGGGGCAGGTACAGGATAAGATGGGCTTGTGCATTATTGTAGGGTGGGAAGCAGGCTGGGGTGGGGATAGTTTCATCATTTGTGATGCACAAGTCTTGCCTCTCTTCATGAACCCCCATACAAGAAAGAAGGAAGGAAAGAAAGAGAGAAAGAGCAAAAGAGAGAAAGAAAAAGAAAAAGAGAGAGGGAAAGAAAAAAAAAAACAGAAGAAAGGCAGTTGGGGAAGGTGTGGAGAGGGGTGTTTTACTATGCCTTCTTTGCAATATGGTGTTTAAAAGAAGCTGGCAAACTGAGCTGTTCTCTTAATACCTTCTTGGTCACCTGAACTTTGCCGCCAGCATGAGCTTGTGCTTAGTTTGCTTGTTAAGCACGGCACTGAGATCTGGGAAAGCATGGACAGTGGCTGGTTCTCTGAAAGAGCAATATAACAACAGGAGGAAGAATATGTTTTCTTACTTTTGAATGCAGGACTCATTTGCCTAAGAGTGAAGCAGAGACCTCAGCGTAGAATGGTATTGCCCACTCTTCTTGTGTGGGTAGGTTTCTAAGGAAGGAGAAAAGGAAATAAAAAATATTTTTTCTTTCCTATCCTTGTTTTTGGATTAAGATGTGACCGACAGGCCCACCCAGTGCAGAACAGCTGAGGTTACTGCATGACTTGGCTCCACAGACTGAGTGTGAGGTCGAAGTAGCATGGGATCTGTTGTAAAATGAATTCCTCCATCCAGTCACATCGTGATAACGGCACATTCCTGTGGCATATTGCTCGTCGGGGTTGCTCCGCCTTACCGTGGAGACCTGCATAGCAGTCAATGCAAGAAACCTGGGGGAAAAAATGCAAACTGAAATACTAATCAATTTTAAATGAAAAATCATGGTAAAGCATGAGAATTAACCAGGGGAAGGAATGCTTCATACATTTCTGAGGTACTGCTCATACACAGAGCAGTGAAGGAGACCACTCAGATGACAAGCTCACAGCTCATCCGTGGACCAGGGACACAGCATAGCCATGGAGAGACAAGCATGTCCCTCGATAAGCAGTGCAATGGTACACTGTAAGGGAATTGAGCATTATCCTTCACTGGCTGAAACGATATATTTATTTTCTTCTTTACTCCTTCCCCACAATCACCCTTTTATTTTTTTTGTCTTACAGATGTACCATTTCATCCCACCAAGGGTGTATCAGCATAGATATATATGTATCTACATATATATGTACAGAGAGACAGAGAAACTGATCAAAACAATAAGCATTTTATTATTCACTCCCTTGTGTTTTACAAACATAATTTATTTACCCAAGAACGTCATCAAAGACCTTTTTTTTCCAACTCTGTATTGTGTGTCAGCTTTGCTCTGGGACAATTTTTTTCTTCTGTTTTGAGGTTGGCGCTATTTTGGTTTTAACTTGAGTTTTTTTATTTTAGGGGGGAGGAGGACAAACACATCCGAAACTATTTTTCTGCTACTGATACAGTTTATTAAAACACATGGTATACAGCTGCTGATGCTCCGTGTGACAGTTTTTTTGCACAGATGTGAAGTGTTAGACTGAGTGAAAATTGCCCCAGTACGCTGAGATCAGCTACCTGGAGAAGTACCCGTATGGACCATCCCGTACTGTACCTGGACCCAAAAGCCTGTTGTAGTTACTGACAGTTCTTCTTTTGCGTTGATTTACTGGGCTTCAAACGAAGCCTGGAGACTAGCGATGCAGTCGTAGTCATCTTCATCAGTTCTCAGCCACCGCTAAAGCTGAGGGCCCATTAAATGCAGGGCTTTGGCCAGATTGCCCTATTAAGGTAAAGTCAATTCTGTGGTTCTTCCCTTTTTTTTCTAGCAACTGCTATGGAGGCCCCTTCCCTTTGAAGCAAGGCAGTAGTGAGTGGGCAAGTTAGAGTCCCCACTCTGTATTTGCCCCAATGGGCAGTATCTGGGTTTGGGTAGGTGAGGAACAAGGTCACGATTTGCTGCCTCCTTATTCTTCCAGGAGGATGCACAGGGTTTCCAGCTACAGTGCTTACAGCAGGCTCTCCAAAGCAGTGTGCCATGGCTTTAAAAACCAACCTGGGATGTGTGTTGCAGTCCTTGCCTCACTTCCCCCTGGAAATCAGGTGGCTGTGACCGCTTTGGTTCACATTTGCCCCATTTCAAACTATTCTTCCCGTTCAGGAAGAACGGGAAGTTTCTTTCTTGGTTGTTTTTAAGGGTGAAGTATTGCTAGACTTGGATGACAACAAGGTCGTGTACGCTAAGCCTGGACTTATGTCAAACATATATCTCAGTCCAGATCTTATTTTGCCTCAGTTCGTAACGTAGTAACGCCTTGTCTGAGAGAAAACCTTGTCTGAGGCTAGGAAAGCCCTTTTCTAAGGCTAGGAAAGCCTTTATCTAACAAGCAAAGACAAGGACTGGAAATACTGATTATTTATTTAACTTAAACGAAGAGATTTCCATCTGGGCCTTTTCCTATTTGTTTTTTAATCTAAAATGAGCATGAAGACTGGGGGAAAAGGTGCAGCAGTATGGGGCACATCACCCTCAGCTGCACTCCTAGCAATACTGCCATGGCTGTCTCATCTGAGGTACAGCACAGGAGCCCTTCACAGTCCTGCATGGTTCAGCAGAGCTGGCTGGTCCTGTGCATTCATGTGTGGATATCTCCCTCTACCTCATTCTCCTCAGCAGCCAGGCCAAGGTCTCACACTGTTACGGGGCAGAGACGCAGCCCTTGCACGTGGTGACTCCTGTGCTAGTCAGCTGGGTGGGTGATGTGCATGGCTGGAGGTCCTTGGGAGCTACACATCAGTGGGAGGGATCAACTCGCAGCAAAAGCCCCATGCTTTGCCAGCAGAGCTCTTGTCTCATGCAGCCCATGGGTGACATCCAAGCTGGAGAGCATGGGTTCATCCATCACCACCTTGGGAGTCTTTGGGGGCCATATAAGCCCCATCCAGGACCCCAAAGCTGAGCACCACACGTCAACAACTAATCTGTTTGCTAAATAACTCAGATTTAAGTGTGTTTGGGTGTGGTTCATCACAAGAAAGGAGAACGATGATTGGGGCTCAAGCTAGCACTCCCAGGACACCACCCTACCCCTGTGTGAAGACCGTAAATGCCACAGCGTCCGAGATACGCAGTGAGACCTGTGAGCACAGGTTGGCTTTTACAACATGCAGATGCCCAGTGAGCTTGAATTTGGGCAAGGTAACACATTTCAGTTAGGACTTGGCTTTCACCATGGCCTCCTGTGCTTTGCCTCTGACACACAGATCAGCCTGAAGAACAATGCAGCCAAGGAAGTGGATTCCCGTGTGTAACGTGCTCTTCTTTTATGTCAGCATGATTTGTGGAGAATTAGCTCTTTCCCTCAAAGTCTGAACTTTGGGGCACATGATATTGAAGAAGAAACTCAGATTTTTCATTTTAGAAGAAAGGAACTAATATTTCCTAACCCTGATCTGAATTTAACCTGGAGTTCAAAAAATTAGAAAGCAAATACAGAGACTCCAAGGTCTACATGCCCAAAAATAATAATAATGTCCTTTTTAAACCAATCTTGTGGTTGAGGGATCTGCCTTACGATTTTTGATGATGGTTGTGCAAGCTGAATATTGACCTGAGAAGCAAAAGCCAGCCCTGGAGCTAGAAGAAACCTTCCCAGATGGGCAGTATGAAAAATGCCTTAGAAGCCTTTGCATCTAGTCTTAAAAATAGCATCCCAAACTGGGGAGTGCAGGCTTGCCTGTCTGCAGGAACCCCCAAGGGACAGTAAACAGGAGCAGCACCTGCCTAGCAAGAGCACTCCTGAGAGCATCGCCTGGCTGAAAGTTGAGGATGTGCCTCAGTGCTGCACATGCTGGAGCAACCCACCACACGACATGGGGCTGGCACTTGGCATGGCAGTCCAGGGGGGTGGGCAGGGAACCTAAAGGGGGCTTGCATCCTGGGGAGGTAAACCTGGGCCTCACTGCAGCCTGAAGTGGGGATAAAGCTCCCATTGATAGCTTTCATGCCTTAATATGGGACCAGTTTGCTGAATATCTGTAGCACGGGTATTTACCCAGGTCTGTGGGTCAGCCAGGAGCTGAACAGGGACCTGTCTCTTCTTAAGGTAAGTGATGTTGGCATGGCCCGCTGCAGCATCTCTGGCCGGCAGAACACATACAATCCTCTAAAGAAAAAATCTATGGCATTAAGACTAGAAAGTGCCACTGACACCGGTGCTACAGTCTGAGCTTCTGCTGAGCAAGGACCTCTGAAGCTGGGTGGGACAAGTTTGCTCCTCAAAGTCAGGAAGGTTCTGATGAAGGAAGGAGAAAGTTGAAGGAAATGCTGCAGAGGTACCATTTGACTTGGAGTTTCCTCAGTTCAGGCTTTGGGGTTGCCACGCGCTGTGATGTGGCTGAAGCAGAGGAGCCGCCTCTAAGCAGGGGCAGCTGGTGGAAGAGCAAGAAGGATCATGTGGGAAGGACCACATGGGGTGCGCTGGTGCTGTCTCACAGCTTGCAGGAGCATAAATTTGCCTTGGAGGATTCTCCTTCTGCAAGAGTATCTTCTTCTGCTCAGTCTGCAGTGGGCTGTGAGGAGCTGATACAACATTTCAGCTGCTGCCTTTCTAAACGCTGGTTCTCAAAACACTGTGCACATCACCTCACCACACCGGACTGAGGAGGCAGCTATAAACTACCACCCATCTGAGACGCTGAAGCAGCCTGTTGCAGAGATGACTTTAGGATCTGTCTTTGCTTTACCTGTGTACCTGAAACAAATTTTCTTGTAGGTTTGTGGTGTGTCCTGGGCCAGCAGCCTCGGAGAGGGGCTTGACCCTCACAGAGGTGGAGGAGCAGAGCAGGTGACTGGGGTAACCTTGCAAAGACATATGGTTTCACAAGAAGTTGGTGCACATTCACACCCACACAGAGGGAACATCAAATGTTTTCAGATTTGCATGCACACATGGCCTCTCTGAAGAAAGAGAGGCTCATCCTGATTTTGGATGTGCTATATATCTCACTACCTGCAGTGATACTCCTGGAAGATGCCAGCTGTGGAAATAAGTTTTCCTACTGCATACCAATACCTTTTTCCACATCAACCTGGGAGATGTGTAAAGTCCTGCCATCCTGATGGACCCAGCTAGAAAGAATTGAGAGAAACATGGTTTGGGCTCTCATAAGATATCTGAGAGCCAGAGGAACAGCAAGAACCAAAGGTAAGAGTGATGCCTTGGGCTGCCTGCGACATTGTTTGATGTTGATGAAAACCTTAGGCTGGCAAAGTCAGGAAACAGCTTTTCAAACACACATGGGGGGATTTCTAGCCTTTTTCAGCAGCAGAAGGGAGGAGGGTCTGTGTGGAAATGAAATCACAAGTGCTTGTTGCCTAAGCTGGAAACACATCTCTGAAACTGGGCAGCCATGTGAGATTCATGTCCTTTTATTCAAGAAGAGCCTGTGTGACCCACACTGCAACTGAAACCACACCACCAGCTTTTGCTTTCTGAGTACCAGCTCCAAACTGCTACAGGCCATGGGCTGACAAGCACTCCACTGGTTCAGATGTATTAAAAAATAAGCTGACGTGTTATCTTCCCACATATAAGAATAAATCTGGCATGAACTTCCTATTGTGTGCTTAGGCAAATTTGGCAGAAAGACTAGTATGTGCATCTGCCTTACCCAGATGACAGTGGTATTTCTGAGTGATGCCAGAGTGTACATACCTATGTGAATTGGGAAATCACAGTCAGGTAGAGGAATATCTTCGTAACTTGCTACAGCAATTACTCCTGCTGTTTAGAGCCATAGCATTCAAGGTTGGCTATGAAAAGTTGTCAGCAATTGTTGAACTAAGAAAGCACTCTGCAGACAATCATTATTCATTGTTGGCCGCTTGTGGCTGATGGTTATTCTCTGTTTGTAACCCCTCCTTTGGGAAAGGAAGGGTTGTGTGACCAGGGAGGAGAGACAGGGATCCTAAATTTCATCCTTCATCCAATGATGAATTGGAAGAAGTCAGGAGGAAGTACTGACAGGTAAAGAGAGACCCTTGAAAGCTTACTTTCTATAGAGGGACACCAAGAATATTACTCTGGGTGCTTTCCTTTTTCAAAGCAGCTTTTTGAAACTGAGTTAATGTATCTGTCATTCAGTTCAGTTTGAATTTGCCTCTTAAACTTACCTGTTATTCAGAAGCCATTGCTCCTTTTATGCTCTCTCCAGACTTAAAGGTAACTTTATTTTTAATAAACGTCACTTTTAGGGTAGCAGAATGCTCTGCTTTCCTGTGTTTGGACAGAGGGAGATCCTGTTTAGTTTACAAAGGAGCTCGGCCATCCCAGAGAGAGAGGAGAGAAGCCAGTCTCCCAAAGATTACAGCTGCCTCATTGCTTCCCTTCCTTTCTGAAGTGAGATCTTCATCCTATATTGGCTCAATCAGGAGGTGTCAAAGAAGTGGCACTGATCTCTTTACGAGATGACAAGCTGTAGTGATATCTAAGATTTACTACAAGGAAAAATATCAAGCTGCAAAGTCCAGGGTTGGAAGGCTCCAACTTAATCGTATAATGTAGGATGTCATTGTGGATTAACCTCAAAAGATGCATGGGGAGTGCTGGAGGGACTGAGAGGGAAGAAAAAAATCCTCTTTGTGGAAGTCTCAGAGCTCAAGGGAACAGAGGGACTCTCAGCAAATAATGTGCTGGGTCAGAGACTAATTACACCTTACATTTGCCATCTGACGGGATTTCATAACCCCCTGATACCTACACTGATTCTCGGTGCCTTCATTTGGGAATCTTGCTAGCCTTGAGCATTTTTTATGGCTCTGTCAGCCTGAAATGAATTTCTCCCACCTTCCACTCAACACCCACCACACGGCTAGCTTGCAAGAGCTCCCTGCTGAGGCAAGAAGAGGGCATAGCGAGGCTGCTTGGGAGCGTCACTGTACACTGAGGCTGGAACAGATCGAGGGCAGACACCAGCCTGCCTGCCCGTGGCAGTGGCAACCGCCTTCTCTGGGCTGGTTGCCATGCACCCATCACAGCTTGGGAAATGCCACCTGGTGAGCTGCAAAGGAAATTCACAGGCAGCCAACAACCAGCGGGTCCTCTGTCATCTCCCCTTAATTTCTTCCTGCATCAATGCATACAATGATGACCGACCGGAGGGTGTTTCTAACCTGAGGGACCTGTGGGCTTGGTGACTTTTGAATTAGCAACCATTTTCGACAGAACTTAACAGAGGGTGTGGACATCTTTAATACAATTAAGTGCTTATAAACTTCACAATAAGGAACAGTGCAACAGAAGAGATGCACCCAATCATTGCCCCCAGAGAAAGGGCACAAAGAGAGAGGGCACTGTGTATTAGACATCAGAGAACCCACACTCAGGCTGCTGAAAGCCCCAACCAGTGGTAGAGATTCTGTCAGAGAGCACAACAGCCCATGATACAGCCTGCAGGAGAACACATTTCATTAGTCTCAGAGTTCATTACACTTGCCTGTTAGCAACACAAGACCACAGGATGAATATTTGCAGAAGGGCTGTACCTAGGAGACCTTGTTATGTGCCTGGTTTCTTCAGGGCAGGATGTGGTCCAAGTAGCTAGTCCTGGGCTCAGACAGCTTCAAATCCAAGGCAAGAGGCAAAAATGGAGACGGACGACAGGAACAGTGTCAGTTTTCTCAACTAAACAAACCCAGCCCTTTTCAACCTTCTGCACCGGCTCTGCTTTCTGTATCCTCAGGCAGTCTGGTCATCACAGCCTGTGGTCCAACTTCTTTTGTGCAACACAGAACATTGGGTTGTGCTTCAGACGTCATGGGCAGGACTAAGTGTTGCAGACACCAGGATCACAGCCAAGTCAAGGGAACAAAAGCAGGAGCTGCCAACGCTGTTGTAGTTTATGGTGATATGGTGAGGCAACATATGTCTCATATGATCATGAGCCAGCTCTGGTGCCCTTGCTGCATTCAGTGATCAGCAGGTAGGTGCTAGTCCTTCGTGCCATCACATTTCCTTCTTCGGACGTGTCCAAGTGTACTTTTGACAGACTGCTCTAGCAGAGAGAGCTGTCTGTGGAAGGCAGCAGAGGGGTGGGAAAGGGCTCTGGGAGACAGATTTTATGAGGTGGTAGGTAGGAGAGAGTCTGTAATTTACTGCATCCAATCTGTGATTGCACACAACCACAGTGCCATGTGTCTGGGGAGAAAGCCACTTTCTCTTGGCTGATAACTCTACAGTGGGATATTTTTCTGTGGTCAAAACCCTCCCCCTACAGACTTTTCTGACCAGTAACAGACGGTGCTTGTGCGAAGATAAAACATCCGAAGTGATGCACCAGGTGGGTTACAGTAACCTTCCCTTCCCAACACAAGGTCAGGTATTTGCGTACCTCTCAGATTCAATTTGTCCTTCCAGGAAACTCAGAGATGTTCCCCCTCTTTCAGACTCATGCCATTTCTGAGTCAGTGCCATATATGTACACATACATGTGCATGCATACATACACTTGCAGATATATTTGTATACATACATACATATATATACACATACACACACACATATATACATACACATACATACACATATACCTATCTCACATATATGTATATGTGAGATACTGAACAGAAAGACACAGAGAAATCGACTTGTTCTCCATCAGGAGAATGCTGCAATGGAAAAACCCTAAAAATACTGATCAATAATCATCTACAAAATGGGCAACAGATCATGAGAGCTAGGCTTTGCTGCTTCCCTGCTATATGCTTTTGAGTCTGCCTTTGCTGCCCTTTTCTCCCTGCCACCTTCGCCCAATGCATCTTTTGCTAGCATTGGGTGGGGACAAGCTGGTGGTCGTGCATGGAAGTGGTACTGACACATCCTTAGCAGCATGCTGCCCACTATTTTGCAGCAGAAAGGACCTGGCCCCTAGGAAGGCATGTCTTGAGCCAGCTTGGCCATGGATTTCCTCTACGTGTTTAGATAAGCCTTAATAGACTCTGTACTGCCCACCAGAGACTGGCAGCTCACCTGAGTTGTCTATCAATTCTCTGGAGTCATCCTGTCATCTGAAATCTCTAGGAATTAGAGACGGTCTGCATATAGGACCATAGAATAACACAGGTTGTCAGGGACTTCTGAAGGTCTCCACTCCAGACTTCTGTTCAAGGCAGGCCAAATAGATCAGGTTGTCCAGTTGAATTTTGAATATTTCCAGGGACAGAGGTTCCACACTGTTTGACCACCCCCATGGGGAAAAATGTTTTCTTTACATCTAATCAGAATTTCCCGTGATGTAAACTGTTTCTGTTGCATCTTGTCCTTCCACCGTGCACCTCTGAGAAGAGTCTAGCTCCATCTTCTCAGCACTGCCCCATTAGGTAGCCATAGGCAGTGATAAGACCTACCCTTCACCTGCTCATCCTCTGGCTGAACAGATCAATTTCCTCAGCCTCTCCACATATGCTCTGTGCTTCAGCCCCCAACCAGCTTAGTGGCCTTCACTGGACCCACTCCAGTTTGTTCCTCTGTCTCTTGTACTGAGGAGCCTCAGACTGGCCAGGATCCCACTAGTCCCAAGTAGAGCAGACTATAATCACTGTTATCACTGTAATCACTATAATCACTCCCCTCACACTGCTGGCTGCACTCTTGCGGGTACAGCCAGTTGGCCTCCTGTCTTGCAGGGGCACCTGCTGACTCCTGGTTAACTCCCTCACACACTTCACAAGACTGGGTCGTTATGTCCCAGAGGTGGGACTTCACATTTGCTTTCACTGACCTTCACGATGTTCATATCAATCCATTTCTCCAGCCTGTCCAGGTCCCTTTGAAAGGCACCTCTGCCCTCCAGTGTACTGCCTGCTCCCCCATCCTCTTCCACAAATCTGCTACATAGCCCACAGAAACTACAATTTCCCTGTGCAAATCAAAGCAAAAAGGCAAAAAGCATGTGGGCTGACCACCATTTTTGCAGGTGCTCTTCCAGAAGTTGCAACTCTTCTCTTTGAATTTCCCCCAAACTGAAGGACAATTTGAGCACCCAGGGGATTGTGATTGACTCACATTCAGAACTGGGGCCACATTTCTTCATTCTGTCCTAGAATTTGTTTATCCATTATATTTTAAGAACACCTACTATAGTTGGCATATTAATTATTTTCTACTCATTTGAGACATACCCAAGAGGCAAGACTGATCACAATAAATAAATAAATGCTCAAATGAGCCAATATGCAGGCTAAGTAATACAGATTTTCTTTCAAAAACAGATTCATGAAGGAACAGCTTGTATTATTACTAAAGTGCTTTGGTTATGAGCAACTTAACAGCTGTCACAGAATAACAGCCTCATCAAGGAAGTGAGCCATCCTGGAGACCAGAAAGGACATAGGTACAACTGCTACACTGACATAAAGGAAGTAGCATGTATGCAAAAATACTGCTGGCCAGTCAGCAAGCAACTGGGTCTCGAAGAGGCTTTCTCAGAGGTCTCTAAAGCATGGATATGGTCACACAGCATTGTGCTCAACCACCTCCTTGGGCCACAACAAGCAGTTTTGGGGGTGTCCCTAGCTGTGACTAGCAGAGGTGGATAGTCAAACAAGAAAATCTCACATAAGAGGTTAAAATAAAATGGTCTGTAGAAAAATCACCCCCATTCACAATGTCTAGATAGGGCAAGACCTTCCTCTTCCTCTTGGCCTCCATCCAACTTTCTGTGTTGCTGCAAGGTCTGTACAGTCCCTTGGGGTTGGTAGAAAATTCTCCTCCTGTCTCCCACAGTGAAGGTCTGGCTCTGCACATCCCTCCCTCCTTCGTTAGCGGTGTCCTCATTTGGGTTGCCTGCAGATTGCAGGCTGTTCCCCAGCTGTGCAATGCTCTGTTGCTCTCATGGAAGGTGCAAATTCCTCGGTCCATGGCACAGTAAAAAGGGTATTTCACTCCTGCTCCCAAGCCCTTTTGAGGAACAGTGAATATCATCAGCCACAGATGCTAACCTGCCTATCTGGGTCTGATGAGAAGCATCCTAGAGCCAGTGTCCTGTCAGCTGGGTCATCCATAGCCAAACCCCATGGCGTTTGGCACCCCTGGGGGTCTAGGGTCTCTGGGACCCCACCAGCTGCTGTGTGCCCCACTCCATCCCCTGGGTGACAGATACAACCCTTGTGTAGATTAGGGATGGGAGCAAAACTTCTATTCCATTCCTTGGTGGTCCATCCCCAAGGAAAAAATGAGTATGAACTACTGCACCATTCTCTTTCCTCAGAATCTTCTGGCACGTGTAGTTAAGGCAAAAGTCTACCAGCATCCTTGTGGGAAGGATGATCCCAGGAATCTTCTGTCACTACTTTGGTTTCTACTCCTCTTTGAAACACTGGGAAGCCAGAAGGGGTTGACCTGTTCAATTTCAGTCAGAAGGCTGGGAATCCTAAGTCCCAGTTCTCTGTGACCCTGAGGAGTGGTCCCAGAAACTCCCATGCCACGGTTATGCCAGGGACAAATGTTATTGGTAGCCAATGGCAACCTACAAAACTGAACCATGAAATAAGTAACCCAAAACATCTCATGAAGGCTGAAGACTGGTTTGCATGCAAGAGGAAAAGAACTTTTAAGATGACACCTATCAGTGGCACTTCTGGAAAGAGTCAGTTAAGTAGAAGCTGCAGAAAAAGTCATATCTGAAAGTAATTAGGTGACCTGAGCCTTGAGAACAATGATTGACATTGAATCTAGTAGCAGACTGGGGTACTGCAAATTCTTGTTATGCCATCTTCCCTCATCACATCAAAGCTGTGGTGACCCTCTCTAACCAAGAACAGAGACAGACATGAAAATGCAGGCAGTCCTTCGTTCAGCAAATTGCTCAATAAACTTTTACATGTTCAGGTAAAGCGATGCACATATACACGTTGTTGCAACTCCTTTCCATTCTAGAGTGTCGGCAAACACCTCAATAAACCACTGTCTATTATGTTATATAGGCCTGTAGAGCATTGCTCCTACGCTAAACACTACACACAAATATAACTGTTTCTCCCATTTTTTCATATTTTTGTAGGATTCTGGAAAGGAACTGAAATAAGTCTATACATTACGACCTGTCCTCACCTTTCTTTATTATTTCATTTGATTCATTAGTTCATTTGACCATTTCTGGAGCCTTGCCTGTGAGCTCCTACCGGTAACTTTTGAGCAGCCAGTGACTTGTTGAATCATCAAATAAAAAAAAGCCCAGGCAACCTCCCTTTTCCTGCTGCCCTCCAAGAAAGAACCTGTTGGCATACTCTTGGCACATAGCAGCAATTAGAGCTGGTCACATTTTCTAATCATTTTACGTTTGCTTAGAACATTTTCCATCAGAAAATGCCGTTTAATCAAAAGGAAAGCTTGGCTGCAGGAAGATGTCACTTTCAAGGACATTTTATAATTGAGAAAATAAAAAGCGAAACCCCTTCACAATGGCAGAATATTTCACACTGAACTTTTTGAGATGGAACACAGACTATTTTCTTTTGAAATTATTTGTCTCTAAAATATTTGATACTGATCAAACTGCAGTCCAGCTGGCAAGAGCACATCTTGAATTTTCTTTTAATTGAAACTTTGTTTGGCAGATCCAAACTGAAATTGCTAAAAATATTTTGTTTGTTTACTTTTTTTGAGGACGCTGCCAAAATGCAATATTTTGCTCTGTTTCGAGCCAGAAACAGATGTTCAGATTATAGTATTACCTATCAGTTAAGAAGTCGCATTCCCAGATCTTTTATATTTTATTGGTCTATAGAGAAATTCTCCCTGGCCCCATGAAGAATAGCTGTCCTAAGCCCTCTGCATTGAATAATCTTGGAAGCACACACTCCTCCTTTTCTGCAGTGAAGATCATGATCCTGGAGCTGAAGGGTTAGACACACTAGCAGACTGAGGCACAGATGCCCTCCTGATATAATCAGGCGGAAAGAGGACAGGTAAAACATGTTGAACCAACACAGACATGGTTGCACCAAGAAGAAAGCAGAGAATGTCCCAAGTCATCTATGTCAGATTCTGGGTGTGCTGTGTGCCCCCGTTGAGCAGGGACATGGAGCTGGGTTTCTGCTATGGCCAGCTGCAAAGGCAGACCTGGCTGCTTTTACCCTTCTTGTGCCACCATGGTGCGGACTGCAGGATGGTCTCCTAACACCTTGTGTTGTGCATTAAACTGTGGAAGGGAAGCAAAGACAGCACAGCTGGCAACGGGGCCAAGCCACGTGGCCCAGGCTCAGCCTGCACCTGGTGGACAGACAGGCAGGGACTCGGGAGGGAAAGAGCGAGCAATGGGACGAGCTTGTCGTCAGTGGAAGATGTAAAGGGACAATCAGGCTACTTCCAAACCAAAACACATCTTAAGGTATCATCAGCTGACCCATTCAGCAAGAGTGTGAGGGAAGCACTGAGAAGGCTCCCTGTGCCAGGATTTGGCCTCTGCTACCTATGTTTCCAGGAGTATTTACTTCTGCCTGGGAAAGAATCCCCAGTGCATGCAATGGCAGAGCCTCTTTGCTTGCTATCATATACCTTCCACAATTTTGCTCTACCCTAAACACTCCCCAAGTTTGAAGAGGAGGACCAAGCCCTGCCAGCACGGGCCTGAGAGCAATCTGTATGGGGAAAAGGCTCTAAGCTGAATTCTTTGGTTATGTCCTTCTCCTCATCTACTCTTCTCATTCCCTGGTCTCCCCTCACAGGGGCTGGTCCCACACATCTGGAATGAAAACAAAAGCTCAGAGAAACAAGACCTCAGTGCTGGACAATGGGGCTTGTGCCGGACAGAGCTGCGGCCCCACGGCACCGAGGACACAGCGGAACAGCTCCACATCGGTGTTTTCAGAAGAGAAGCTGGAGGCACCAAGACGCACACTCCCTCTGTGCAGCACACGGTGCCCAAGCCCACTGGCTCCCATCCAGTCCTGATATCAATCTTCTTCTGAAGGTTAGACACAATGCCCTCAGCTGATCTGGCTCTGCAAGGTCAACAGGCAGCAGCATTTCTCCTGCCTTTGGGACCTCAACAGACCCTGAACTCCAAACACTTGCAACGATTTGCTAAGCTCTCATGTTGCTCAGGGGCTAGTTCGGCATTCTTAGAGCTGAGATGAAGATCATGCCTATATCTCCGGGGCCTGTACTGCAGCAGAACATTGAACTCCTGTTGGACTCATTCAGGGAAAGGGAATCCTGACAATCTTCTTCAGCCCAGGAGAGCTAGTCTCTGCTGACTCCTGCAGTAGTTAATAGAGAGAAATCAGTGCCTCCTGAAGGCAATTAGGAGCAAGAGATTAATGCTCTGAATTACATGTTGGAGGGCTGTGATTCTCTGCTAGCTAGAGGAAAGCTTGGGAGACATAGTCTAGTGTGCTCAAGTTGGGCTCTGTGCATCTGCAGCACCATCCTGGTGGTCATTTCCTATGACCTGTGCTGTAGTCCTTCCTGAGTCCCATGCCCAGGTGTGTTTTCAGGCTGCTCTTCCCACCACATCTGCCTGGGCCTTCCTATTCCAGCTATTTCTACAGCTCAGAGTTGCCCCTGCAGCACTGCAGTTACCTGGAGATTAGTGGGAACAAATGATTAGGAACCCATTCTCAAATTCCCATGCCAAGGTGCCGGTGGCATGCTGAGGAAGGCACTGAAGTGCCATCATCACTTGTCATCATCAAGGGATTGCCAGCTGGGAGGCAGCTTAGGAAGGTCCCTTTGCCTGAATGTACTCTGTGCATGCTGCTGTACTGGCCCTTCATTTACTTCAGCACCAAAGCATCGTAAGAGGCATGAGCATTTGGGAGGGACTCAGGGCAGGGTGTTGAAGGTCAAACTGGAATATCTTCCAAGAACCGAGCTGCAGGGTGATGACTATTGCCTAAAGGATCTTTTAAGATTGCATTCTTGTTTTCTTTGGCAGGGGAGTTGTCTTGAAAATGAATTTCCTGTTATTTTGATGACTTCTTCCCTTATCCATCAGCACAAATTAGCTTTTCTTCATTCTTCCTTGGCTTTCCTCACCACACACACCATTGGCCAGCTTATTCATCTGGAATCTGCCATTTGCTAACTGATCTGATTAGAGTTAATTACTAATTATTTGTATTACTGCAACCCTGATGTTATACGCACCATGGGAATATAATTTAATTACAGCATAATATCAATCAGATGCATAAATTAAAATGTTCACATTTTAATATGAGCCCATTTTCTATTTTCAGTTGTATGAGCTGCCAAGCTTGGAGAAGAAAAAAGCTGTTGCTCCAGGCTGTTGTGCAGTGAGAGATGGGCAGTTCTCCCAAATCAGGTGGAGGAATGGGGCTCACAGTTCCCAGGTGTGGTTATCTTTAAGAAGAATACTTTCTGGAAGGATTTTTAACAAGAAAAGCTGTGATTGTACACAGTTTAAATTCTACAGTGTCTAGCAGCAAATAATTTAACTACACGGTCTATGAAAAACCACCTTTTTGTGTTCACTCTGACCTAGACAACAGCTAGGTCTTTTGCTGGAAGTAGAAATGCAAGCCAGTCCCTTTATGGCCTCTCCTTGCCATTCATTATTCTTCATGTCCCTCGCATGTATTCCCTCAGCCATTTATTTCCCAGCTGAAGAGATCTAGGCCAGTTAGCTTATTCTTTGTGCACAAGCTGGTCTGTAGCTTAATTCCCCTTTCTGAGCCATTCTAGAGAGGGGAGCAGCTCTGCAGGCACTATATAAGATGGTTAACACACCATTGACACAAACATTACACAAAAGACAAGGAGCCTCAAGGAAGCCCAATTTTCCCTGGTGCTTTTAAGCTGGCACACTTCAGCTGGGAGAAGAGAAAAACTTGGGGGCGGGTGTGACTTATCAATATATACATAAAAACCTGCTGGGAGGGAATGAAGATGAGGGAGCCAGGCTCTTCTCAAGAGTGTGCACTGAGAGGACCAGAGAAAACGGGCACAAATGAAAACACATGATATTCCAGCTGCACATGAGAAACCCATATTTTACTGTTGGGGTGATACATTTTACTGGCTCCAGGTGAGCCTGCTGGAGCAGGTGGGTTGGAGCAGATGACCTCCACAGGTCCCTCCCAAACTCCACCCTCCTGTGGGACTCTGTGCTTCGCTTTCACTCCTAAAGCATCCCAACTCAGGCCTGATGCCCGCTGGAAAGGATGCTGGCACAAGGGACGATCCCAAACTCCTCCCCGAGCATTCATCACAAAGCAACAGCTCCCCACTCCACAATATGGTTCGGCAGACACAGTCAGAAGAGAGAAAAGACCATTTTATTGTGCACATCAGCTGTGGGGGCCCAGGAGTCACAGCGGTTCAGCTGGTGAAAACAAATCAGCCCCTGCAACGACAGAGTCAGAAAGCTCTGATAAATCCCTAGAGGCAGGAAGAGGCAGGATTTTGTTCCCTTTTCTTTGGGGAAGAGCGTTTACGAGGAATTCTTTATGGCCCAGAAGAGAGAGCTGTTGCTGGCATTGGCTACGGGCTGGCTCTGGCACCTTATCCCCACGGGTAATGCCCTCAGAGCCCTGTGCCTGTGCAGAGATGCCCAGTGCCCCTGTGCCACGCAGCAGGGCTCGATGGGGAGCCCCCGGGGAGCTGCCACGGAGTCCTTCCCAAACCCCGCGCAACGCCATCCCTCGCCGTCCCTTGCCAGCGAGTTGGACTGGCTTGGAGCAGTGTTGAGAGTTGGGGAAGATGGGCAGCAGAGCCTGGTACACACCTGGCCTTCCTGTCCTTCTGCACCTTCCTGCATCTTCTCATGGGTCCATCCCCAAAAACATTTTCTCTCTTCCTCCTGTTCTTTTCTGCGTGGCTTTCACTCTCCTCTCCCCAGGCTTGTTTTCTCTTTCTGTTTCTCTTTTTCTCCTTGTCCCGGGGAGAGCCTGCAAACCTTTCCATCCCACAGCGTGATTAGATAGGTAAAGCCATGACCCACCGGAGTCAGTGCTGATTTTAACCAAAGCCAGCTCATTTTACCTTCTGTCCTCTGAAAGGCTCACTAGTTCTTCTGGGTGCCCCAGGGAGTCTGCCACGCTCTCGGGGGTGCTTGGAGGCAAAGCTGGAGGTGCCTACAACAGAAATGTCAGAGTTAGCAGGTGGCAAGAGACAACCTCGAGCAGTAGGCGACTCTTTGCCAAATTGCTACCTTAGCTCTGCAGAGGAGATCCCTTTGGCTGGTTTGCATCAGCCACATTTCACACAGTCCCCCTGCCCCCCCAAAAAAAAACTTGACAAAGCTCTGATGAAGTAGGGCCTGAGCAAAACCCCTCTCAAGGTTGACAGCTAGTCCCTTCTGTCTTTTTGTAGGTATTTTGTAGGCATTTGGTTTGATTAAGCACATGCCTAGTGCATTTGAGAAAAAACCTTGCCAGTTTTCCTTACTGTGTGTCATCCCGGCGGGTGGAGGAATAACCCAGACACACACCAGCTCTCCTGCCAGGAAGAGGCACAGCAGCGACTTGACCTCATCAGAAACTCCCCTCTTATACCAGACACGCTGTCACAGTGTTTGGGGACCTGACATACCTCTCCCAGTTCAGACTCCACCATCATATCTCCCCCAGCTTCTTTGAGGACACCGAGCAGAGACGCGGGTGCAGGCAGCAAGGCTTCTGCTTGACGCTCGGTGCCTGCTGTGACTGCAGAGGCACTTTGCCCTTCCAAACGCAGTTCTGGAAAGCAAAAGCACGTGCAGCAAAGTGACTTCCTGGAAGTATAAAATGGCAAAAGCAAAACACACCCAGAGCCCTACACCACTTCTGTTTTCAGCCCTCCGATGCCCTGTCTGCAGGTTTCAGCTCATCTTGCAGGGCAAACTGTTCATGCCCCAAGAGGCAATAGCCAAACAGAGGTCACGGGACCAGTGGGGCTGAGAGGACAACACTGAATGACCAGACACGCCAGAAACGAGGCTGAGGTTTCTGGTGTCCCAAGCCCCAGCCTGTGACAACCCTCAGACCCTCCTCATACCTGTGGATCTGTCCATGGGCGCTGGCGACTCCTCGGCTGGGAGACTGGAAAGGCCAGTTGCCTCCTCCCCAAAGACTTCCCTGCAGTTGTCAATCAGGAACTCCACCAGCACCTTCACCTGCACACATCAAACCGTTAGTCTCAAGCCAGCTGCCTGAAACAAGACCAAGCAGCCTCTCCCACTCCTGACCCTTGCCTCTGCGCAGAAGGCTGTGGCTGTGGGGCTGCTCTGCCAGGCAGCCGCCCCACCGGCATTTGCTCAAGAGAGGAGGCAGCCAGGGACCTCTGACCAGCCGAGCTCTGATGGTTCGGGAAGGCTGCAGCCGGCTGCTCAATAGAGCGTACCTTCTGAGTCACCTCCAGCATGGCCTCCAGCGGGAGCAGGTCCTCGCTGGCTGGGCTCAGCAGGTTTGGCCCCAGGCAGATGGCCAGGTTGCTGCAGCTCATCCTGCTGGTGGAGGCGTTGTGGCCGATGTGCTGGAGGAGGGACAGCAGGCGCTTGAGGAGGAGGAGGTTGGCTGCAGGCAACTTCTCGGCCACCCTGAGGGAACAGGAACGCAACGGTAATAGAGCAGCTGTTGCCCACAGCCGTCCCCGAAGCTTGCCCAAGGCAGGTGGGAGCCAGCGGCTGTGTTGCGCAGCTTTGCAGGTGCTCTCAGCCAGCGGCCAGGGCTCCTGCTCAACAGGCAGGCTGCTGGCCACACTTACGCTTTCAGCTCTTCCACCTTCTCCTCCTTGACGCTCTTCTGCATCGCCGCCATCCAGTCCTCGTAGAGGTCTGTCACGAGGAGCTTGGCAGGGATGCTTCGCAGGAAGTCCTGCAATGCCAAGGGCTCGCGGTGAGCCTTTGAAGAGTCCAGGCCAGCCAGGGGCTCTTCCAGCTGCAGGTCAGAAGCGCTCACCTTCAAGATGACGGCCAGCAGCAGCACAGGCTGGCTACCCAGGTCGACGTCTGCGCCGCTGTCCAGGGCCTCCCGCAGCTCCCGAAACGCCGTCCCGCTGGCAGCTAGGCGGAATATCCCCTCCGTTGATGGTCCTTGCTGATGCAGGATATCCAGGACCACCTGAAGGAGACACAGGAGACAGTTGCTTGGCTGAAGAGCTGCCTTCTGACAGCGGTGGCCGGGGCCAAAGCTCTGCCCAAGAACCAGCTCCTTTCCCCCGCAAAGGGGCTGGGAGCAGAAGCGTGTTCTGGGGGTGAAGAGCGCAGTCGCCCATCCCTGGAGCTCCTGGGGACACCCACCGCCTCTCCGGAGCAGCCGGAGGGAGGGCTGGGGCCCCCCTGTCCAGGCTGCCTTACCTGGATGGGCTGGGGCAGCGTGCCGTCCTCCCCGCAGAGGGCTGCCAGGGGCTGGCCAAAGAGCGCCCTGCTGCAGCCGGAGCCCGCCTGCCCTGGCGCCTGGGCAGCGTCCGGGCTCCGCCGCAGAGCAAAGGGCCAGGGCAGCCCCCTCCTCCTGCTGCTGCCGCTCCCTGCTGCTGCAAAGGAAAAGAGAGCAAGAGCCCCTCAATGGAAACCGCCAGGCCAGCGCTCCCGGAGCCTGCCCTGCCCTGCCCTGCCCTGCCCTGCCCTGCCTGCAGCGCGGTGCTGAGCGGTGCGGCAGGACGGGCAGGGAGGCAGCAGCCGGAGCTGTGGCTCCGGGTGGGAGGCTCCCGAGAGTCGGCGTGCCACCGGGACAGCCTGTCCCAGGCCTCGCCCTGCCCTCCTCCAAGCTGTGGGCAGCAGCAGAGCCTGCGTGTCCCCGCAGAACCACGTCCAGCGGCTGCTGCCCAGCGGGTGTCCTTGCTCCTCCAGGTGACATCCTCCCTTGGGGTGCCACACCTGCATGGCGACACTCAAGGGACAAGTGAGCACAGCTCCCGTCGGCTCCGGCCGAGGAGCGGGGACCCATCCGCCGGGCTCTGGGGACCTCGAGCGCTGGGCACTATCAAAGGGTCCCCAGGGCTCAGCTCTCTCCTGCTGCAGCGTGATGGGCACCAACTGCCTCTGGGCGAAGGGCAGCAGCAGCAGCATCCTCACTTCTGCAGACGTGCCAGTTCAGGAGAACAGAAGGCCCTCCCTGCCTTTCTCACCAAAACTCACCTGCCGAGCGGCAAAGTCCCACTCCGTTGCCAGATGGGGCCGTCGGAGGCCCTTGCGTGGGATCACCCTGCAAGAACCAGGCTGCGCTTCGAGAGCAGCCCTGCAGCAGAAAGGGCCACCGGCGAGCTGCCGCCCGGCAGCAGCAGCCTGAGCGCGGCAGAGCTGGGACCCTCTGCCCTCCCAGGCTCTCTGCCCCGCGCAGCAGGTTTCCTCCCAGCACCACCAGTGAGGACGTGCCGATGTTCCTGGTGGCTCCCCAACCTTCTCCGCTCCCCGAGTGGCACCATGGGACCTCCCTCCCTCCCTCCTGCACAAGCTCACCCCAGTCGCCGCACAGCCCGGCACAGGCAGAGGAGGCTGAAAGGCAGCCATTCTCACCTCTGCCTGGCCCTCCATCAGCCTCCACAGGCTCCTGGCGCTGAATGTCCTCCACTGGGCAAGAGAGAAGGAGTGGCAGAAGGTGAGCAGCGATGCTCTGATGCTGGGCTGCAGGAAAAGTGCTCGAGGACAGAGCCCAGAGCAGAGAGAAACTCACGGCATGGCGGCGGCTCAGCTCCTTCTCCAGGAGTTTGATGGATGGCAGACGGGTCACCTTGGCTCTCTTTGCTCCTTCTGGTGTCCTGTGCACCGGGAAGGGACAGGGAGAGAGCTGCGTGAGCCCCAAGCTGCCTCTTCCCTCTTGTCAGACAGCTCTGCCCGAGAGCTGCCTGTAGCCACGGGGGCACCTCTCCCCTGTCCGGCTGTGCCTGGAGCATCCCCCCAGCTTACCCCAGCAGTGTGCCCAGCCACAGCTCCTTCAGCGCCCGGGAGCTGCAGAAAGAGAGGAGAACCAGCGTCAGGCGCTTCTGCCCCCCACCCCGTGGGCAGAGGCGGGCGCCCACACAGCCCTGCCCCGTGGGGAAGGACACAGGGGCAGGACGAAGCCCCGTGGGGCAGGACGGAGGCACTGCCCAAGGCCTGGCTCCCTCTGTCCTGCCAGAGCCGCTGCTTTTGCCCTTCCCTTCTGGGCAGCAAAAGGTGACAGGGGATACAGGACATGGAAATGCCCCCCCATCCCTCCCTGCATGCGTGCTGCCCGCTCCGTGCGCAGGCTCTGCACAGGGGGCAGAGACCATTCACAGCATGGCCTGGGCATGGCTGGGAACCTCTCGTGCCCTGCCATGGGACGCGGCACCACGACTCACGCAAAAGTGGCAACACAGGAGCCGGTGGGCCAGGCGAGGATGATGGAGGTGCTGTCCTCATGGCTGCCTTCCGCCTCCTCCTCTTCTTCCTGCCCTGCTGCCTCCTTCCCACCACTCAGCACCCACAGCTGGTCCAGGGGCAGGCGGAGCTGTGGGCGCAGGGTGGTGCCACGTCTGCAGAGGAGAGGCAGGCAGTGAGCTGGAGGTGGCCTCCCTGGGGTGCCCGTGGGCAGAGCCCTGTCCCCCACCTGCCGTTGGGATGGACATTGGTGCACCCAGCAGCAAGGTGCCAGGGTGTCCCTGCCCTGGTGCCAGGGCCAGGGCTGGGGGAAAGGCAGCTGGGCTCTGGGGGTCTTACTGCAACTTGGCGACCACCAGTTCCTCCTGGAGGAGGAGAAGGCGCCTCTCGCTCCTCTTGCGGCCCCGGGTCAGCCGCACGTCCGCGCTCAGCACCGTCTCGGCATCGGTGAGAGCCTCCCTGCAAAGCAGAGAGCGGCGGGCATGAGAAAGGCCGCTGCTGGGGGCCCGCGGGTGCCCGCGTGTCCCCGAGCCATGGGGGGAGCCCACCTGGATCCGCAGCAGCAGTTGGCCTGGCCCATCCTGCCCGGGAGAGGAGGACCCTCGCCGTGCAGCAAGGAGGCTGCCCAGGCGTGGACAGCGAGGCTGGGAAGCGGGGTGCTGGTGCCGGTGCCGCGGCAGCGCTGTTGGGCCAGAGCCTGCCTCCTCCCAGCGCTGCTGCGTGCCAGCACAGCTCCGTCCTGCTGTCTCTGGTGGCTGTTGGCTCCAACGGACCGAGATTCCGAGGCCAACGGAAAGTGGGAGGGGCCCTGGGGGGGCCCTGGCCTGGGGGTTCTCTCCAGTATGGCCGTGTCTGTCTTGCACTGGGGAAACCACAGCAGGACACAGCAGAGGGCAAGGACCACCTCCCTCCACCTGCTGCCAATGCCCCTTGCCTTGGGCTTCACCGCTAGTTCCTGGCCTCCAACTAGACTTGGTGCCACTGGGCACCACCCTCTGGGCCCGGCCGCTCAGCCAGTCTTCCATCCACTGCAGTGCTCATCAGCCCGTGTGGTGTTTGCTTTCTTGCAGTCCTCAGGCACAGCTCCCTTTTGGAGTGGCCTCACAAGCCCATCTGCCAGCTCCCTCAGCACTCGAGGGTGCAGCCCATGGGGGCCCATCAGGGACTTGAGCATCTCTACTTGGCTTAAGTGTTCTCTAATCTCCTCCTCTGCCACCTGAGGGTCTAAGCGGATCCTCTTGCACTAAGGGTACCTCTTCTTTGCTCCAGCCTTTCCTCCAGGTCTCCAGGGCCAGGGATGTCTGAAGGCTGGTCTTGCTAGGACCGTCATGCCCCAGGAGGATTGGCAGAAGCTAGAGCAGCCAAAAGTGCTGCCATGGCAGCAGTAGTGAAGGCCAGGCGAGTTTTAAGACGGAGCAAAAGAAGTCCTGAAATGGGACCGTATGATGAGCGTAATCGTGAAATTTCTTCCTAGAAGCTTGTACGGGGCTATGTTCTGCATCGGTGCCGAAAACAGCCTTGATAACCCAGGGGTGTGTTAGTTATTGCTGAGCAGCGCTTGCAGAGCGCCAAGGGCTTTTCTGCTCCTCAGACTGCCCCGCCAGCGAGCAGGCTGGGAGGGGACACGGCGGGGACATCTGACGCCGACTGCCCAAAGGGATCGCACAGCATATGACGCCGTGCTGAGCAATAAAAGTGGGGGGTGGAGGTTGGCGGGGGCTGCCCTTGCTCAGGGACTGGCTGGGCATCGGTCGGTTGGTGGGGAGCCATTGCTTTCCTTTGCCTCACTTGTTTTTCTTGGGCTTTACTTTCCTCTCTCCTTCCTTTTGGTTGGGTTTTATTTTCTGACAATTTTTTTTAATTCTAAAACTGCCTTTACCTGAACCCATGAGGTATTTTCCCTTTTACCCTTCCGATTCTCCCTCCCATCTCCCTGCGGGGGAGTGAGGAGTGAGCGAGCAGCTGTGTGGTGCTCAGCCGCCAGCCAGGGTTAAACCACAACAAGCTGTGAGCAAAAGAGTTCCCTCCTGACGGTGAGAGTGCTCATCCTTCCTCCTCCGTCAAGGTGCGGGCGTCCCCTGTACCACACCGGTTTGCACAAAAGCCTCAGCAGTCCGGCTGCTGCTGGAGCTGCTTCAAAAGCTTTTTGGGTGAGCTGACGCATCTATACCGCCCAGCAAGTGGACGTTAATCTCTACCATTGCCATGAGTTAGCGGGGGGTCTGCAGAAACTGCCCGACAATCAGTGTGCAAGGAGGGTGGCTGCAGGGGGCAGGAAGCTGCAGGTGACGGTGGCTGCAGAAGGACCTTCAGCCCTTCCTGGCCACCGTGCCCTGCCTACGTCCTGCCCTCGCTCTGAGCTCGTGGCGCTGCTTCTAGGAGATACCCAAATCTCACCAGGACACGGTCCCAGGCAACCTGCTCCAGGTGAGCCTGCTGGAGCAGGTGGGTTGGAGCAGATGACCTCCACAGGTCCCTCCCAAACTCCACCCTCCTGTGGGACTCTGTGCTTCGCTTTCACTCCTAAAGCATCCCAACTCAGGCCTGATGCCCGCTGGAAAGGATGCTGGCACAAGGGACGATCCCAAACTCCTCCCCGAGCATTCATCACAAAGCAACAGCTCCCCACTCCACAATATGGTTCGGCAGACACAGTCAGAAGAGAGAAAAGACCATTTTATTGTGCACATCAGCTGTGGGGGCCCAGGAGTCACAGCGGTTCAGCTGGTGAAAACAAATCAGCCCCTGCAACGACAGAGTCAGAAAGCTCTGATAAATCCCTAGAGGCAGGAAGAGGCAGGATTTTGTTCCCTTTTCTTTGGGGAAGAGCGTTTACGAGGAATTCTTTATGGCCCAGAAGAGAGAGCTGTTGCTGGCATTGGCTATGGGCTGGCTTTGGTGCCTTATCCCCACGGGTAATGCCCTTAGAGCCCTGTGCCTGTGCAGAGATGCCCGGTGCCCCTGTGCCACGCAGCAGGGCTCGATGGGGAGCCCCCGGGGAGCTGCCATGGAGTTCTTCCCAAACCCCACGCAGCACCATCCCCCGCTGTCCCTTGCTGCGAGCTGGGAAAGATGGGCAGTAGAGCCTGGTACACACCTGGCCTTCCTGACCTTCTGCACCTTCCTGCTTTCCTTCAGTCCCCGTCTTTTTCTGTCTTCCTTCTTTTCTTTGCTCGTTGGCATTCCCGCTCGTCTGCCCAGACCTCTTGTCTCTTTCTTTTTCCTTGGTTTTCGTTGTCCTGGCGGGAGCCTGCAAACCTTTCCATCCCACAATGTGATTAGATAGGGAAAGCCAGGAGCAACTGGCATCAGTTCTTGATTTCACCAAAGCTGACTCGTTTTACCTTCTCTCCTCTGAAAGGCCCTTTAGTTCTTCTGCGCTTCCCAGGGAGTCTGCCGTGGTCTGTGGGGTGCTTGGAGGCAAAGCAACGGGTGCCTAGAACAGAAATGTTGGCGTTAGCAGCTGGCAAGGGACGCCCTGGAGTAGTAAGCGACTGTTTGGCAAATTGCTACCTTAGCTCTCCAGAGAAGACCCTTTGGCTGCTTTGCGTGAGCCCTTTCTTCCAAGGGCCTCACTTTGGAACACCATGTTCACACGGCTGTGTGACCCTCAGTTAATTTGGGGGGGCCATTCAGCAGGGAGCCTGCGGTCCCCCTCCGCGCAAGAAAAGGCTTGCCCGCTTCGTTCTGCGGGGTTTCTTCTGCCCTCCCCAGACAGAGCTCGGTGGATATCCCTTTGGTGCAATAGCACCTTCTGCGGTGGGAGGCTTTGCTTTTGAAATCTCCCTTTCTCTAGGTGTTTTGTAGGTCTTTCCTTTCATTAAGCACATTCGGGAAACCACCTTTCTGGTTTTACTTACCACGTATCATTCTGCAGGATAAAAAACCCCACACAAAGCCACCAGAGCTCGAGCGCCAGGAAGAGGCACAGCAGCTACTTGGACTCCTCAGCAACTACCCTCCTACACGAGACACATTGTCCCGGCGTTTGTGGAGCTGCCATACCTCTGCCGTTTCCGATCCCGCCACCGTGTCTGCCCCTGCTGCTTTCTGGAGGACAAGCAGAGAGGCTGGTGTGTCCAGGAAGGCTTTTGCCTGGTGCTCCATGTTTGCGTCTCCTGCAGGGCCCCGTTGCTCTTCTAAAGGCAGTTCTGGAAAGCAAAAGCATGGGCAGCAAAGTGATTTCTTGCAAGAGGACAACAGCTAAACCAAAACGCACCCAAAGCCCTACGCCAGCATTCTGCTGAGGCTGTGATGAGCCTCAGTCCCTCCTCATACCTGTGGATCTGTCCATGGGCGCTGGTGACACCTCAGCTGAGGGACTGGAAAGGCCAGTTGTCTCCTCCCCAAAGACTTCACAATGGTTTTCAATCAGAAACTCCACCAGCACCTTCACCTGCACACATCACATCCTTGGTTTCAGCACAGGGGGCGGAAAACGTGTCAAGCAGCCTCTCCCACTCCTGACCCTTGCCTCTGCGCAGAAGGCTGTGGCTGTGGGGCTGCTCTGCCAGGCAGCCGCCCCACCGGCATTTGCTCAAGAGAGGAGGCAGCCAGGGACCTCTGACCAGCCGAGCTCTGATGGTTCGGGAAGGCTGCAGCCGGCTGCTCAATAGAGCGTACCTTCTGAGTCACCTCCAGCATGGCCTCCAGCGGGAGCAGGTCCTCGCTGGCTGGGCTCAGCAGGTTTGGCCCCAGGCAGATGGCCAGGTTGCTGCAGCTCATCCTGCTGGTGGAGGCGTTGTGGCCGATGTGCTGGAGGAGGGACAGCAGGCGCTTGAGGAGGAGGAGGTTGGCTGCAGGCAACTTCTCGGCCACCCTGAGGGAACAGGAACGCAACGGTAATAGAGCAGCTGTTGCCCACAGCCGTCCCCGAAGCTTGCCCAAGGCAGGTGGGAGCCAGCGGCTGTGTTGCGCAGCTTTGCAGGTGCTCTCAGCCAGCGGCCAGGGCTCCTGCTCAACAGGCAGGCTGCTGGCCACACTTACGCTTTCAGCTCTTCCACCTTCTCCTCCTTGACGCTCTTCTGCATCGCCGCCATCCAGTCCTCGTAGAGGTCTGTCACGAGGAGCTTGGCAGGGATGCTTCGCAGGAAGTCCTGCAATGCCAAGGGCTCGCGGTGAGCCTTTGAAGAGTCCAGGCCAGCCAGGGGCTCTTCCAGCTGCAGGTCAGAAGCGCTCACCTTCAAGATGACGGCCAGCAGCAGCACAGGCTGGCTACCCAGGTCGACGTCTGCGCCGCTGTCCAGGGCCTCCCGCAGCTCCCGAAACGCCGTCCCGCTGGCAGCTAGGCGGAATATCCCCTCCGTTGATGGTCCTTGCTGATGCAGGATATCCAGGACCACCTGAAGGAGACACAGGAGACAGTTGCTTGGCTGAAGAGCTGCCTTCTGACAGCGGTGGCCGGGGCCAAAGCTCTACCCAAGAACCAGCTCCTTTCCCCCGCAAAGGGGCTGGGAGCAGAAGCGTGTTCTGGGGGTGAAGAGCGCAGTCGCCCATCCCTGGAGCTCCTGGGGACACCCACCGCCTCTCCGGAGCAGCCGGAGGGAGGGCTGGGGCCCCCTGTCCAGGCTGGCTTACCTGGATGGTCTGGGGCAGCGTGCCGTCCTCCCCGCAGAGGGCTGCCAGGGGCTGGCCAAAGAGCGCCCTGCTGCAGCCGGAGCCCGCCTGCCCTGGCGCCTGGGCAGCGGCCGGGCTCCGCCGCAGAGCAAAGGGCCAGGGCAGCCCCCTCCTCCTGCTGCTGCCGCTCCCTGCTGCTGCAAAGGAAAACAGAGCAAGAGCCCGTCAATGGAGACGGCCAGGCCAGCGCTCCCGGAGCCTGCCCTGCCCTGCCCTGCCCTGCCCTGCCTGCAGCGCGGTGCTGAGCGGTGCGGCAGGACGGGCAGGGAGGCAGCAGCCGGAGCCGCGGCTCCAGGTGGGAGGCTCCCGAGAGTCGGCGTGCCACCGGGACAGCGTGTCCCAGGCCTCGCCCTGCCCTCCTCCAAGCTGTGGGCAGCAGCAGAGCCTGCGTGTCCCCGCAGAACCACGTCCAGCGGCTGCTGCCCAGCGGGTGTCCTTGCTCCTCCAGGTGACGTCCTCCCTTGGGGTGCCACACCTGCATGGCGACACTCAAGGGACAAGTGAGCACAGCTCCCGTCGGCTCCGGCCGAGGAGCGGGGACCCATCCGCCGGGCTCTGGGGACCTCGAGCGCTGGGCACTATCGAAGGGTCCCCAGGGCTCAGCTCTCTCCTGCTGCAGCGTGATGGGCACCAACTGCCTCTGGGCGAAGGGCAGCAGCAGCAGCATCCTCACTTCTGCAGACGTGCCAGTTCAGGAGAACAGAAGGCCCTCCCTGCCTTTCTCACCAAAACTCACCTGCCGAGCGGCAAAGTCCCACTCTGTTGGCAGATGGGGCCGTCGGAGGCCCTTGCGTGGGATCACCCTGCAAGAACCAGGCTGCGCTTCGAGAGCAGCCCTGCAGCAGAAAGGGCCACCGGCGAGCTGCCGCCCGGCACCAGCAGCCTGAGCGCGGCAGAGCTGGGACCCTCTGCCCTCCCAGGCTCTCTGCCCCGCGCAGCAGGTTTCCTCCCAGCACCGCCAGTGAGGACGTGCCGGCGTTCCTGGTAGCTCCCCAACCCTCTCCGCTCCCCGAGTGGCACCATGGGACCTCCCTCCCTCCCTCCTGCACAAGCTCACCCCAGTCGCCGCACAGCCCGGCACAGCCAGAGGAGGCTGAAAGGCAGCCATTCTCACCTCTGCCTGGCCCTCCATCAGCCTCCGCAGGCTCCTGGCGCTGAATGTCCTCCACTGGGCAAGAGAGAAGGAGTGGCAGAAGGTGAGCAGCGATGCTCTGATGCTGGGCTGCAGGACAAGTGCTCGAGGACATAGCCCAGAGCAGAGAGAAACTCACGGCATGGCGGCGGCTCAGCTCCTTCTCCAGGAGTTTGATGGATGTCAGACGGGTCACCTTGGCTCTCTTTGCTCCTTCTGGTGTCCTGTGCACCGGGAAGGGACAGGGAGAGAGCTGCGTGAGCCCCAAGCTGCCTCTTCCCTCTTGTCAGACAGCTCTGCCCGAGAGCTGCCTGTAGCCACGGGGGCACCTCTCCCCTGTCCGGCTGTGCCTGGAGCATCCCCCCAGCTTACCCCAGCAGCGTGCCCAGCCACAGCTCCTTGAGCGCCTGGGAGCTGCAGAAAGAAAGAAGAAACGCGTCAGATCCCGCTGCCCCCCAGCCCGTGGGCAGAGGCGGGCGCCCACACAGCCCTGCCCCGTGGGGAAGGACACAGGGGCAGGACGAAGCCCCGTGGGGCAGGACGGAGGCGCTGCCCAAGGCCTGGCTCCCTCTGTCCTGCCAGAGCCGCTGCTTTTGCCCTTCCCTTCTGGGGAAAAAGAGGTGACAGGGGATGCAGGACGTGGAAATGCCCCCCCATCCCTCCCTGCATGCGTGCTGCCCGCTGCCTGCCCAGGCTCTGCACAGGGGGCAGAGACCATTCCCAAGATGGCCTGGGCATGGCTGGGAACCTCTCGTGCCCTGCCATGGGACGCAGCACCACGACTCACGCAAAAGTGGCAACACAGGAGCCGGTGGGCCAGGCGAGGATGATGGAGGTGCTGTCCTCATGGCTGCCTTCCGCCTCCTCCTCTTCTTCCTGCCCTGCTGCCTCCTTCCCACCGCTGAGCACCCACAGCTGGTTCAGGGGCAGGCGGAGCTGTGGGCGCAGGGTGGTGCCACGTCTGCAGAGGAGAGGCAGGCAGTGAGCTGGAGGTGGCCTCCCTGGGGTGCCCATGGGCAGAGCCCTGTCCCCCACCTGCCATTGGGATGGACATTGGTGCACCCAGCAGCAAGGTGCCAGGGTGTCCCCGCCCTGGTGCCAGGGCCAGGGCTGGGGGAAGGCAGCTGGGCTCTGGGGGTCTTACTGCAACTTGGTGACCACCAGTTCCTCCTGGAGGAGGAGAAGGCGCCTCTCGCTCCTCTTGCGGCCCCGGGTCAGCCGCACGTCCGCGCTCAGCACCGTCTCGGCATCGGTGAGAGTCTCCCTGCAAAGCAGAGAGTGGCGGGCATGAGAAAGGCCGCTGCTGGGGGCCCGCGGGGGCCCGCGTGTCCCCGAGCCATGGGGGGAGCCCACCTGGAGCCGCAGCAGCAGTTGGCCTGGCCCATCCTGCCCGGGAGAGGAGGACCCTCGCCGTGCAGCAAGGAGGCTGCCCAGGCGTGGACAGCGAGGCTGGGAAGCGGGGTGCTGGTGCCGGTGCCGCGGCAGCGCTGTTGGGCCAGAGCCTGCCTCCTCCCAGCGCTGCTGCGTGCCAGCACAGCTCCGTCCTGCTGTCTCTGGTGGCTGTTGGCTCCAACGGACCGAGATTCCGAGGCCAACGGAAAGTGGGAGGGGCCCTGGGGGGGCCCTGGCCTGGGGGTTCTCTCCAGTATGGCCGTGTCTGTCTTGCACTGGGGAAACCACAGCAGGACACAGCAGAGGGCAAGGACCACCTCCCTCCACCTGCTGCCAATGCCCCTTGCCTTGGGCTTCACCGCTAGTTCCTGGCCTCCAACTAGACTTGGTGCCACTGGGCACCACCCTCTGGGCATGGCCGCTCAGCCAGTCTTCCATCCACTGCACTGCTCATCAGCCCGTGTGGTGTTTGCTTTCTTGCAGTCCTCAGGCACATCTCCCTTTTGGAGTGGCCTCACAAGCCCATCTGCCGGCTCCGTCAGCACTCGAGGGTGCAGCCCATGGGGGCCCATCAGGGACTTGAGCATCTCTACTTGGCTTAAGTGTTCTCTAATCTCCTCCTCTGCCACCTGAGGGTCTAAGTGGATCCTCTTGCACTAAGGGTACCTCTTCTTTGCTCCAGCCTTTCCTCCAGGTCTCCAGGGCCAGGGATGTCTGAAGGCTGGTCTTGCTAGGACCGTCATGCCCCAGGAGGATTGGCAGAAGCTAGAGCAGCCTGAAGTGCTGCCATGGCAGCAGTAGTGAAGGCCAGGCGAGTTTTAAGACGGAGCAAAAGAAGTCCTGAAATGGGACCGTATGATGAGCGTAATCGTGAAATTTCTTCCTAGAAGCTTGTACGGGGCTATGTTCTGCATCGGTGCCGAAAACAGCCTTGATAACCCAGGGGTGTGTTAGTTATTGCTGAGCAGCGCTTGCAGAGCGCCAAGGGCTTTTCTGCTCCTCAGACTGCCCCGCCAGCGAGCAGGCTGGGAGGGGACACGGCGGGGACATCTGACGCCGACTGCCCAAAGGGATCGCACAGCATATGACGCCGTGCTGAGCAATAAAAGTGGGGGGTGGAGGTTGGCGGGGGCTGCCCTTGCTCAGGGACTGGCTGGGCATCGGTCGGTTGGTGGGGAGCCATTGCTTTCCTTTGCATCACTTGTTTTTCTTGGGCTTTACTTTCCTCTCTCCTTCCTTTTGGTTGGGTTTTATTTTCTGACAATTTTTTTTAATTCTAAAACTGCCTTTACCTGAACCCATGAGGTATTTTCCCTTTTACCCTTCCAATTCTCCCTCCCATCTCCCTGCGGGGGAGTGAGGAGTGAGCGAGCAGCTGTGTGGTGCTCAGCCGCCAGCCAGGGTTAAACCACAACAAGCTGTGAGCAAAAGAGTTCCCTCCTGACGGTGAGAGTGCTCATCCTTCCTCCTCCGTCAAGGTGCGGGCGTCCCCTGTACCACACCGGTTTGCACAAAAGCCTCAGCAGTCCGGCTGCTGCTGGAGCTGCTTCAAAAGCTTTTTGGGTGAGCTGACGCATTTATACCGCCCAGCAAGTGGACGTTAATCTCTACCATTGCCATGAGTTAGCGGGGGGTCTGCAGAAACTGCCCGACAATCAGTGTGCAGGGAGGGTGGCTGCAGGGGGCAGGAAGCTGCAGGTGACGGTGGCTGCAGAAGGACCTTCAGCCCTTCCTGGACACCGTGCCCTGCCTACGTCCTGCCCTCGCTCTGAGCTCGTGGCGCTGCTTCTAGGAGATACCCAAATCTCACCAGGACACGGTCCCAGGCAACCTGCTCTAGGTGAGCCTGCTGGAGCAGGTGGGTTGGAGCAGATGACCTCCACAGGTCCCTCCCAAACTCCACCCTCCTGTAGGACTCTGTGCTTCGCTTTCACTCCTAAAGCATCCCAACTCAGGCCTGATGCCCGCTGGAAAGGATGCTGGCACAAGGGACGATCCCAAACTCCTCCCCGAGCATTCATCACAAAGCAACAGCTCCCCACTCCACAATATCGTTCGGCAGACACAGTCAGAAGAGAGAAAAGACCATTTTATTGTGCACATCAGCTGTGGGGGCCCAGGAGTCACAGCGGTTCAGCTGGTGAAAACAAATCAGCCCCTGCAACGACAGAGTCAGAAAGCTCTGATAAATCCCTAGAGGCAGGAAGAGGCAGGATTTTGTTCCCTTTTCTTTGGGGAAGAGCGTTTACGAGGAATTCTTTATGGCCCAGAAGAGAGAGCTGTTGCTGGCATTGGCTATGGGCTGGCTTTGGTGCCTTATCCCCACGGGTAATGCCCTCAGAGCCCTGTGCCTGTGCAGAGATGCCCGGTGCCCCTGTGCCACGCAGCAGGGCTTGATGGGGAGCCCCCGGGGAGCTGCCATGGAGTTCTTCCCAAACCCCACGCAGCACCATCCCTCGCTGTCCCTTGCTGTGAGCTGGGAAAGATGGGCAGCAGAGCCTGGTACACACCTGGCCTTCCTGACCTTCTGCACCTTCCTGCTTTCCTTCAGTCCCCGTCTTTTTCTGTCTTCCTTCTTTTCTTTGCTCGTTGGCATTCCCGCTCGTCTGCCCAGACCTCTTGTCTCTTTCTTTTTCCTTGGTTTTCGTTGTCCCGGCGGGAGCCTGCAAACCTTTCCATCCCACAATGTGATTAGATAGGGAAAGCCAGGAGCAACTGGCATCAGTTCTTGATTTCACCAAAGCTGACTCGTTTTACCTTCTCTCCTCTGAAAGGCCCTTTAGTTCTTCTGCGCTTCCCAGGGAGTCTGCCGTGGTCTGTGGGGTGCTTGGAGGCAAAGCAACGGGTGCCTAGAACAGAAATGTTGGCGTTAGCAGCTGGCAAGGGACGCCCTGGAGTAGTAAGCGACTGTTTGGCAAATTGCTACCTTAGCTCTCCAGAGAAGACCCTTTGGCTGCTTTGCGTGAGCCCTTTCTTCCAAGGGCCTCACTTTGGAACACCATGTTCACACGGCTGTGTGACCCTCAGTTAATTTGGGGGGGCCATTCAGCAGGGAGCCTGCGGTCCCCCTCCGCGCAAGAAAAGGCTTGCCCGCTTCGTTCTGCGGGGTTTCTTCTGCCCTCCCCAGACAGAGCTCGGTGGATATCCCTTTGGTGCAATAGCACCTTCTGCGCTGGGAGGCTTTGCTTTTGAAATCTCCCTTTCTCTAGGTGTTTTGTAGGTCTTTCCTTTCATTAAGCAGGTGCCTAACATGCGAGAAACCACCTTTCCGGTTTTACTTACCACGTATCATTCTGCAGGATAAAAAACCCCACACAAAGCCACAAGAGCTCGAACGCCAGGAAGAGGCACAGCAGCTACTTGGACTCCTCAGCAACTACCCTCCTACACGAGACACGTTGTCCCGGCGTTTGTGGAGCTGCCATACCTCTGCCGTTTCCGATCCCGCCACCGTGTCTGCCCCTGCTGCTTTCTGGAGGACAAGCAGAGAGGCTGGTGTGTCCAGGAAGGCTTTTGCCTGGTGCTCCATGTCTGCGTCGCCTGCGGGGCCCCATTGCTCTTCTAAAGGCAGTTCTGGAAAGCAAAAGCATGGGCAGCAAAGTGATTTCTTGCAAGAGGACAACAGCTAAACCAAAACGCACCCAAAGCCCTACGCCAGCATTCTGCTGAGGCTGTGATGAGCCTCAGTCCCTCCTCATACCTGTGGATCTGTCCATGGGCGCTGGTGACGCCTCAGCTGAGGGACTGGAAAGGCCAGTTGTCTCCTCCCCAAAGACTTCACAATGGTTTTCAATCAGAAACTCCACCAGCACCTTCACCTGCACACATCACATCCTTGGTTTCAGCACAGGGGGCGGAAAACGTGTCAAGCAGCCTCTCCCACTCCTGACCCTTGCCTCTGCGCAGAAGGCTGTGGCTGTGGGGCTGCTCTGCCAGGCAGCCGCCCCACCGGCATTTGCTCAAGAGAGGAGGCAGCCAGGGACCTCTGACCAGCCGAGCTCTGATGGTTCGGGAAGGCTGCAGCCGGCTGCTCAATAGAGCGTACCTTCTGAGTCACCTCCAGCATGGCCTCCAGCGGGAGCAGGTCCTCGCTGGCTGGGCTCAGCAGGTTTGGCCCCAGGCAGATGGCCAGGTTGCTGCAGCTCATCCTGCTGGTGGAGGCGTTGTGGCCGATGTGCTGGAGGAGGGACAGCAGGCGCTTGAGGAGGAGGAGGTTGGCTGCAGGCAACTTCTCGGCCACCCTGAGGGAACAGGAACGCAACGGTAATAGAGCAGCTGCTGCCCACAGCCGTCCCCGAAGCTTGCCCAAGGCAGGTGGGAGCCAGCGGCTGTGTTGCGCAGCTTTGCAGGTGCTCTCAGCCAGCGGTCAGGGCTCCTGCTCAACAGGCAGGCTGCTGGCCACACTTACGCTTTCAGCTCTTCCACCTTCTCCTCCTTGACGCTCTTCTGCATCGCCGCCATCCAGTCCTCGTAGAGGTCTGTCACGAGGAGCTTGGCAGGGATGCTTCGCAGGAAGTCCTGCAATGCCAAGGGCTCGCGGTGAGCCTTTGAAGAGTCCAGGCCAGCCAGGGGCTCTTCCAGCTGCAGGTCAGAAGCGCTCACCTTCAAGATGACGGCCAGCAGCAGCACAGGCTGGCTACCCAGGTCGACGTCTGCGCCGCTGTCCAGGGCCTCCCGCAGCTCCCGAAACGCCGTCCCGCTGGCAGCTAGGCGGAATATCCCCTCCGTTGATGGTCCTTGCTGATGCAGGATATCCAGGACCACCTGAAGGAGACACAGGAGACAGTTGCTTGGCTGAAGAGCTGCCTTCTGACAGCGGTGGCCGGGGCCAAAGCTCTGCCCAAGAACCAGCTCCTTTCCCCCGCAAAGGGGCTGGGAGCAGAAGCGTGTTCTGGGGGTGAAGAGCGCAGTCGCCCATCCCTGGAGCTCCTGGGGACACCCACCGCCTCTCCGGAGCAGCCGGAGGGAGGGCTGGGGCCCCCTGTCCAGGCTGCCTTACCTGGATGGGCTGGGGCAGCGTGCCGTCCTCCCCGCAGAGGGCTGCCAGGGGCTGGCCAAAGAGCGCCCTGCTGCAGCCGGAGCCCGCCTGCCCTGGCGCCTGGGCAGCGGCCGGGCTCCGCCGCAGAGCAAAGGGCCAGGGCAGCCCCCTCCTCCTGCTGCTGCCGCTCCCTGCTGCTGCAAAGGAAAAGAGAGCAAGAGCCCCTCAATGGAAACCGCCAGGCCAGCGCTCCCGGAGCCTGCCCTGCCCTGCCCTGCCCTGCCCTGCCCTGCCCTGCCTGCAGCGCGGTGCTGAGCGGTGCGGCAGGACGGGCAGGGAGGCAGCAGCCGGAGCCGCGGCTCCGGGTGGGAGGCTCCCGAGAGTCGGCGTGCCACCGGGACAGCCTGTCCCAGGCCTCGCCCTGCCCTCCTCCAAGCTGTGGGCAGCAGCAGAGCCTGCGTGTCCCCGCAGAACCACGTCCAGCGGCTGCTGCCCAGCGGGTGTCCTTGCTCCTCCAGGTGACGTCCTCCCTTGGGGTGCCCCACCTGCATGGCGACACTCAAGGGACAAGTGAGCACAGCTCCTGCCGGCTCCGGCCGAGGAGCGGGGACCCATCCGCCGGGCTCTGGGGACCTCGAGCGCTGGGCACTAGCGAAGGGTCCCCAGGGCTCAGCTCTCTCCTGCTGCAGCGTGATGGGCACCAACTGCCTCTGGGCGAAGGGCAGCAGCAGCAGCATCCTCACTTCTGCAGACGTGCCAGTTCAGGAGAACAGAAGGCCCTCCCTGCCTTTCTCACCAAAACTCACCTGCCGAGTGGCAAAGTCCCACTCTGTTGGCAGATGGGGCCGTCGGAGGCCCTTGCGTGGGATCACCCTGCAAGAACCAGGCTGCGCTTAGAGAGCAGCCCTGCAGCAGAAAGGGCCACCGGCGAGCTGCCGCCCGGCACCAGCAGCCTGAGCGTGGCAGAGCTGGGACCCTCTGCCCTCCCAGGCTCTCTGCCCCGCGCAGCAGGTTTCCTCCCAGCACCGCCAGTGAGGACGTGCCGGCGTTCCTGGTGGCTCCCCAACCCTCTCCGCTCCCCGAGTGGCACCATGGGACCTCCCTCCCTCCCTCCTGCACAAGCTCACCCCAGTCGCCGCACAGCCCGGCACAGGCAGAGGAGGCTGAAAGGCAGCCATTCTCACCTCTGCCTGGCCCTCCATCAGCCTCCGCAGGCTCCTGGCGCTGAATGTCCTCCACTGGGCAAGAGAGAAGGAGTGGCAGAAGGTGAGCAGCGATGCTCTGATGCTGGGCTGGAGGAGCAGTGCTCGAGGACAGAGCCCAGAGCAGAGAGAAACTCACGGCATGGCGGCAGCTCAGCTCCTTCTCCAGGAGTTTGATGGATGGCAGACGGGTCCCCTTGGCTCTCTTTGCTCCTTCTGGTGTCCTGTGCACCGGGAAGGGACAGAGAGAGAGCTGCGTGAGCCCCAAGCTGCCTCTTCTCTCTTGTCAGACAGCTCTGCCCGAGAGCTGCCTGTAGCCACGGGGGCACCTCTCCCCTGTCCGGCTGTGCCTGGAGCATCCCCCCAGCTTACCCCAGCAGTGTGCCCAGCCACAGCTCCTTCAGCGCCCGGGAGCTGTAGAAAGAGAGGAGAACCAGTGTCAGGCGCTTCTGCCCCCCAGCCCGTGGGCAGAGGCGGGCGCCCACACAGCCCTGCCCCGTGGGGAAGGACACAAGGGCAGGACGAAGCCCCGTGGGGCAGGACGGAGGCGCTGCCCAAGGCCTGGCTCCCTCTGTCCTGCCAGAGCCGCTGCTTTTGCCCTTCCCTTCTGGGCACCAAAAGGTGACAGGGGATGCAGGACGTGGAAATGCCCCCCCATCCCTCCCTGCATGCGTGCTGCCCGCTGCCTGCCCAGGCTCTGCACAGGGGGCAGAGACCATTCCCAAGATGGCCTGGGCATGGCTGGGAACCTCTCGTGCCCTGCCATGGGACGCGGCACCACGACTCACGCAAAAGTGGCAACACAGGAGCCGGTGGGCCAGGCGAGGATGATGGAGGTGCTGTCCTCATGGCTGCCTTCCGCCTCCTCCTCTTCTTCCTGCCCTGCTGCCTCCTTCCCACCACTCAGCACCCACAGCTGGTCCAGGGGCAGGCGGAGCTGTGGGCGCAGGGTGGTGCCACGTCTGCAGAGGAGAGGCAGGCAGTGAGCTGGAGGTGGCCTCCTTGGGGTGCCCGTGGGCAGAGCCCTGTCCCCCACCTGCCATTGGGATGGACATTGGTGCACCCAGCAGCAAGGTGCCAGGGTGTCCCTGCCCTGGTGCCAGGGCCAGGGCTGGGGGAAAGGCAGCTGGGCTCTGGGGGTCTTACTGCAACTTGGCGACCACCAGTTCCTCCTGGAGGAGGAGAAGGCGCCTCTCGCTCCTCTTGCGGCCCCGGGTCAGCCGCACGTCCGCGCTCAGCACCGTCTCGGCATCGGTGAGAGCCTCCCTGCAAAGCAGAGAGCGGCGGGCATGAGAAAGGCCGCTGCTGGGGGCCCGCGGGTGCCCGCGTGTCCCCGAGCCATGGGGGGAGCCCACCTGGATCCGCAGCAGCAGTTGGCCTGGCCCATCCTGCCCGGGAGAGGAGGACCCTCGCCGTGCAGCAAGGAGGCTGCCCAGGCGTGGACAGCGAGGCTGGGAAGCGGGGTGCTGGTGCCGGTGCCGCGGCAGCGCTGTTGGGCCAGAGCCTGCCTCCTCCCAGCGCTGCTGCGTGCCAGCACAGCTCCGTCCTGCTGTCTCTGGTGGCTGTTGGCTCCAACGGACCGAGATTCCGAGGCCAACGGAAAGTGGGAGGGGCCCTGGGGGGGCCCTGGCCTGGGGGTTCTCTCCAGGGTGGCCGTGTCTGTCTTGCACTGGGGAAACCACAGCAGGACACAGCAGAGGGCAAGGACCACCTCCCTCCACCTGCTGCCAATGCTTTGCCTACTGCAGCCCAGGATGCAGTTAGCCTTCTTTGCCCCAAGGGCTCTTTGCTTGCTCTAAATTGGTCAACTTGGGGTCCACCATGACCCCATGTGTCTGCACAGCTGCTTTCCAGCTGGGTGTCCCCCAGCATATACCCGTGCAAGGGCTTGTTCCTCCCCAGGTGCAGGACTTTGCTCTTCCCCTTGTTGAACTGCATGAGATTCCTGTCAGCCCCTTCCTCCATCCTGTCAAGGTCCCTCTGGTTGGCAGCAGGACCCTCCGGCGCATGAGCCTCTCCTCCCAGTCGTGTGCCAGCTGCAAGCTCTCTGAGGGTGCGCTCTGCCCCATCATCCAGGCCACTGGGTGTGAACAGGACCCGCAGAGTGCAGCGCAGGGCGTTGCAGACGTGCGCTTTGATATGACAGAACTTGTCACAGAAGGTTCAGAAATTTAGGGGCAAAGTCCCTATTATTTTTCTTTGTATTATACGTACCGTGCTTCCCCTTTTTATTCCTGCAAGCTATTAAAAGGTGTCAAACTGCCTCATTTTTCATTTGAACCTCACATCTCTTCCTAGTGCTGATGTTATGTGTAACATCGGATCGGGTTGTACTCTCCCATAGGTCGTTAGGTAGTAGGTAGCCTAGGTTATTACACAGTAGATAGCAGATTATCTGCATTAATTGTGCTAACACCAGTGACAGGAGGTTGCATCTAGCTCTTGAGGCAAACGATAACAATGAAAGGTGCCTGTTGAACTCAGTGGGCTATTGATCAGCAGATTGAATTCACCATGTTCAAAAAAGAAAAGGTACATGAGAAAGGCATATTGTATCTTGACTGCTACAATGCATGTTTTAGGAGCTCTGAAGATAAATCATCCATGCCCCTCCCCCCACCTCCTTCCAAAAAAAAAGCTCTAGAGAAAAAGGATTCCACTTCTAGAGCAATCGGGCTTTTAAGCCAAGTAATTTTCCCTATATCGTTCCCTTTCAGTGAGCCACTTTGTCTGACATTCTGCCTCTACTCGGTACCAACATAAGACTCTTCCAGGAAAAAATTAAACAAAGAAAAAAAACTTGCTGTACAGCCATTTACCTGTGCTATGCTCGGGGAGATGTGGAATTCCTCTCTGATCCAGAACTTTCCACCTACAAGCAAAAGTAGTGGTGAAGTTTTCCTCCATCTCAACCGCTGGCTGGTGCCTCTTCCCCAGGGAAAGCCTTTCCTCTGTCAGCCTGTGGGCATAGCTGGGCATAGGCAATGCAAGCCCCACGCCCCAGCCACCGTCCCGGGCCACCACCCTCCTTTAGCCATGAGCAAGATCTCAAACCTCTTTTCAGCTGTAAGGAAGTGTTGTTAAGAGACATGGATGCACATGGCACAGTCTATTCCAGAAGAGCCACAGTTGCTAAAAGCTTTCCGTGTCCCCGGCTGATGGTTTTCAGGACCAGCTCCTGGCTCCACTTGCACCCAGGCTAGCGATAGCTGTATTTCAGTTGGTAATTCAGGTTTCATCCTTTGTGCCCCAACCATCCCCACAGGCCCAGCAGCATAGAAAGTCACAGTGGGCACATATGCGGTGCCAGCTTTCAATCCCCAAGACATTGGAATTAAGGCAGGTCCAACAAGGAAGAAAACTTGCCGTATTTCCTGAAAGAGGGGAGGAACCACCAGCACTGAAGAGCCGTTCATCTCCTGCCGAGAGCCACATGGAGATGAAATGGGTGGTGAGCTTAGGCAGGAGTACTCATGTCCATGGAGCAGCGCACTTGGGGGTTAAGGCTTTATCGCTCTTGGGCGTTAAGGCTTTTCCCTCGGCGTACACGGCTGGAGGAGCACCAGAAAGGAATCCTGCCCTGTTACCTGTGACCTTCACCCACCGAGCGGCCAGCACAGCCAGGGACAAGTTTGTGCGCAAGGCCCTCCTGATGGCAAAAAAAGGATCCAGTCAGCTTTTGGCGTCGTGTGTCTGGTTTAACTGTTGACACTGAGCAATGCCTTGATTGAAATAGAAGCGGCTAAGAGAGCTCAGGAAAAACGCAGGAAATCAGAGACATTTCCAAAAGGATCTTTTGGCTATTTTACACTTGTCCTGGTTTCGGCTGGGATAGGGTTAAATTTCTTCCTAGTGTTGTGTTTTGGATTTAGTACGAGGAGAATGTTGATAACACACTGATGTTTTCAGTTGTTGCTAAGTGCCCTCCTAGTCCAAGGACAGCTCCCGTGCCTACTGAGCTAGGTACACAAGATGGGAGGGAACATAATCAGGACAGCCAGCCCAGCTGGCTAATGGGGTATTCCATACCATGTGACATCATGCTCAGTATATGAAGGGTAGGCGTGATCCAGGAAGTACCGATCGCTACTTGGTTATCGGTCAGCGCGGGTGGTGAGCAATTGCGTTGTGCATCACTCATTTTGTATATTTTATCATTATCATTATTATTTTCTCTTTTTTCCCCTGTTCTATTAAACTGTCTTTATCTCAACCCACGAGTTTTTCTCACTGTTACCCTTCCGATTCTCTCCCCGTCCCGCTGGGGGTGGGGGGAGTGAGTGAGCGGCTGCGTGGTATTTGGCTGCCTGCCAGGTTAAACCACGACAGTCCTTTTTGGCGCCCAACGTGGGGCACGAAGGGTTGAGATAACGACACATCTGACCCGAACGGGTTAAAACAAATTTGTTATAAGCATTCATGATATCAGTTTAGTACTCGATGTTCACAATGTTGATTTATTTGCTCTCAGAGTTTTTGGATCTGTTCTTGCAGTTTGGTCTGTAGCACCTTACTGGCTGCCTATACTGCTGATTATCAGTTTTTATGTGGGGTTGGTCATCTCTGGGAAATGGATTAAGGTCATTGTTTTGCTATACTGTGTGACCTGGCTTTATGTTATGATAAAATTATTGGTCACGAGCCTGTACTCAGCACTGCCATCATTCCTGTTCTTCGGGAGCTATCTTTTGGAAACTATTAATAATTACACTTCTTACGTCTTCACCTCAGAGGATGAATTTAGGGGGGAGACAGGATGGGACACTTTCTCCCACTTGTTCACCTTCCCTTCCATATCTTCAGAAACTCCTTTTTCTTCTATCCTCTTCATGAAGACGTCCACAATATTCCCTGAGAATTTTGAATATCCTTGGCATGTTCAAACAAGCATGATCATATTGCTATGTCTCCTGAATGTGGTTCAGGCCTTGTTCAGAGTTAAACAACTATTCAGGAATACTGTCCAGAGATCAACCCCAGCAACAGATACAGTGACTACTCAAACCCCCACGACAGGCACTGTAGCTACTTCAATCCGCACGACAACCACTGTGGCTGCTCAAACCCCTGCGACAGGCACCGTGGCTACTTCAACCCCCACAACAACCACTATGGCTACTCAGACCCCAGCAACAGTCACTGCAGTTACTCCAACCCCCGCAACAGGCACTGCAGCTACTCAAACTCCGCCAACAGTCACTGCAGTTACTCCAACCAGTGCGACAAACACTGCAGCCACTCAAACCCCGGCAACAGTCACTACAAGTACTCCAACCCCCGCGACAGGCACTGCAGCTACCCAAACCCTCGCGACGGGTACTACAGCTGAACCAGAGGACCAACCGTCACTGGTATCCGTTGCCCCTGTACAGAAGAAGAAGTCTTTGAAGCAGAAGTCAGGTCATGTAGAAAAGGATGATGGAAAACCAGGGCCATCACGAGGAGGGGAGGAGGAAGAGGAAGAACTCATAAATGAGACGGAAACCACCCGATCCTTATCCCTGAATGAGTTGCGAGATATGCGGAAAGATTTCGGCCGTCGTCCAGGCGAGCATATTGTTACCTGGCTGCTCCGATGCTGGGATAATGGGGCCAGTAGCCTGGAATTAGAGGGGAAGGAGGCCAAACAGCTGGGATCCCTTGCTAGGGAAGCGGGTATTGACAAAGCAATTGGAAAAGGGACACAGGTCCTCAGCCTCTGGAGGCGACTGCTGTCAGGCGTGAAGGAAAGGTATCCCTTCAAGGAAGATGTTATATATCGCCTAGGCAAAGGGACCACTATGGAGAGAGGTATCCAGTACCTGAGAGAACTAGGCATGCTGGAGGTGGTTTATAGTGACCTGGACGACACCCGAACACCCAAAGATCCAGATGACGTCCAGTGCACCCGACCCATGTGGCGGAAGTTGGTACAGAGCGCACCAGCATCGTATGCCAGTTCGTTGGCAGTACTGTGCTGGAAAGAGGAAGAAGCACCAACGGTGGATGAGGTGGTTAGCAGACTTCGGGATTTTGAAGAAACTGTCTCCTCCTCCCTTGTCTCGGCTGTGGAGAAACTCTCCCGGGAAGTCTGGCAACTCAAAGAGGATATGTCTTATTCTCCACCTGTACGGACCAGTATCTCAGCCATTAGGAGTCAGCGTTTTTCTCCTCAAGAGAGAGGATATAGAAAGTACACACCACGGGGCACCCTGTGGTTTTACCTGCGTGACCACGGAGAGGACATGAGGCAGTGGGATGGAAAACCTACCTTCATCCTAGAGGCACGTGTACGTGAGTTGCAAGGAAAAACAATCACACAAGGGGGTTCTCCCACGAAAAATGCTGCTCCAGTTGTCAGGAAAAACCTGTCTCACGACGGTCCAGTTTCCAGTGAACAGTTCCCCCGACAGAGTAGAAGGGCTGATCTTACTTTGGATTGTAATTGCAATGAAGAAATTCTTGACTCACGTTTGCAAGAAGTGAGAGATGGATACTATGACCAGAACTAGAGGGGCCCTGCCTCCGGCCAGGTGGAGGAAAGGGACAACCGGGTTTACTGGACTGTGTGGATTCGATGGCCTGGCACATCAGACCCACAGGAGTATAAGGCTCTCGTAGACACCGGTGCACAGTGTACCCTGATGCCATCAAACTATAAAGGGGCAGAACCCATTTGTATTTCTGGAGTGACAGGGGGATCCCAAGAGTTAACTGTGTTGGAGGCCGAAGTGAGCCTGACCGGGAACGAGTGGCAAAAGCACCCCATTGTGACTGGCCCAGAGGCTCCGTGCATCCTTGGCATAGACTATCTCAGGAGAGGGTATTTCAAGGACCCAAAAGGGTACCGGTGGGCTTTTGGTATAGCTGCCCTGGAGACGGAGGAAATTAAACAGCTGTCCACCTTGCCCAGTCTCTCACAGGATCCTTCTGTTGTGGGGTTGCTGAGGGTTGAAGAACAACAAGTACCAATCGCTACCACAACAGTGCACCGGCGGCAATACCGCACCAACCGAGACTCTCTGATCCCCATCCATGAGCTGATTCGTCGACTGGAGAGCCAAGGAGTGATCAGCAAGACTCGCTCACCCTTTAACAGTCCCATATGGCCAGTGCGAAAGTCTAATGGAGAGTGGAGACTAACAGTAGACTACTGTGGCCTGAACGAAGTCACGCCGCCACTGAGTGCTGCCGTGCCGGACATGCTAGAACTTCAATACGAACTGGAGTCAAAGGCAGCCAAGTGGTACGCCACCATTGACATTGCTAATGCCTTCTTCTCCATCCCTTTGGCGGCAGAATGCAGGCCACAGTTTGCTTTCACTTGGAGGGGCGTCCAGTACACCTGGAACCGACTGCCCCAGGGGTGGAAACACAGCCCTACCATTTGCCACGGACTGATCCACACCGCACTGGAACAGGGTGAGGCTCCAGAACACCTGCAGTACATTGATGACATCATCGTATGGGGCAACACAGCAGAAGAAGTTTTTGAGAAAGGGAAGAAAATAATTCAAATCCTTCTGAAATCTGGTTTTGCCATAAAACAAAGTAAGGTCAAGGGACCTGCACAGGAGATCCAGTTTTTAGGAATAAAATGGCAAGATGGACGTCGTCAGATCCCAACAGATGTGATCAACAAAATAACAGCCATGTCCCCATCAACTAGCAAAAAGGAAACACAAGCTTTCTTAGGCGTTGTGGGTTTTTGGAGAATGCATATTCCAAATTACAGTCAGATCGTAAGCCCTCTCTATCAAGTGACCAGGAAGAAGAACGACTTCAAATGGGGCCCTGAGCAACGACAAGCCTTTGAACAAATTAAACAGGAGATAGTTCAGGCAGTAGCCCTTGGGCCAGTCCGGGCAGGACAAGATGTAAAGAATGTGCTCTACACCGCAGCCGGGGAGAATGGACCCACCTGGAGCCTCTGGCAGAAAGCACCAGGGGAGACTCGAGGTCGACCCTTAGGGTTCTGGAGTCGGGGATACAGAGGATCGGAGGCCCCCTACGCTCCAACTGAGAAGGAGATATTGGCAGCATATGAAGGGGTTCAAGCTGCTTCGGAAGTGGTTGGCACTGAAGCACAGCTCCTCCTGGCACCCCGACTGCCGGTGCTGGGCTGGATGTTCAAGGGGAGGGTCCCCTCTACACATCATGCAACCGATGCTACGTGGAGTAAGTGGGTCGCGCTGATCACACAACGGGCCCGAATAGGAAACCCCAGTCGCCCAGGAATCTTGGAGGTGATCACGAACTGGCCAGAAGGTAAAGATTTTGGCATATCCACAGAGGAGGAGGTGACACGTGCTGAAGAAGCCCCACTGTATAATAAACTACCAGAAAACGAGAAGCAATATGCCCTGTTCACTGATGGGTCCTGTCACCTTGTGGGAAAACATCAGAGATGGAAAGCTGCTGTATGGAGTCCTATACGCCAAGTTGCAGAAACTGCTGAAGGAGAAGGTGAATCGAGCCAGTTTGCAGAGGTGAAAGCCATCCAGCTGGCCTTGGGCATTGCTGAACGAGAAAAATGGCCAGTACTTTATCTCTATACTGACTCATGGATGGTGGCAAATGCCCTGTGGGGGTGGTTGCAGCAGTGGAAGCAGAACAACTGGCAGCGCAGAGGTAAACCCATCTGGGCTGCCGCGTTGTGGCAAGATATTGCTGCCCGGGTAGAGAACCTGACTGTAAAAGTACGTCACGTAGATGCTCACGTACCCAAGAGTCGGGCTACTGAGGAACATCAAAATAACGAGCAGGTGGACCAGGCTGCTAAGATTGAAGTGGCTCAGGTGGATTTGGACTGGCAACATAAGGGTGAACTATTTATAGCTCGGTGGGCCCATGACGTGTCAGGCCATCAAGGAAGAGATGGGCTCGTGATCGAGGGGTGGACTTAACCATGGACACTATTGCACAGGTTATCCATGAGTGTGAAACGTGCGCTGCAATCAAACAAGCCAAGCGAGTAAAGCCTCTTTGGTATGGAGAACGATGGTTGAAATATAAATATGGGGAGGCCTGGCAGATTGATTATATCACACTCCCACAAACCCGACACGGTAAGCGCTATGTGCTCACCATGGTGGAAGCAACCACCGGATGGCTGGAAACATACCCTGTGCCCCATGCCACTGCCCGGAACACCATCCTGGGCCTTGAAAAGCAAGTCCTGTGGCGACATGGCACCCCAGAAAGAATTGAGTCAGACAACGGGACTCACTTCCGAAACACCCTCATAGACACCTGGGCCAAAGAGCACGGCATTGAGTGGGTCTATCACATCCCCTACCATGCACCAGCCTCCGGGAAAATCGAACGATACAATGGGCTGTTAAAGACAACACTGAGAGCAATGGGTGGTGGGACATTCAAACATTGGGATACACATTTAGCAAAGGCCACCTGGTTAGTCAATACCAGGGGATCTGCCAATCGAGCTGGCCCTGCTCAATCAAGACTCTTACGTACTGTAGATGGAGATAAAGTCCCTGTCGTGCACATAAGGAATATGCTGGGGAAGACAGTCTGGGTTACTCCTGCCTCTGGCAAGGGAAAACCCATCCGTGGGATTGCTTTTGCTCAAGGACCTGGGTACACCTGGTGGGTGATGCGAAAGGATGGGGAGGTCCGGTGTGTACCTCAAGGGGATTTGATTTTGGGTGAAAATAGCCAATGAACTGAATTTTGATGTCAACTGTTACATGATATTGTATATCATTATTTCTATGATATAGCAGTGGTATAACAGTGAAAATCACCCAGATTAGTGAAGAATGAACTAACTCCGATGAAACCGAGCAAAGTGCAACGATGATAGAACTGGATGAGCGCAGCAGTACCGAAATGAGAACTGGCTTCAGGATGCAACGGCCCAGCACCGCACACCATCTCTTCGGCCCTGAAAGACTGTTATAACAGATGGAGCCCAAAGTCATGGACTAAATGAACTCAATGGACATTTTAGAGGGATAGTCCATAGACCGAGGGAATGATATCTGCGCGTGCATATATATATATGTGTGTATATATAAAGAAAGATAGTGGTGGTTAATTGAAATGTATTAAAAAAAGATGTGAGACCTAAGCACGACGTAAATGGTATGGAATAAGGGGTGCATACTGTCCTGGTTTCGGCTGGGATAGGGTTAAATTTCTTCCTAGTGCTGTGTTTTGGATTTAGTACGAGGAGAATGTTGATAACACACTGATGTTTTCAGTTGTTGCTAAGTGCCCTCCTAGTCCAAGGACAGCTCCCGTGCCTACTGACTGAGCTAGGTACACAAGATGGGAGGGAACATAATCAGGACAGCCAGCCCAGCTGGCCAATGGGGTATTCCATACCATGTGACGTCATGCTCAGTATATGAAGGGTAGGCGTGATCCAGGAAGTACCGATCGCTACTTGGTTATCGGTCAGCGCGGGTGGTGAGCAATTGCGTTGTGCATCACTCATTTTGTATATTTTATCATTATCATTATTATTTTCCCTTTTTTCCCCTGTTCTATTAAACTGTCTTTATCTCAACCCACGAGTTTTTCTCACTCTTACCCTTCCGATTCTCTCCCCGTCCCGCTGGGGGTGGGGGGAGTGAGTGAGCGGCTGCGTGGTATTTGGCTGCCTGCCAGGTTAAACCACGACAACACTGCAGTGAGAAACAGTGTGGGTCCAGCGGTTAATGCTTTCAAGGAAATTGAGCACTTTGGGAGAAGGGATCTAAACCCACTCTTCCGGGATTGGAGAGCCTGGGAAGGTCTCTGGGTTCCCAGCTTTCCCGCAGTGCTGACGGTTGTGGCCGCTGCCTGTTTTCTCCTGCGATGCTGACTGCACCCACCTGGTGGGGCTGTCCCTGGGGAGGGCACCAGAGCTGAGGAAGCCCCTGGGAGAGGTGGCGAGACAAGCTCTTCTCCAGAGATTTGCCAGAAGCTCTCCAGAGCATCCCTTTTCCAGCCCATGAGGTGCTCTGTGGTGTGACAAGGGAAGGTGCCTGTTGGCGCAAGGGATGAAGCCCTGCAGGGCTCCCATCAGGGTCCTTTGACCTACCCATGCTCCAGCCGCCACTCCAGGGGCTGGGGGTCTCATGTAGGTCCCCAGCCAATGTCTCAGGTACCCAGGGATATTGAAACCAGGGAAAGACTCATATACAGAAGTTGTTTATATTAATAGCATCTCCCTTCTCCCCAGGGAAGGTGTTACGCACCTGGAGATTGAGTGTGAATATTCGCCACCCGGGTTTGTCTTCATGATGGTGTTAATGCTCTTTGAAAACCGTGCTGTTGTGTCGTGGAACAGGTTTTCAAGAGGAGGCACATTTGCCTATTTAAAACCAACCGGCATTTTCTTCAAGAGCACCGGCTCGGCTTTTGGCAGCCCAACCTCATTGTGCTTTTCAGTTTGCCAACCAGGAACAAGGGAACCCACTATCGAACCAGCCATGTCTTCAAGGAGTGCCATATTTGAAAGCCGTACATTCGTACAAAGCCTTCAGAACAAGTCTGTTTTGCTTTGGGTGTCAGAGCAGGGGAGTTAGCAACTCTGTAATTGCTGTAGCTGTCAAGGTGTGCAATTGAAACAGCGGCTGCTTTTTATTCCAGCAACAGAAGCTTGCACCTTTTTTAGCAGGCACAAATGGGAAAGGCAAGGTAGACAAGGCCCGAAGGCACAGACCCCGAGCCTTCAATGTTCTGCTTCTCAGAGAGTTACTAACAACAGCGTTTTCTCCTCCTTGTCACATGCAGTTCAGTATCGCAGTTTTCTTGAAGCCGTGACTCTGACTGCGGAAACACTTCAAGGTGGTAGCAAATGTCTTCGTTCATTCCCACTTAAAACCAGCATTTCCAAAAACATGTTCCAAAATCCCACAGAACAGACAGGCTTTCAAGGCCCCTACGTCCTGTATCAGCTGGGTGCACCTCCCCTGAAGCAGCCGCACGTACTTACTTCACAGAAAAACCTGTTTCCATGACCCAAGTGAGGGGAACAATTAATTGCACGGTGGGTCGCCGGGGCCAGTTCAGATCAACTGCTGCTCCCTATCAGCTTTCATGATGACCTGCTCGGAAAAAGATTCCAACAAAGATTCCAACTCTCAACAGCTACGGAATCAACAACACCCTGACTAGAAGAAATACTGAACTGGAAAATACAGGCAGGTCTGAATCGCTTGAGTCTTTGCTTGGAAGGAGTCCAACAAATCATTTCTAAAACGTGATCCAGTGCTGAGTCCGTGCTTGCGAGGAGCTAAGGGACGAAAGGTGGGAACACCTATGGGAGAAGGTAGTAGAAGAAATAAAGAAGCAAAAATAAAGCAAGCAGGCTACCATGCTTTCTTGTCTTTTTAGCCCCCAGTCCCGGTAGCCCTAGGAATCTGGTCGGTAAAGATTCCTCTCCGCAGCCATTTTACACTTAGGAAAGTCCTGCTCAAAAGTGGCCGGATCCAGTCAGCAGAGGTTAAGAGGTTATTTTTGTTACTTATTTTCATCTGGCACATCTCATGTCATCAGCAGGTTTTCCTAAGAGCAATGCGCTGTGAAAGAGGGGGAGAGAGGGAAAGGCCAAAGAGCACTTGCACCATGAAAAACATTTCAAAAGCAACCTTTGTTGTAAATGACTACAGAAAGTGAAGGATGACCGAGACTCAGGCAATCTGCCTCCACACGGGCAAGGGAGACGTCCAGGACCAGAGTCATCAGCTTCATTGCGTTTCTTTTAACGCAGGTGGCTCAAGGCAAGGAGCCCAAACCCCCATTGGTGGCACGCTGCTCTCTTACGTGCTGCATTGGATTGACGCTATCAACTCTTTCAGTAGAGACCAAGAAAAGGCCAAAGCACAACGCTTGACAGAAGCTACCCTCGACAGCAAAATAGTAGCACCCACGTAGAAAGCCACACGTGGTAACTGAAAGACACTGAAGGAACTGAAGCTGATACTTCTGGTTGTTAGGGATGCGGCAAAGCAGCGCATCCTCTCCGTTACAGCCTACCTTCATGGTAGGTGGCAAATGGTAGCACCTCCTCACTCGGTTGCTGCACTAGCGATAAGCAATGTCCCCCATGACGTAGCTCTCGCTGCCAACACCTTCCCACCAAGACAAGGACCGTGGCAGATTCTTCCAGCAGTTGTGCCCCGTGCCACCTTCATACCTTTGTCAATAACTTTTTGTCAAAGTGACCTGAGAGATGCAAGATGTCAGGGCACGAGGACGCTCAGGGGCAAGTTGCCAGCGCACACATAGCTCGAGCAGTGGCTGTGGCACTGCTGTGCCACTGCTGTGCTCAACACTGAGCATCCAGCCTGGCTGACACACAGTTGCCCTCTCCGGGTGTCCAGCTTAGTGCTCCGATGAGCTGAATGACCGGAACTGCCAAATTAGCACCCTGTTAATGATGCCTCTGGCATTTCTACACCAAACATGCGCACAGCTCATGAGGCAACCTAGATGAAGACTAATGTCTCAAATTTCTTCCTTGAGATGGAGGCCTTCCAAATGTTTCCAGTAGAGGACCAGTGAAAATTCTCCTTCTTCTTGCCACATGAGGAGAGGCTGAGAGAGCTGGCACTCTTCAGCTGGGAGAAGAGAAGACTGGAGGGGGGCGGGGAGGGGAGGGCAGGGGGTGTCTTATCAATGGGTATAAAAACCTGCTGAGAAGGAAAGAAGGTGAGGGAGCCAGGCTCTTCTCAAGAGTGTGCACTGAGAGGACCAGAGAAAACGGGCACAAATGAAAACACATGATATTCCAGCTGCACATGAGAAACCCATATTTTACTGTTGGGGTGATACATTTTACTGGCTCCAGGTGAGCCTGCTGGAGCAGGTGGGTTGGAGCAGATGACCTCCACAGGTCCCTCCCAAACTCCACCCTCCTGTGGGACTCTGTGCTTCGCTTTCACTCCTAAAGCATCCCAACTCAGGCCTGATGCCCGCTGGAAAGGATGCTGGCACAAGGGACGATCCCAAACTCCTCCCCGAGCATTCATCACAAAGCAACAGCTCCCCACTCCACAATATCGTTCGGCAGACACAGTCAGAAGAGAGAAAAGACCATTTTATTGTGCACATCAGCTGTGGGGGCCCAGGAGTCACAGCGGTTCAGCTGGTGAAAACAAATCAGCCCCTGCAACGACAGAGTCAGAAAGCTCTGATAAATCCCTAGAGGCAGGAAGAGGCAGGATTTTGTTCCCTTTTCTTTGGGGAAGAGCATTTACGAGGAATTCTTTATGGCCCAGAAGAGAGAGCTGTTGCTGGCATTGGCTATGGGCTGGCTTTGGTGCCTTATCCCCACGGGTAATGCCCTTAGAGCCCTGTGCCTGTGCAGAGATGCCCGGTGCCCCTGTGCCACGCAGCACAGCTCGATGGGGAGCCCCCGGGGAGCTGCCATGGAGTTCTTCCCAAACCCCACGCAGCACCATCCCTCGCTGTCCCTTGCTGCGAGCTGGGAAAGATGGGCAGCAGAGCCTGGTACACACCTGGCCTTCCTGACCTTCTGCACCTTCCTGCTTTCCTTCAGTCCCCGTCTTTTTCTGTCTTCCTTCTTTTCTTTGCTCGTTGGCATTCCCGCTCGTCTGCCCAGACCTCTTGTCTCTTTCTTTTTCCTTGGTTTTCGTTGTCCCGGCGGGAGCCTGCAAACCTTTCCATCCCACAATGTGATTAGACAGGGAAAGCCAGGAGCAACTGGCATCAGTTCTTGATTTCACCAAAGCTGACTCGTTTTACCTTCTCTCCTCTGAAAGGCCCTTTAGTTCTTCTGCGCTTCCCAGGGAGTCTGCCGTGGTCTGTGGGGTGCTTGGAGGCAAAGCAACGGGTGCCTAGAACAGAAATGTTGGCGTTAGCAGCTGGCAAGGGACGCCCTGGAGTAGTAAGCGACTGTTTGGCAAATTGCTACCTTAGCTCTCCAGAGAAGACCCCTTTGGCTGCTTTGCGTGAGCCCTTTCTTCCAAGGGCCTCACTTTGGAACACCATGTTCACACGGCTGTGTGACCCTCAGTTAATTTGGGGGGGCCATTCAGCAGGGAGCCTGCGGTCCCCCTCCGCGCAAGAAAAGGCTTGCCCGCTTCGTTCTGCGGGGTTTCTTCTGCCCTCCCCAGACAGAGCTCGGTGGATATCCCTTTGGTGCAATAGCACCTTCTGCGCTGGGAGGCTTTGCTTTTGAAATCTCCCTTTCTCTAGGTGTTTTGTAGGTCTTTCCTTTCATTAAGCAGGTGCCTAACATGCGAGAAACCACCTTTCCGGTTTTACTTACCACGTATCATTCTGCAGGATAAAAAACCCCACACAAAGCCACCAGAGCTCGAGCGCCAGGAAGAGGCACAGCAGCTACTTGGACTCCTCAGCAACTACCCTCCTACACGAGACACGTTGTCCCGGCGTTTGTGGAGCTGCCGTACCTCTGCCGTTTCCGATCCCGCCACCGTGTCTGCCCCTGCTGCTTTCTGGAGGACAAGCAGAGAGGCTGGTGTGTCCAGGAAGGCTTTTGCCTGGTGCTCCATGTCTGCGTCGCCTGCAGGGCCCCGTTGCTCTTCTAAAGGCAGTTCTGGAAAGCAAAAGCATGGGCAGCAAAGTGATTTCTTGCAAGAGGACAACAGCTAAACCAAAACGCACCCAAAGCCCTACGCCAGCATTCTGCTGAGGCTGTGATGAGCCTCAGTCCCTCCTCATACCTGTGGATCTGTCCATGGGCGCTGGTGACGCCTCAGCTGAGGGACTGGAAAGGCCAGTTGTCTCCTCCCCAAAGACTTCACAATGGTTTTCAATCAGAAACTCCACCAGCACCTTCACCTGCACACATCACATCCTTGGTTTCAGCACAGGGGGCGGAAAACGTGTCAAGCAGCCTCTCCCACTCCTGACCCTTGCCTCTGCGCAGAAGGCTGTGGCTGTGGGGCTGCTCTGCCAGGCAGCCGCCCCACCGGCATTTGCTCAAGAGAGGAGGCAGCCAGGGACCTCTGACCAGCCGAGCTCTGATGGTTCGGGAAGGCTGCAGCCGGCTGCTCAATAGAGCGTACCTTCTGAGTCACCTCCAGCATGGCCTCCAGCGGGAGCAGGTCCTCGCTGGCTGGGCTCAGCAGGTTTGGCCCCAGGCAGATGGCCAGGTTGCTGCAGCTCATCCTGCTGGTGGAGGCGTTGTGGCCGATGTGCTGGAGGAGGGACAGCAGGCGCTTGAGGAGGAGGAGGTTGGCTGCAGGCAACTTCTCGGCCACCCTGAGGGAACAGGAACGCAACGGTAATAGAGCAGCTGTTGCCCACAGCCGTCCCCGAAGCTTGCCCAAGGCAGGTGGGAGCCAGCGGCTGTGTTGCGCAGCTTTGCAGGTGCTCTCAGCCAGCGGTCAGGGCTCCTGCTCAACAGGCAGGCTGCTGGCCACACTTACGCTTTCAGCTCTTCCACCTTCTCCTCCTTGACGCTCTTCTGCATCGCCGCCATCCAGTCCTCGTAGAGGTCTGTCACGAGGAGCTTGGCAGGGATGCTTCGCAGGAAGTCCTGCAATGCCAAGGGCTCGCGGTGAGCCTTTGAAAAGTCCAGGCCAGCCAGGGGCTCTTCCAGCTGCAGGTCAGAAGCGCTCACCTTCAAGATGACGGCCAGCAGCAGCACAGGCTGGCTACCCAGGTCGACGTCTGCGCCGCTGTCCAGGGCCTCCCGCAGCTCCCGAAACGCCGTCCCGCTGGCAGCTAGGCGGAATATCCCCTCCGTTGATGGTCCTTGCTGATGCAGGATATCCAGGAGCTCCTGAAGGAGACACAGGAGACAGTTGCTTGGCTGAAGAGCTGCCTTCTGACAGCGGTGGCCGGGGCCAAAGCTCTGCCCAAGAACCAGCTCCTTTCCCCCGCAAAGGGGCTGGGAGCAGAAGCGTGTTCTGGGGGTGAAGAGCGCAGTCGCCCATCCCTGGAGCTCCTGGGGACACCCACCGCCTCTCTGGAGCAGCCGGAGGGAGGGCTGGAGCCCCCTGTCCAGGCTGCCTTACCTGGATGGTCTGGGGCAGCGTGCCGTCCTCCCCGCAGAGGGCTGCCAGGGGCTGGCCAAAGAGCGCCCTGCTGCAGCCGGAGCCCGCCTGCCCTGGCGCCTGGGCAGCGGCCGGGCTCCGCCGCAGAGCAAAGGGCCAGGGCAGCCCCCTCCTCCTGCTGCTGCCGCTCCCTGCTGCTGCAAAGGAAAAGAGAGCAAGAGCCCCTCAATGGAAACCGCCAGGCCAGCGCTCCCGGAGCCTGCCCTGCCCTGCCCTGCCCTGCCCTGCCCTGCCCTGCCCTGCCCTGCCTGCAGCGCGGTGCTGAGCGGTGCGGCAGGACGGGCAGGGAGGTAGCAGCCGGAGCCGCGGCTCCGGGTGGGAGGCTCCCGAGAGTCGGCGTGCCACCGGGACAGCCTGTCCCAGGCCTCGCCCTGCCCTCCTCCAAGCTGTGGGCAGCAGCAGAGCCTGCGTGTCCCCGCAGAACCACGTCCAGCGGCTGCTGCCCAGCGGGTGTCCTTGCTCCTCCAGGTGACGTCCTCCCTTGGGGTGCCACACCTGCATGGCGACACTCAAGGGACAAGTGAGCACAGCTCCTGCCGGCTCCGGCTGAGGAGCGGGGACCCATCCGCCGGGCTCTGGGGACCTCGAGCGCTGGGCACTATCAAAGGGTCCCCAGGGCTCAGCTCTCTCCTGCTGCAGCGTGATGGGCACCAACTGCCTCTGGGCGAAGGGCAGCAGCAGCAGCATCCTCACTTCTGCAGACGTGCCAGTTCAGGAGAACAGAAGGCCCTCCCTGCCTTTCTCACCAAAACTCACCTGCCGAGTGGCAAAGTCCCACTCCGTTGCCAGATGGGGCCGTCGGAGGCCCTTGCGTGGGATCACCCTGCAAGAACCAGGCTGCGCTTAGAGAGCAGCCCTGCAGCAGAAAGGGCCACCGGCGAGCTGCCGCCCGGCACCAGCAGCCTGAGCGCGGCAGAGCTGGGACCCTCTGCCCTCCCAGGCTCTCTGCCCCGCGCAGCAGGTTTCCTCCCAGCACCGCCAGCGAGGACGTGCCGGCGTTCCTGGTGGCTCCCCAACCTTCTCCGCTCCCCAAGTGGCACCATGGGACCTCCCTCCCTCCCTCCTGCACAAGCTCACCCCAGTCGCCGCACAGCCCGGCACAGCCAGAGGAGGCTGAAAGGCAGCCATTCTCACCTCTGCCTGGCCCTCCATCAGCCTCCGCAGGCTCCTGGCGCTGAATGTCCTCCACTGGGCAAGAGAGAAGGAGTGGCAGAAGGTGAGCAGCGATGCTCTGATGCTGGGCTGCAGGACAAGTGCTCGAGGACAGAGCCCAGAGCAGAGAGAAACTCACGGCATGGCGGCGGCTCAGCTCCTTCTCCAGGAGTTTGATGGATGGCAGACGGGTCACCTTGGCTCTCTTTGCTCCTTCTGGTGTCCTGTGCACCGGGAAGGGACAGAGAGAGAGCTGCGTGAGCCCCAAGCTGCCTCTTCTCTCTTGTCAGACAGCTCTGCCCGAGAGCTGCCTGTAGCCACGGGGGCACCTCTCCCCTGTCCGGCTGTGCCTGGAGCATCCCCCCAGCTTACCCCAGCAGTGTGCCCAGCCACAGCTTCTTCAGCGCCCGGGAGCTGCAGAAAGAAAGAAGAAACGCGTCAGGCGCTTCTGCCCCCAGCCCATGGGCAGAGGCGGGCGCCCACACAGCCCTGCCCCGTGGGGAAGGACACAAGGGCAGGACGAAGCCCCGTGGGGCAGGACGGAGGTGCTGCCCAAGGCCTGGCTCCCTCTCTCCTGCCAGAGCCGCTGCTTTTGCCCTTCCCTTCTGGGGACCAAGAGGTGACCAGGGAATACAGGATGTGGAAATGCCCCCCCATCCCTCCCTGCATGCGTGCTGCCCGCTCCCTGCCCAGGCTCTACACGGGGAGCAGAGGCCATTCCCAAGATGGCCTGGGCATGGCTGGGAACTTCTCGTGCCCTGCCATGGGACGCGGCACCACGACTCACGCAAAAGTGGCAACACAGGAGCCGGTGGGCCAGGCGAGGATGATGGAGGTGCTGTCCTCATGGCTGCCTTCCGCCTCCTCCTCTTCTTCCTGCCCTGCTGCCTCCTTCCCACCACTCAGCACCCACAGCTGGTCCAGGGGCAGGCGGAGCTGTGGGCGCAGGGTGGTGCCACGTCTGCAGAGGAGAGGCAGGCAGTGAGCTGGAGGTGGCCTCGGGGTCCCCCCGGGAAGAGCCCTGTCCCCCACCTGCCATTGGGATGGACATTGGTGCACCCAGCAGCAAGGTGCCAGGGTGTCCCTGCCCTGGTGCCAGGGCCAGGGCTGGGGCAAAGGTAGCTGGGCTGTGAGGCTCTTACTGCAACTTGGCGACCACCAGTTCCTCCTGGAGGAGGAGAAGGCGCCTCTCGCTCCTCTTGCGGCCCCGGGTCAGCCGCACGTCCGCGCTCAGCACCGTCTCGGCATCGGTGAGAGCCTCCCTGCAAAGCAGAGAGTGGCGGGCATGAGAAAGGCCGCTGCTGGGGGCCCGCGGGTGCCCGCGTGTCCCCGAGCCATGGGGGGAGCCCACCTGGAGCCGCAGCAGCAGTTGGCCTGGCCCATCCTGCCCGGGAGAGGAGGACCCTCGCCGTGCAGCAAGGAGGCTGCCCAGGCGTGGACAGCGAGGCTGGGAAGTGGGGTGCTGGTGCCGGTGCCGCGGCAGCGCTGTTGGGCCAGAGCCTGCCTCCTCCCAGCGCTGCTGCGTGCCAGCACAGCTCCGTCCTGCTGTCTCTGGTGGCTGTTGGCTCCAACGGACCGAGATTCCGAGGCCAACGGAAAGTGGGAGGGGCCCTGGGGGGGCCCTGGCCTGGGGGTTCTCTCCAGTATGGCCGTGTCTCTCTTGCACTGGGGAAACCACAGCAGGACACAGCAGAGGGCAAGGACCACCTCCCTCCACCTGCTGCCAATGCCCCTTGCCTTGGGCTTCACCGCTAGTTCCTGGCCTCCAACTAGACTTGGTGCCACTGGGCACCACCCTCTGGGCCCGGCCGCTCAGCCAGTCTTCCATCCACTGCAGTGCTCATCAGCCCGTGTGGTGTTTGCTTTCTTGCCGTCCTCAGGCACAGCTCCCTTTTGGAGTGGCCTCACAAGCCCATCTGCCAGCTCCCTCAGCACTCGAGGGTGCAGCCCATGGGGGCCCATCAGGGACTTGAGCATCTCTACTTGGCTTAAGTGTTCTCTAATCTCCTCCTCTGCCACCTGAGGGTCTAAGCGGATCCTCTTGCACTAAGGGTACCTCTTTTTTGCTCCAGCCTTTCCTCCAGGTCTCCAGGGCCAGGGATGTCAGAAGGCTGGTCTTGCTAGGACCGTCGTGCCCCAGGAGGATTGGCAGAAGCTAGAGCAGCCTGAAGTGCTGCCATGGCAGCAGTAGTGAAGGCCAGGCGAGTTTTAAGACGGAGCAAAAGAATTCCTGAAATGGGACCGTATGATGAGCGTAATCATGAAATTTCTTCCTAGAAGCTTGTACGGGGCTATGTTCTGCATCGGTGCCGAAAACAGCCTTGATAACCCAGGGGTGTGTTAGTTATTGCTGAGCAGCGCTTGCAGAGCGCCAAGGGCTTTTCTGCTCCTCAGACTGCCCCGCCAGCGAGCAGGCTGGGAGGGGACATGGCGGGGACATCTGACGCCGACTGCCCAAAGGGATCGCACAGCATATGACGCCGTGCTGAGCAATAAAAGTGGGGGGTGGAGGTTGGCGGGGGCTGCCCTTGCTCAGGGACTGGCTGGGCATCGGTCGGTTGGTGGGGAGCCATTGCTTTCCTTTGCATCACTTGTTTTTCTTGGACTGTACTTTCCTCTCTCCTTCCTTTTGGTTGTTTTTTTTTTCTGACAATTTTTTTTAATTCTAAAACTGCCTTTACCTGAACCCATGAGGTATTTTCCCTTTTACCCTTCCGATTCTCCCTCCCATCTCCCTGCGGGGGAGTGAGGAGTGAGCGAGCAGCTGTGTGGTGCTCAGCCGCCAGCCAGGGTTAAACCACAACAAGCTGTGAGCAAAAGAGTTCCCTCCTGACGGTGAGAGTGCTCATCCTTCCTCCTCCGTCAAGGTGCGGGCGTCCCCTGTACCACACCGGTTTGCACAAAAGCCTCAGCAGTCCGGCTGCTGCTGGAGCTGCTTCAAAAGCTTTTTGGGTGAGCTGACGCATCTATACCGCCCAGCAAGTGGACGTTAATCTCTACCATTGCCATGAGTTAGCGGGGGGTCTGCAGAAACTGCCCGACAATCAGTGTGCAAGGAGGGTGGCTGCAGGGGGCAGGAAGCTGCAGGTGACGGTGGCTGCAGAAGGACCTTCAGCCCTTCCTGGCCACCGTGCCCTGCCTACGTCCTGCCCCCGCTCTGAGCTCGTGGCGCTGCTTCTAGGAGATACCCAAATCTCACCAGGACACGGTCCCAGGCAACCTGCTCCAGGTGAGCCTGCTGGAGCAGGTGGGTTGGAGCAGATGACCTCCACAGGTCCCTCCCAAACTCCACCCTCCTGTGGGACTCTGTGCTTCGCTTTCACTCCTAAAGCATCCCAACTCAGGCCTGATGCCCGCTGGAAAGGATGCTGGCACAAGGGACGATCCCAAACTCCTCCCCGAGCATTCATCACAAAGCAACAGCTCCCCACTCCACAATATCGTTCGGCAGACACAGTCAGAAGAGAGAAAAGACCATTTTATTGTGCACATCAGCTGTGGGGGCCCAGGAGTCACAGCGGTTCAGCTGGTGAAAACAAATCAGCCCCTGCAACGACAGAGTCAGAAAGCTCTGATAAATCCCTAGAGGCAGGAAGAGGCAGGATTTTGTTCCCTTTTCTTTGGGGAAGAGCGTTTACGAGGAATTCTTTATGGCCCAGAAGAGAGAGCTGTTGCTGGCATTGGCTATGGGCTGGCTTTGGTGCCTTATCCCCACGGGTAATGCCCTTAGAGCCCTGTGCCTGTGCAGAGATACCCGGTGCCCCTGTGCCACGCAGCACAGCTCGATGGGGAGCCCCCGGGGAGCTGCCACGGAGTTCTTCCCAAACCCCACGCAGCACCATCCCTCGCTGTCCCTTGCTGCGAGCTGGGAAAGATGGGCAGCAGAGCCTGGTACACACCTGGCCTTCCTGACCTTCTGCACCTTCCTGCTTTCCTTCAGTCCCCGTCTTTTTCTGTCTTCCTTCTTTTCTTTGCTCGTTGGCATTCCCGCTCGTCTGCCCAGACCTCTTGTCTCTTTCTTTTTCCTTGGTTTTCGTTGTCCTGGCGGGAGCCTGCAAACCTTTCCATCCCACAATGTGATTAGATAGGGAAAGCCAGGAGCAACTGGCATCAGTTCTTGATTTCACCAAAGCTGACTCGTTTTACCTTCTCTCCTCTGAAAGGCCCTTTAGTTCTTCTGCGCTTCCCAGGGAGTCTGCCGTGGTCTGTGGGGTGCTTGGAGGCAAAGCAACGGGTGCCTAGAACAGAAATGTTGGCGTTAGAGGCTGGCAAGGGACGCCCTGGAGTAGTAAGCGACTGTTTGGCAAATTGCTACCTTAGCTCTCCAGAGAAGACCCCTTTGGCTGCTTTGCGTGAGCCCTTTCTTCCAAGGGCCTCACTTTGGAACACCATGTTCACACGGCTGTGTGACCCTCAGTTAATTTGGGGGGGCCATTCAGCAGGGAGCCTGTGGTCCCCCTCCGCGCAAGAAAAGGCTTGCCGGCTTCGTTCTGCGGGGTTTCTTCTGCCCTCCCCAGACAGAGCTCGGTGGATATCCCTTTGGTGCAATAGCACCTTCTGCGCTGGGAGGCTTTGCTTTTGAAATCTCCCTTTCTCTAGGTGTTTTGTAGGTCTTTCCTTTCATTAAGCAGGTGCCTAACATGCGAGAAACCACCTTTCCGGTTTTACTTACCACGTATCATTCTGCAGGATAAAAAACCCCACACAAAGCCACCAGAGCTCGAGCGCCAGGAAGAGGCACAGCAGCTACTTGGACTCCTCAGCAACTACCCTCCTACACGAGACACGTTGTCCCGGCGTTTGTGGAGCTGCCGTACCTCTGCCGTTTCCGATCCCGCCACCGTGTCTGCCCCTGCTGCTTTCTGGAGGACAAGCAGAGAGGCTGGTGTGTCCAGGAAGGCTTTTGCCTGGTGCTCCATGTCTGCGTCGCCTGCAGGGCCCCGTTGCTCTTCTAAAGGCAGTTCTGGAAAGCAGAAGCATGGGCAGCAAAGTGATTTCTTGCAAGAGGACAACAGCTAAACCAAAACGCACCCAAAGCCCTACGCCAGCATTCTGCTGAGGCTGTGATGAGCCTCAGTCCCTCCTCATACCTGTGGATCTGTCCATGGGCGCTGGTGATGCCTCAGCTGAGGGACTGGAAAGGCCAGTTGTCTCCTCCCCAAAGACTTCACAATGGTTTTCAATCAGAAACTCCACCAGCACCTTCACCTGCACACATCACATCCTTGGTTTCAGCACAGGGGGCGGAAAACGTGTCAAGCAGCCTCTCCCACTCCTGACCCTTGCCTCTGCGCAGAAGGCTGTGGCTGTGGGGCTGCTCTGCCAGGCAGCCGCCCCACCGGCATTTGCTCAAGAGAGGAGGCAGCCAGGGACCTCTGACCAGCCGAGCTCTGATGGTTCGGGAAGGCTGCAGCCGGCTGCTCAATAGAGCGTACCTTCTGAGTCACCTCCAGCATGGCCTCCAGCGGGAGCAGGTCCTCGCTGGCTGGGCTCAGCAGGTTTGGCCCCAGGCAGATGGCCAGGTTGCTGCAGCTCATCCTGCTGGTGGAGGCGTTGTGGCCGATGTGCTGGAGGAGGGACAGCAGGCGCTTGAGGAGGAGGAGGTTGGCTGCAGGCAACTTCTCGGCCACCCTGAGGGAACAGGAACACAACGGTAATAGAGCAGCTGTTGCCCACAGCCGTCCCCGAAGCTTGCCCAAGGCAGGTGGGAGCCAGCGGCTGTGTTGCGCAGCTTTGCAGGTGCTCTCAGCCAGCGGTCAGGGCTCCTGCTCAACAGGCAGGCTGCTGGCCACACTTACGCTTTCAGCTCTTCCACCTTCTCCTCCTTGACGCTCTTCTGCATTACCGCCATCCAGTCCTCGTAGAGGTCTGTCACGAGGAGCTTGGCAGGGATGCTTTGCAGGAAGTCCTGCAATGCCAAGGGCTCGCGGTGAGCCTTTGAAGAGTCCAGGCCAGCCAGGGGCTCTTCCAGCTGCAGGTCAGAAGCGCTCACCTTCAAGATGACGGCCAGCAGCAGCACAGGCTGGCTACCCAGGTCGACGTCTGCGCCGCTGTCCAGGGCCTCCCGCAGCTCCCGAAACGCCGTCCCGCTGGCAGCTAGGCGGAATATCCCCTCCGTTGATGGTCCTTGCTGATGCAGGATATCCAGGACCACCTGAAGGAGACACAGGAGACAGTTGCTTGGCTGAAGAGCTGCCTTCTGACAGCGGTGGCCGGGGCCAAAGCTCTGCCCAAGAACCAGCTCCTTTCCCCCGCAAAGGGGCTGGGAGCAGAAGCGTGTTCTGGGGGTGAAGAGCGCAGTCGCCCATCCCTGGAGCTCCTGGGGACACCCACCGCCTCTCCGGAGCAGCCGGAGGGAGGGCTGGGGCCCCCTGTCCGGGCTGGCTTACCTGGATGGGCTGGGGCAGCGTGCCGTCCTCCCCGCAGAGGGCTGCCAGGGGCTGGCCAAAGAGCGCCCTGCTGCAGCCGGAGCCCGCCTGCCCTGGCGCCTGGGCAGCGGCCGGGCTCCGCCGCAGAGCAAAGGGCCAGGGCAGCCCCCTCCTCCTGCTGCTGCCGCTCCCTGCTGCTGCAAAGGAAAAGAGAGCAAGAGCCCCTCAATGGAGACGGCCAGGCCAGCGCTCCCGGAGCCTGCCCTGCCCTGCCCTGCCCTGCCCTGCCTGCAGCGCGGTGCTGAGCGGTGCGGCAGGACGGGCAGGGAGGCAGCAGCCGGAGCCGCGGCTCCAGGTGGGAGGCTCCCGAGAGTCGGCGTGCCACCGGGACAGCCTGTCCCAGGCCTCGCCCTGCCCTCCTCCAAGCTGTGGGCAGCAGCAGAGCCTGCGTGTCCCCGCAGAACCACGTCCAGCGGCTGCTGCCCAGCGGGTGTCCTTGCTCCTCCAGGTGACGTCCTCCCTTGGGGTGCCACACCTGCATGGCGACACTCAAGGGACAAGTGAGCACAGCTCCTGCCGGCTCCAGCCGAGGAGCGGGGACCCATCCGCCGGGCTCTGGGGACCTCGAGCGCTGGGCACTATCAAAGGGTCCCCAGGGCTCAGCTCTCTCCTGCTGCAGCGTGATGGGCACCAACTGCCTCTGGGCGAAGGGCAGCAGCAGCAGCATCCTCACTTCTGCAGACGTGCCAGTTCAGGAGAACAGAAGGCCCTCCCTGCCTTTCTCACCAAAACTCACCTGCCGAGTGGCAAAGTCCCACTCCGTTGCCAGATGGGGCCGTCGGAGGGCCTTGCGTGGGATCACTCTGCAAGAACCAGGCTGCGCTTAGAGAGCAGCCCTGCAGCAGAAAGGGCCACCGGCGAGCTGCCGCCCGGCACCAGCAGCCTGAGCGCGGCAGAGCTGGGACCCTCTGCCCTCCCAGGCTCTCTGCCCCGCGCAGCAGGTTTCCTCCCAGCACCGCCAGCGAGGACGTGCCGGCGTTCCTGGTGGCTCCCCAACCCTCTCCGCTCCCCGAGTGGCACCATGGGACCTCCCTCCCTCCCTCCTGCACAAGCTCACCCCAGTCGCCGCACAGCCCGGCACAGCCAGAGGAGGCTGAAAGGCAGCCATTCTCACCTCTGCCTGGCCCTCCATCAGCCTCCGCAGGCTCCTGGCGCTGAATGTCCTCCACTGGGCAAGAGAGAAGGAGTGGCAGAAGGTGAGCAGCGATGCTCTGATGCTGGGCTGCAGGACAAGTGCTCGAGGACAGAGCCCAGAGCAGAGAGAAACTCACGGCATGGCGGCGGCTCAGCTCCTTCTCCAGGAGTTTGATGGATGGCAGACGGGTCACCTTGGCTCTCTTTGCTCCTTCTGGTGTCCTGTGCACCGGGAAGGGACAGGGAGAGAGCTGCGTGAGCCCCAAGCTGCCTCTTCCCTCTTGTCAGACAGCTCTGCCCGAGAGCTGCCTGTAGCCACGGGGGCACCTCTCCCCTGTCCGGCTGTGCCTGGAGCATCCCCCCAGCTTACCCCAGCAGCGTGCCCAGCCACAGCTCCTTGAGCGCCTGGGAGCTGCAGAAAGAAAGAAGAAACGCGTCAGATCCCGCTGCCCCCAGCCCGTGGGCAGAGGCGGGCGCCCACACAGCCCTGCCCCGTGGGGAAGGACACAGGGGCAGGACGAAGCCCCGTGGGGCAGGACGGAGGCGCTGCCCAAGGCCTGGCTCCCTCTCTCCTGCCAGAGCCGCTGCTTTTGCCCTTCCCTTCTGGGCACCAAGAGGTGACAGGGGATACAGGACGTGGAAATGCCCCCCCATCCCTCCCTGCATGCGTGCTGCCCGCTCCCTGCCCAGGCTCTGCACGGGGAGCAGAGACCATTCACAGCATGGCCTGGGCATGGCTGGGAACTTCTCGTGCCCTGCCATGGGACGCGGCACCACGACTCACGCAAAAGTGGCAACACAGGAGCCGGTGGGCCAGGCGAGGACGATGGAGGTGCTGTCCTCATGGCTGCCTTCCGCCTCCTCCTCTTCTTCCTGCCCTGCTGCCTCCTTCCCACCACTCAGCACCCACAGCTGGTCCAGGGGCAGGCGGAGCTGTGGGCGCAGGGTGGTGCCACGTCTGCAGAGGAGAGGCAGGCAGTGAGCTGGAGGTGGCCTCCTTGGGGTCCCCCCGGGAAGAGCCCTGTCCCCCACCTGCCATTGGGATGGACATTGGTGCACCCAGCAGCAAGGTGTCAGGGTGTCCCTGCCCTGGTGCCAGGGCCAGGGCTGGGGGAAAGGCAGCTGGGCTCTGGGGGTCTTACTGCAACTTGGCGACCACCAGTTCCTCCTGGAGGAGGAGAAGGCGCCTCTCGCTCCTCTTGTGGCCCCGGGTCAGCCGCACGTCCGCGCTCAGCACCGTCTCGGCATCGGTGAGAGCCTCCCTGCAAAGCAGAGAGCGGCGGGCATGAGAAAGGCCGCTGCTGGGGGCCCGCGGGTGCCCGCGTGTCCCCGAGCCATGGGGGGAGCCCACCTGGAGCCGCAGCAGCAGTTGGCCTGGCCCATCCTGCCCGGGAGAGGAGGACCCTTGCCGTGCAGCAAGGAGGCTGCCCAGGCGTGGACAGCGAGGCTGGGAAGCGGGGTGCTGGTGCCGGTGCCGCGGCAGCGCTGTTGGGCCAGAGCCTGCCTCCTCCCAGCGCTGCTGCGTGCCAGCACAGCTCCGTCCTGCTGTCTCTGGTGGCTGTTGGCTCCAACGGACCGAGATTCCGAGGCCAACGGAAAGTGGGAGGGGCCCTGGGGGGGCCCTGGCCTGGGGGTTCTCTCCAGTATGGCCGTGTCTCTCTTGCACTGGGGAAACCACAGCAGGACACAGCAGAGGGCAAGGACCACCTCCCTCCACCTGCTGCCAATGCCCCTTGCCTTGGGCTTCACCGCTAGTTCCTGGCCTCCAACTAGACTTGGTGCCACTGGGCACCACCCTCTCGGCCCGGCCGCTCAGCCAGTCTTCCATCCACTGCAGTGCTCATCAGCCCGTGTGGTGTTTGCTTTCTTGCAGTCCTCAGGCACAGCTCCCTTTTGGAGTGGCCTCACAAGCCCATCTGCCGGCTCCCTCAGCACTCGAGGGTGCAGCCCATGGGGGCCCATCAGGGACTTGAGCATCTCTACTTGGCTTAAGTGTTCTCTAATCTCCTCCTCTGCCACCTGAGGGTCTAAGTGGATCCTCTTGCACTAAGGGTACCTCTTCTTTGCTCCAGCCTTTCCTCCAGGTCTCCAGGGCCAGGGATGTCTGAAGGCTGGTCTTGCTAGGACCGTCATGCCCCAGGAGGATTGGCAGAAGCTAGAGCAGCCTGAAGTGCTGCCGTGGCAGCAGTAGTGAAGGCCAGGCGAGTTTTAAGACGGAGCAAAAGAAGTCCTGAAATGGGACCGTATGATGAGCGTAATCGTGAAATTTCTTCCTCGAAGCTTGTACGGGGCTATGTTCTGCATCGGTGCCGAAAACAGCCTTGATAACCCAGGGGTGTGTTAGTTATTGCTGAGCAGCGCTTGCAGAGCGCCAAGGGCTTTTCTGCTCCTCAGACTGCCCCGCCAGCGAGCAGGCTGGGAGGGGACATGGCGGGGACATCTGACGCCGACTGCCCAAAGGGATCGCACAGCATATGACGTGGTGCTCAGCAATAAAAGTGGGGGGTGGAGGTTGGCGGGGGCTGCCCTTGCTCAGGGACTGGCTGGGCATCGGTCGGTTGGTGGGGAGCCATTGCTTTCCTTTGCATCACTTGTTTTTCTTGGACTGTACTTTCCTCTCTCCTTCCTTTTGGTTGGGTTTTATTTTCTGACAATTTTTTTTAATTCTAAAACTGTCTTTACCTGAACCCATGAGGTATTTTCCCTTTTACCCTTCCGATTCTCCCTCCCATCTCCCTGCGGGGGAGTGAGGAGTGAGCGAGCAGCTGTGTGGTGCTCAGCCGCCAGCCAGGGTTAAACCACAACAAGCTGTGAGCAAAAGAGTTCCCTCCTGACGGTGAGAGTGCTCATCCTTCCTCCTCCGTCAAGGTGCGGGCGTCCCCTGTACCACACCGGTTTGCACAAAAGCCTCAGCAGTCCGGCTGCTGCTGGAGCTGCTTCAAAAGCTTTTTGGGTGAGCTGACGCATTTATACCGCCCAGCAAGTGGACGTTAATCTCTACCATTGCCATGAGTTAGCGGGGGGTCTGCAGAAACTGCCCGACAATCAGTGTGCAAGGAGGGTGGCTGCAGGGGGCAGGAAGCTGCAGGTGACGGTGGCTGCAGAAGGACCTTCAGCCCTTCCTGGCCACCGTGCCCTGCCTACGTCCTGCCCTCGCTCTGAGCTCGTGGCGCTGCTTCTAGGAGATACCCAAATCTCACCAGGACACGGTCCCAGGCAACCTGCTCTAGGTGAGCCTGCTGGAGCAGGTGGGTTGGAGCAGATGACCTCCACAGGTCCCTCCCAAACTCCACCCTCCTGTAGGACTCTGTGCTTCGCTTTCACTCCTAAAGCATCCCAACTCAGGCCTGATGCCCGCTGGAAAGGATGCTGGCACAAGGGACGATCCCAAACTCCTCCCCGAGCATTCATCACAAAGCAACAGCTCCCCACTCCACAATATCGTTCGGCAGACACAGTCAGAAGAGAGAAAAGACCATTTTATTGTGCACATCAGCTGTGGGGGCCCAGGAGTCACAGCGGTTCAGCTGGTGAAAACAAATCAGCCCCTGCAACGACAGAGTCAGAAAGCTCTGATAAATCCCTAGAGGCAGGAAGAGGCAGGATTTTGTTCCCTTTTCTTTGGGGAAGAGCGTTTACGAGGAATTCTTTATGGCCCAGAAGAGAGAGCTGTTGCTGGCATTGGCTATGGGCTGGCTTTGGTGCCTTATCCCCACGGGTAATGCCCTCAGAGCCCTGTGCCTGTGCAGAGATGCCCGGTGCCCCTGTGCCACGCAGCAGGGCTCGATGGGGAGCCCCCGGGGAGCTGCCATGGAGTTCTTCCCAAACCCCACGCAGCACCATCCCTCGCTGTCCCTTGCTGTGAGCTGGGAAAGATGGGCAGCAGAGCCTGGTACACACCTGGCCTTCCTGACCTTCTGCACCTTCCTGCTTTCCTTCAGTCCCCGTCTTTTTCTGTCTTCCTTCTTTTCTTTGCTCGTTGGCATTCCCGCTCGTCTGCCCAGACCTCTTGTCTCTTTCTTTTTCCTTGGTTTTCGTTGTCCTGGCGGGAGCCTGCAAACCTTTCCATCCCACAATGTGATTAGATAGGGAAAGCCAGGAGCAACTGGCATCAGTTCTTGATTTCACCAAAGCTGACTCGTTTTACCTTCTCTCCTCTGAAAGGCCCTTTAGTTCTGCGCTGCCCAGGGAGTCTGCCGTGGTCTGTGGGGTGCTTGGAGGCAAAGCAACGGGTGCCTAGAACAGAAATGTTGGCGTTAGCAGCTGGCAAGGGACGCCCTGGAGTAGTAAGCGACTGTTTGGCAAATTGCTACCTTAGCTCTCCAGAGAAGATCCCTTTGGCTGCTTTGCGTGAGCCCTTTCTTCCAAGGGCCTCACTTTGGAACACCATGTTCACACGGCTGTGTGACCCTCAGTTAATTTGGGGGGGCCATTCAGCAGGGAGCCTGCGGTCCCCCTCCACGCAAGAAAAGGCTTGCCCGCTTCGTTCTGCGGGGTTTCTTCTGCCCTCCCCAGACAGAGCTCGGTGGATATCCCTTTGGTGCAATAGCACCTTCTGCGCTGGGAGGCTTTGCTTTTGAAATCTCCCTTTCTCTAGGTGTTTTGTAGGTCTTTCCTTTCATTAAGCAGGTGCCTAACATGCGAGAAACCACCTTTCCGGTTTTACTTACCACATATCATTCTGCAGGATAAAAAACCCCACACAAAGCCACAAGAGCTCGAACGCCAGGAAGAGGCACAGCAGCTACTTGGACTCCTCAGCAACTACCCTCCTACACGAGACACATTGTCCCGGCGTTTGTGGCCTGCCATACCTCTGCCGTTTCCGATCCCGCCACCGTGTCTGCCCCTGCTGCTTTCTGGAGGACAAGCAGAGAGGCTGGTGTGTCCAGGAAGGCTTTTGCCTGGTGCTCCATGTCTGCGTCGCCTGCAGGGCCCCATTGCTCTTCTAAAGGCAGTTCTGGAAAGCAAAAGCATGGGCAGCAAAGTGATTTCTTGCAAGAGGACAACAGCTAAACCAAAACGCACCCAAAGCCCTACGCCAGCATTCTGCTGAGGCTGTGATGAGCCTCAGTCCCTCCTCATACCTGTGGATCTGTCCATGGGCGCTGGTGACGCCTCAGCTGAGGGACTGGAAAGGCCAGTTGTCTCCTCCCCAAAGACTTCACAATGGTTTTCAATCAGGAACTCCACCAGCACCTTCACCTGCACACATCACATCCTTGGTTTCAGCACAGGGGGCGGAAAACGTGTCAAGCAGCCTCTCCCACTCCTGACCCTTGCCTCTGCGCAGAAGGCTGTGGCTGTGGGGCTGCTCTGCCAGGCAGCCGCCCCACCGGCATTTGCTCAAGAGAGGAGGCAGCCAGGGACCTCTGACCAGCCGAGCTCTGATGGTTCGGGAAGGCTGCAGCCGGCTGCTCAATAGAGCGTACCTTCTGAGTCACCTCCAGCATGGCCTCCAGCGGGAGCAGGTCCTCGCTGGCTCGGCTCAGCAGGTTTGGCCCCAGGCAGATGGCCAGGTTGCTGCAGCTCATCCTGCTGGTGGAGGCGTTGTGGCCGATGTGCTGGAGGAGGGACAGCAGGCGCTTGAGGAGGAGGAGGTTGGCTGCAGGCAACTTCTCGGCCACCCTGAGGGAACAGGAACGCAACGGTAATAGAGCAGCTGCTGCCCACAGCCGTCCCCGAAGCTTGCCCAAGGCAGGTGGGAGCCAGCGGCTGTGTTGCGCAGCTTTGCAGGTGCTCTCAGCCAGCGGTCAGGCCTCCTGCTCAACAGGCAGGCTGCTGGCCACACTTACGCTTTCAGCTCTTCCACCTTCTCCTCCTTGACGCTCTTCTGCATCGCCGCCATCCAGTCCTCGTAGAGGTCTGTCACGAGGAGCTTGGCAGGGATGCTTCGCAGGAAGTCCTGCAATGCCAAGGGCTCGCGGTGAGCCTTTGAAGAGTCCAGGCCAGCCAGGGGCTCTTCCAGCTGCAGGTCAGAAGCGCTCACCTTCAAGATGACGGCCAGCAGCAGCACAGGCTGGCTACCCAGGTCGACGTCTGCGCCGCTGTCCAGGGCCTCCCGCAGCTCCCGAAACGCCGTCCCGCTGGCAGCTAGGCGGAATATCCCCTCCGTTGATGGTCCTTGCTGATGCAGGATATCCAGGACCACCTGAAGGAGACACAGGAGACAGTTGCTTGGCTGAAGAGCTGCCTTCTGACAGCGGTGGCCGGGGCCAAAGCTCTGCCCAAGAACCAGCTCCTTTCCCCCGCAAAGGGGCTGGGAGCAGAAGCGTGTTCTGGGGGTGAAGAGCGCAGTCGCCCATCCCTGGAGCTCCTGGGGACACCCACCGCCTCTCCGGAGCAGCCGGAGGGAGGGCTGGGGCCCCCCTGTCCAGGCTGCCTTACCTGGACGGGCTGGGGCAGCGTGCCGTCCTCCCCGCAGAGGGCTGCCAGGGGCTGGCCAAAGAGCGCCCTGCTGCAGCCGGAGCCCGCCTGCCCTGGCGCCTGGGCAGCGTCCGGGCTCCGCCGCAGAGCAAAGGGCCAGGGCAGCCCCCTCCTCCTGCTGCTGCCGCTCCCTGCTGCTGCAAAGGAAAAGAGAGCAAGAGCCCCTCAATGGAGACCGCCAGGCCAGCGCTCCCGGAGCCTGCCCTGCCCTGCCCTGCCCTGCCCTGCCTGCAGCGCGGTGCTGAGCGGTGCGGCAGGACGGGCAGGGAGGCAACAGCCGGAGCCGCGGCTCCGGGTGGGAGGCTCCCGAGAGTCGGCGTGCCACCGGGACAGCCTGTCCCAGGCCTCGCCCTGCCCTCCTCCAAGCTGTGGGCAGCAGCAGAGCCTGCGTGTCCCCGCAGAACCACGTCCAGCGGCTGCTGCCCAGCGGGTGTCCTTGCTCCTCCAGGTGACGTCCTCCCTTGGGGTGCCACACCTGCATGGCAACACTCAAGGGACAAGTGAGCACAGCTCCTGCCGGCTCCGGCCGAGGAGCGGGGACCCATCCGCCGGGCTCTGGGGACCTCGAGCGCTGGGCACTATCGAAGGGTCCCCAGGGCTCAGCTCTCTCCTGCTGCAGCGTGATGGGCACCAACTGCCTCTGGGCGAAGGGCAGCAGCAGCAGCATCCTCACTTCTGCAGACGTGCCAGTTCAGGAGAACAGAAGGCCCTCCCTGCCTTTCTCACCAAAACTCACCTGCCGAGTGGCAAAGTCCCACTCTGTTGGCAGATGGGGCCGTCGGAGGCCCTTGCGTGGGATCACCCTGCAAGAACCAGGCTGCGCTTAGAGAGCAGCCCTGCAGCAGAAAGGGCCACCGGCGAGCTGCCGCCCGGCACCAGCAGCCTGAGCGTGGCAGAGCTGGGACCCTCTGCCCTCCCAGGCTCTCTGCCCCGCGCAGCAGGTTTCCTCCCAGCACCGCCAGTGAGGACGTGCCGGCGTTCCTGGTGGCTCCCCAACCCTCTCCGCTCCCCGAGTGGCACCATGGGACCTCCCTCCCTCTCTCCTGCACAAGCTCACCCCAGTCGCCGCACAGCCCGGCACAGCCAGAGGAGGCTGAAAGGCAGCCATTCTCACCTCTGCCTGGCCCTCCATCAGCCTCCGCAGGCTCCTGGCGCTGAATGTCCTCCACTGGGCAAGAGAGAAGGAGTGGCAGAAGGTGAGCAGCGATGCTCTGATGCTGGGCTGCAGGAGCAGTGCTCGAGGACAGAGCCCAGAGCAGAGAGAAACTCACGGCATGGCGGCAGCTCAGCTCCTTCTCCAGGAGTTTGATGGATGGCAGACGGGTCCCCTTGGCTCTCTTTGCTCCTTCTGGTGTCCTGTGCACCGGGAAGGGACAGAGAGAGAGCTGCGTGAGCCCCAAGCTGCCTCTTCTCTCTTGTCAGGGAGCTCTGCCCGAGAGCTGCCTGTAGCCACGGGGGCACCTCTCCCCTGTCCGGCTGTGCCTGGAGCATCCCCCCAGCTTACCCCAGCAGTGTGCCCAGCCACAGCTCCTTCAGCGCCCGGGAGCTGTAGAAAGAGAGGAGAACCAGCGTCAGGCGCTTCTGCCCCCCAGCCCGTGGGCAGAGGCGGGCGCCCACACAGCCCTGCCCCGTGGGGAAGGACACAAGGGCAGGACGAAGCCCCGTGGGGCAGGACGGAGGCGCTGCCCAAGGCCTGGCTCCCTCTGTCCTGCCAGAGCCGCTGCTTTTGCCCTTCCCTTCTGGGGACCAAGAGGTGACAGGGGATGCAGGACGTGGAAATGCCCCCCCATCCCTCCCTGCATGCGTGCTGCCCGCTGCCTGCCCAGGCTCTGCACAGGGGGCAGAGACCATTCCCAAGATGGCCTGGGCATGGCTGGGAACCTCTCGTGCCCTGCCATGGGACGCGGCACCACGACTCACGCAAAAGTGGCAACACAGGAGCCGGTGGGCCAGGCGAGGATGATGGAGGTGCTGTCCTCATGGCTGCCTTCCGCCTCCTCCTCTTCTTCCTGCCCTGCTGCCTCCTTCCCACCACTCAGCACCCACAGCTGGTCCAGGGCCAGGCGGAGCTGTGGGCGCAGGGTGGTGCCACGTCTGCAGAGGAGAGGCAGGCAGTGAGCTGGAGGTGGCCTCCTTGGGGTGCCCCTGGGCAGAGCCCTGTCCCCCACCTGCCATTGGGATGGACCTTGGTGCACCCAGCAGCAAGGTGCCAGGGTGTCCCTGCCCTGGTGCCAGGGCCAGGGCTGGGGGAAAGGCAGCTGGGCTCTGGGGGTCTTACTGCAACTTGGCGACCACCAGTTCCTCCTGGAGGAGGAGAAGGCGCCTCTCGCTCCTCTTGCGGCCCCGGGTCAGCCGCACGTCCGCGCTCAGCACCGTCTCGGCATCGGTGAGAGCCTCCCTGCAAAGCAGAGAGCGGCGGGCATGAGAAAGGCCGCTGCTGGGGGCCCGCGGGTGCCCGCGTGTCCCCAAGCCATGGGAGCCATGTCCACCTGGAGCCGCAGCAGCAGTTGGCCTGTCCCATCCTGCCCGGGAGAGGAGGACCCTCGCCGTGCAGCAAGGAGGCTGCCCAGGCGTGGACAGCGAGGCTGGGAAGCGGGGTGCTGGTGCCGGTGCCGCGGCAGCGCTGTTGGGCCAGAGCCTGCCTCCTCCCAGCGCTGCTGCGTGCCAGCACAGCTCCGTCCTGCTGTCTCTGGTGGCTGTTGGCTCCAACGGACCGAGATTCCGAGGCCAACGGAAAGTGGGAGGGGCCCTGGGGGGGCCCTGGCCTGGGGGTTCTCTCCAGGGTGGCCGTGTCTGTCTTGCACTGGGGAAACCACAGCAGGACACAGCAGAGGGCAAGGACCACCTCCCTCCACCTGCTGCCAATGCTTTGCCTACTGCAGCCCAGGATGCAGTTAGCCTTCTTTGCCCCAAGGGCTCTTTGCTTGCTCTAAATTGGTCAACTTGGGGTCCACCATGACCCCAGGTGTCTGCACAGCTGCTTTCCAGCTGGATGTCCCCCAGCATATACCCGTGCAAGGGCTTGTTCCTCCCCAGGTGCAGGACTTTGCTCTTCCCCTTGTTGAACTGCATGAGATTCCTGTCAGCCCCTTCCTCCATCCTGTCAAGGTCCCTCTGGTTGGCAGCAGGACCCTCCGGCGCATGAGCCTCTCCTCCCAGTCGTGTGCCAGCTGCAAGCTCTCTGAGGGTGCGCTCTGCCCCATCATCCAGGCCACTGGGTGTGAACAGGACCCGCAGAGTGCAGCGCAGGGCGTTGCAGACGTGCGCTTTGATATGACAGAACTTGTCACAGAAGGTTCAGAAATTTAGGGGCAAAGTCCCTATTATTTTTCTTTGTATTATACGTACCGTGCTTCCCCTTTTTATTCCTGCAAGCTATTAAAAGGTGTCAAACTGCCTCATTTTTCATTTGAACCTCACATCTCTTCCTAGTGCTGATGTTATGTGTAACATCGGATCGGGTTGTACTCTCCCATAGGTCGTTAGGTAGTAGGTAGCCTAGGTTATTACACAGTAGATAGCAGATTATCTGCATTAGTTGTGCTAACACCAGTGACAGGAGGTTGCATCTAGCTCTTGAGGCAAAGGATAAAAATGAAAGGTGCCTGTTGAACTCAGTGGGCTATTGATCAGCAGATTGAATTCACCATGTTCAAAAAAGAAAAGGTACATGAGAAAGGCATATTGTATCTTGACTGCTACAATGCATGTTTTAGGAGCTCTGAAGATAAATCATCCATGCCCCTCCCCCCACCTCCTTCCAAAAAAAAAGCTCTAGAGAAAAAGGATTCCACTTCTAGAGCAATCGGGCTTTTAAGCCAAGTAATTTTCCCTATATCGTTCCCTTTCAATGAGCCACTTTGTCTGACATTCTGCCTCTACTCGGTACCAACATAAGACTCTTCCAGGAAAAAATTAAACAAAGAAAAAAAACTTGCTGTACAGCCATTTACCTGTGCTATGCTCGGGGAGATGTGGAATTCCTCTCTGATCCAGAACTTTCCACCTACAAGCAAAAGTAGTGGTGAAGTTTTCCTCCATCTCAACCGCTGGCTGGTGCCTCTTCCCCAGGGAAAGCCTTTCCTCTGTCAGCCTGTGGGCATAGCTGGGCATAGGCAATGCAAGCCCCACGCCCCAGCCACCGTCCCGGGCCACCACCCTCCTTTAGCCATGAGCAAGATCTCAAACCTCTTTTCAGCTGTAAGGAAGTGTTGTTAAGAGACATGGATGCACATGGCACAGTCTATTCCAGAAGAGCCACAGTTGCTAAAAGCTTTCCGTGTCCCCGGCTGATGGTTTTCAGGACCAGCTCCTGGCTCCACTTGCACCCAGGCTAGCGATAGCTGTATTTCAGTTGGTAATTCAGGTTTCATCCTTTGTGCCCCAACCATCCCCACAGGCCCAGCAGCATAGAAAGTCACAGTGGGCACATATGCGGTGCCAGCTTTCAATCCCCAAGACATTGGAATTAAGGCAGGTCCAACAAGGAAGAAAACTTGCCGTTTTTCCTGAAAGAGGGGAGGAACCACCGGCACTGAAGAGCCGTTCATCTCCTGCCGAGAGCCACATGGAGATGAAATGGGTGGTGAGCTTAGGCAGGAGTACTCATGTCCATGGAGCAGCGCACTTGGGGGTTAAGGCTTTATCGCTCTTGGGCGTTAAGGCTTTTCCCTCGGCGTACACGGCTGGAGGAGCACCAGAAAGGAATCCTGCCCTGTTACCTGTGACCTTCACCCACCGAGCGGCCAGCACAGCCAGGGACAAGTTTGTGCGCAAGGCCCTCCTGATGGCAAAAAAAGGATCCAGTCAGCTTTTGGCGTCGTGTGTCTGGTTTAACTGTTGACACTGAGCAATGCCTTGATTGAAATAGAAGCGGCTAAGAGAGCTCAGGAAAAACGCAGGAAATCAGAGACATTTCCAAAAGGATCTTTTGGCTATTTTACACTTGTCCTGGTTTCGGCTGGGATAGGGTTAAATTTCTTCCTAGTGTTGTGTTTTGGATTTAGTACGAGGAGAATGTTGATAACACACTGATGTTTTCAGTTGTTGCTAAGTGCCCTCCTAGTCCAAGGACAGCTCCCGTGCCTACTGACTGAGCTAGGTACACAAGATGGGAGGGAACATAATCAGGACAGCCAGCCCAGCTGGCTAATGGGGTATTCCATACCATGTGACATCATGCTCAGTATATGAAGGGTAGGCGTGATCCAGGAAGTACCGATCGCTACTTGGTTATCGGTCAGCGCGGGTGGTGAGCAATTGCGTTGTGCATCACTCATTTTGTATATTTTATCATTATCATTATTATTTTCCCTTTTTTCCCCTGTTCTATTAAACTGTCTTTATCTCAACCCACGAGTTTTTCTCACTCTTACCCTTCCGATTCTCTCCCCGTCCCGCTGGGGGTGGGGGGAGTGAGTGAGCGGCTGCGTGGTATTTGGCTGCCTGCCAGGTTAAACCACGACAGTCCTTTTTGGCGCCCAACGTGGGGCACGAAGGGTTGAGATAACGACACATCTGACCCGAATGGGTTAAAACAAATTTGTTATAAGCATTCATGATATCAGTTTAGTACTCGATGTTCACAATGTTGATTTATTTGCTCTCAGAGTTTTTGGATCTGTTCTTGCAGTTTGGTCTGTAGCACCTTACTGGCTGCCTATACTGCTGATTATCAGTTTTTATGTGGGGTTGGTCATCTCTGGGAAATGGATTAAGGTCATTGTTTTGCTATACTGTGTGACCTGGCTTTATGTTATGATAAAATTATTGGTCACGAGCCTGTACTCAGCACTGCCATCATTCCTGTTCTTCGGGAGCTATCTTTTGGAAACTATTAATAATTACACTTCTTACGTCTTCACCTCAGAGGATGAATTTAGGGGGGAGACAGGATGGGACACTTTCTCCCACTTGTTCACCTTCCCTTCCATATCTTCAGAAACTCCTTTTTCTTCTATCCTCTTCATGAAGACGTCCACAATATTCCCTGAGAATTTTGAATATCCTTGGCATGTTCAAACAAGCATGATCATATTGCTATGTCTCCTGAATGTGGTTCAGGCCTTGTTCAGAGTTAAACAACTATTCAGGAATACTGTCCAGAGATCAACCCCAGCAACAGATACAGTGACTACTCAAACCCCCACGACAGGCACTGTAGCTACTTCAATCCGCACGACAACCACTGTGGCTGCTCAAACCCCTGCGACAGGCACCGTGGCTACTTCAACCCCCACAACAACCACTATGGCTACTCAGACCCCAGCAACAGTCACTACAGTTACTCCAACCCCCGCAACAGGCACTGCAGCTACTCAAACTCCGCCAACAGTCACTGCAGTTACTCCAACCAGTGCGACAAACACTGCAGCCACTCAAACCCCGGCAACAGTCACTACAAGTACTCCAACCCCCGCGGCAGGCACTGCAGCTACCCAAACCCTCGCGACGGGTACTACAGCTGAACCAGAGGACCAACCGTCACTGGTATCCGTTGCCCCTGTACAGAAGAAGAAGTCTTTGAAGCAGAAGTCAGGTCATGTAGAAAAGGATGATGGAAAACCAGGGCCATCACGAGGAGGGGAGGAGGAAGAGGAAGAACTCATAAACGAGACGGAAACCACCCGATCCTTATCCCTGAATGAGTTGCGAGATATGCGGAAAGATTTCGGCCGTCGTCCAGGCGAGCATATTGTTACCTGGCTGCTCCGATGCTGGGATAATGGGGCCAGTAGCCTGGAATTAGAGGGGAAGGAGGCCAAACAGCTGGGATCCCTTGCTAGGGAAGCGGGTATTGACAAAGCAATTGGAAAAGGGACACAGGTCCTCAGCCTCTGGAGGCGACTGCTGTCAGGCGTGAAGGAAAGGTATCCCTTCAAGGAAGATGTTATATATCGCCTAGGCAAAGGGACCACTATGGAGAGAGGTATCCAGTACCTGAGAGAACTAGGCGTGCTGGAGGTGGTTTATATTGACCTGGACGACACCCGAACACCCAAAGATCTAGATGACGTCCAGTGCACCCGACCCATGTGGCGGAAGTTGGTACGGAGCGCACCAGCATCGTATGCCAGTTCGTTGGCAGTACTGTGCTGGAAAGAGGAAGAAGCACCAACGGTGGATGAGGTGGTTAGCAGACTTCGGGATTTTGAAGAAACTGTCTCCTCCTCCCTTGTCTCGGCTGTGGAGAAACTCTCCCGGGAAGTCTGGCAACTCAAAGAGGATATGTCTTATTCTCCACCTGTACGGACCAGTATCTCAGCCATTAGGAGTCAGCGTTTTTCTCCTCAAGAGAGAGGATATAGAAAGTACACACCACGGGGCACCCTGTGGTTTTACCTGCGTGACCACGGAGAGGACATGAGGCAGTGGGATGGAAAACCTACCTTCATCCTAGAGGCACGTGTACGTGAGTTGCAAGGAAAAACAATCACACAAGGGGGTTCTCCCACGAAAAATGCTGCTCCAGTTGTCAGGAAAAACCTGTCTCACGACGGTCCAGTTTCCAGTGAACAGTTCCCCCGACAGAGTAGAAGGGCTGATCTTACTTTGGATTGTAATTGCAATGAAGAAATTCTTGACTCACGTTTGCAAGAAGTGAGAGATGGATACTATGACCAGAACTAGAGGGGCCCTGCCTCCGGCCAGGTGGAGGAAAGGGACAATCGGGTTTACTGGACTCTGTGGAATCGATGGCCTGGCACATCAGACCCACAGGAGTATAAGGCTCTCGTAGACACCGGTGCACAGTGTACCCTGATGCCATCAAACTATAAAGGGGCAGAACCCATTTGTATTTCTGGAGTGACAGGGGGATCCCAAGAGTTAACTGTGTTGGAGGCCGAAGTGAGCCTGACCGGGAACGAGTGGCAGAAGCACCCCATTGTGACTGGCCCAGAGGCTCCGTGCATCCTTGGCATAGACTATCTCAGGAGAGGGTATTTCAAGGACCCAAAAGGGTACCGGTGGGCTTTTGGTATAGCTGCCCTGGAGACGGAGGAAATTAAACAGCTGTCCACCTTGCCCAGTCTCTCACAGGATCCTTCTGTTGTGGGGTTGCTGAGGGTTGAAGAACAACAAGTACCAATCGCTACCACAACAGTGCACCGGCGGCAATACCGCACCAACCGAGACTCTCTGATCCCCATCCATGAGCTGATTCGTCGACTGGAGAGCCAAGGAGTGATCAGCAAGACTCGCTCACCCTTTAACAGTCCCATATGGCCAGTGCGAAAGTCTAACGGAGAGTGGAGACTAACAGTAGACTACTGTGGCCTGAACGAAGTCACGCCGCCACTGAGTGCTGCCGTGCCGGACATGCTAGAACTTCAATACGAACTGGAGTCAAAGGCAGCCAAGTGGTACGCCACCATTGACATTGCTAATGCCTTCTTCTCCATCCCTTTGGCGGCAGAATGCAGGCCACAGTTTGCTTTCACTTGGAGGGGCGTCCAGTACACCTGGAACCGACTGCCCCAGGGGTGGAAACACAGCCCTACCATTTGCCACGGACTGATCCACACCGCACTGGAACAGGGTGAGGCTCCAGAACACCTGCAGTACATTGATGACATCATCGTATGGGGCAACACAGCAGAAGAAGTTTTTGAGAAAGGGAAGAAAATAATTCAAATCCTTCTGAAATCTGGTTTTGCCATAAAACAAAGTAAGGTCAAGGGACCTGCACAGGAGATCCAGTTTTTAGGAATAAAATGGCAAGATGGACGTCGTCAGATCCCAACAGATGTGATCAACAAAATAACAGCCATGTCCCCATCAACTAGCAAAAAGGAAACACAAGCTTTCTTAGGCGTTGTGGGTTTTTGGAGAATGCATATTCCAAATTACAGTCAGATCGTAAGCCCTCTCTATCAAGTGACCAGGAAGAAGAACGACTTCAAATGGGGCCCTGAGCAACGACAAGCCTTTGAACAAATTAAACAGGAGATAGTTCAGGCAGTAGCCCTTGGGCCAGTCCGGGCAGGACAAGATGTAAAGAATGTGCTCTACACCGCAGCCGGGGAGAATGGACCCACCTGGAGCCTCTGGCAGAAAGCACCAGGGGAGACTCGAGGTCGACCCTTAGGGTTCTGGAGTCGGGGATACAGAGGATCGGAGGCCCCCTACGCTCCAACTGAGAAGGAGATATTGGCAGCATATGAAGGGGTTCAAGCTGCTTCGGAAGTGGTTGGCACTGAAGCACAGCTCCTCCTGGCACCCCGACTGCCGGTGCTGGGCTGGATGTTCAAGGGGAGGGTCCCCTCTACACATCATGCAACCGATGCTACGTGGAGTAAGTGGGTCGCGCTGATCACACAACGGGCCCGAATAGGAAACCCCAGTCGCCCAGGAATCTTGGAGGTGATCACGAACTGGCCAGAAGGCAAAGATTTTGGCATATCCACAGAGGAGGAGGTGACACGTGCTGAAGAAGCCCCACTGTATAATAAACTACCAGAAAACGAGAAGCACTATGCCCTGTTCACTGATGGGTCCTGTCGCCTTGTGGGAAAACATCAGAGATGGAAAGCTGCTGTATGGAGTCCTATACGCCAAGTTGCAGAAACTGCTGAAGGAGAAGGTGAATCGAGCCAGTTTGCAGAGGTGAAAGCCATCCAGCTGGCCTTGGGCATTGCTGAACGAGAAAAATGGCCAGTACTTTATCTCTATACTGACTCATGGATGGTGGCAAATGCCCTGTGGGGGTGGTTGCAGCAGTGGAAGCAGAACAACTGGCAGCGCAGAGGTAAACCCATCTGGGCTGCCGCGTTGTGGCAAGATATTGCTGCCCGGGTAGAGAACCTGACTGTAAAAGTACGTCACGTAGATGCTCACGTACCCAAGAGTCGGGCTACTGAGGAACATCAAAATAACGAGCAGGTGGACCAGGCTGCTAAGATTGAAGTGGCTCAGGTGGATTTGGACTGGCAACATAAGGGTGAACTATTTATAGCTCGGTGGGCCCATGACGTGTCAGGCCATCAAGGAAGAGATGGGCTCGTGATCGAGGGGTGGACTTAACCATGGACACTATTGCACAGGTTATCCATGAGTGTGAAACGTGCGCTGCAATCAAACAAGCCAAGCGAGTAAAGCCTCTTTGGTATGGAGAACGATGGTTGAAATATAAATATGGGGAGGCCTGGCAGATTGATTATATCACACTCCCACAAACCCGACACGGTAAGCGCTATGTGCTCACCATGGTGGAAGCAACCACCGGATGGCTGGAAACATACCCTGTGCCCCATGCCACTGCCCGGAACACCATCCTGGGCCTTGAAAAGCAAGTCCTGTGGCGACATGGCACCCCAGAAAGAATTGAGTCAGACAACGGGACTCACTTCCGAAACACCCTCATAGACACCTGGGCCAAAGAGCACGGCATTGAGTGGGTCTATCACATCCCCTACCATGCACCAGCCTCCGGGAAAATCGAACGATACAATGGGCTGTTAAAGACAACACTGAGAGCAATGGGTGGTGGGACATTCAAACATTGGGATACACATTTAGCAAAGGCCACCTGGTTAGTCAATACCAGGGGATCTGCCAATCGAGCTGGCCCTGCTCAATCAAGACTCTTACGTACTGTAGATGGAGATAAAGTCCCTGTCGTGCACATAAGGAATATGCTGGGGAAGACAGTCTGGGTTACTCCTGCCTCTGGCAAGGGAAAACCCATCCGTGGGATTGCTTTTGCTCAAGGACCTGGGTACACCTGGTGGGTGATGCGAAAGGATGGGGAGGTCCGGTGTGTACCTCAAGGGGATTTGATTTTGGGTGAAAATAGCCAATGAACTGAATTTTGATGTCAACTGTTACATGATATTGTATATCATTATTTCTATGATATAGCAGTGGTATAACAGTGAAAATCACCCAGATTAGTGAAGAATGAACTAACTCCGATGAAACCGAGCAAAGTGCAACGATGATAGAACTGGATGAGCGCAGCAGTACCGAAATGAGAACTGGCTTCAGGATGCAACGGCCCAGCACCGCACACCATCTCTTCGGCCCTGAAAGACTGTTATAACAGATGGAGCCCAAAGTCATGGACTAAATGAACTCAATGGACATTTTAGAGGGATAGTCCATAGACCGAGGGAATGATATCTGCGCGTGCATATATATATATGTGTGTATATATAAAGAAAGATAGTGGTGGTTAATTGAAATGTATTAAAAAAAGATGTGAGACCTAAGCACGACGTAAATGGTATGGAATAAGGGGTGCATACTGTCCTGGTTTCGGCTGGGATAGGGTTAAATTTCTTCCTAGTGCTGTGTTTTGGATTTAGTACGAGGAGAATGTTGATAACACACTGATGTTTTCAGTTGTTGCTAAGTGCCCTCCTAGTCCAAGGACAGCTCCCGTGCCTACTGACTGAGCTAGGTACACAAGATGGGAGGGAACATAATCAGGACAGCCAGCCCAGCTGGCCAATGGGGTATTCCATACCATGTGACGTCATGCTCAGTATATGAAGGGTAGGCGTGATCCAGGAAGTACCGATCGCTACTTGGTTATCGGTCAGCGCGGGTGGTGAGCAATTGCGTTGTGCATCACTCATTTTGTATATTTTATCATTATCATTATTATTTCCCCTTTTTTTCCCTGTTCTATTAAACTGTCTTTATCTTAACCCACGAGTTTTTCTCACTGTTACCCTTCCGATTCTCTCCCCGTCCCGCTGGGGGTGGGGGGAGTGAGTGAGCGGCTGCGTGGTATTTGGCTGCCTGCCAGGTTAAACCACGACAACACTGCAGTGAGAAACAGTGTGGGTCCAGCGGTTAATGCTTTCAAGGAAATTGAGCACTTTGGGAGAAGGGATCTAAACCCACTCTTCCGGGATTGGAGAGCCTGGGAGGGTCTCTGGGTTCCCAGCTTTCCCGCAGTGTTGACGGTTGTGGCCGCTGCCTGTTTTCTCCTGCGATGCTGACTGCACCCACCTGGTGGGGCTGTCCCTGGGGAGGGCACCAGAGCTGAGGAAGCCCCTGGGAGAGGTGGCGAGACAAGCTCTTTTCCAGAGATTTGCCAGAAGCTCTCCAGAGCATCCCTTTTCCAGCCCATGAGGTGCTCTGTGGTGTGACAAGGGAAGGTGCCTGTTGGCGCAAGGGATGAAGCCCTGCAGGGCTCCCATCAGGGTCCTTTGACCTACCCATGCTCCAGCCGCCACTCCAGGGGCTGGGGGTCTCATGTAGGTCCCCAGCCAATGTCTCAGGTACCCAGGGATATTGAAACCAGGGAAAGACTCATATACAGAAGTTGTTTATATTAATAGCATCTCCCTTCTCCCCAGGGAAGGTGTTACGCACCTGGAGATTGAGTGTGAATATTCGCCACCCGGGTTTGTCTTCATGATGGTGTTAATGCTCTTTGAAAACCGTGCTGTTGTGTCGTGGAACAGGTTTTCGAGAGGAGGCACATTTGCCTATTTAAAACCAACCAGCATTTTCTTCAAGAGCACCGGCTCGGCTTTTGGCAGCCCAACCTCATTGTGCTTTTCAGTTTGCCAACCAGGAACAAGGGAACCCACTATCGAACCAGCCATGTCTCCAAGGAGTGCCATATTTGAAAGCCGTACATTCGTACAAAGCCTTCAGAACAAGTCTGTTTTGCTTTGGGTGTCAGAGCAGGGGAGTTAGCAACTCTGTAATTGCTGTAGCTGTCAAGGTGTGCAATTGAAACAGCGGCTGCTTTTTATTCCAACAACAGAAGCTTGCACCTTTTTTAGCAGGCACAAATGGGAAAGGCAAGGTAGACAAGGCCCGAAGGCACAGACCCCGAGCCTTCAATGTTCTGCTTCTCAGAGAGTTACTAACAACAGCGTTTTCTCCTCCTTGTCACATGCAGTTCAGTATCGCAGTTTTCTTGAAGCCGTGACTCTGACTGCGGAAACACTTCAAGGTGGTAGCAAATGTCTTCGTTCATTCCCACTTAAAACCAGCATTTCCAAAAACATGTTCCAAAATCCCACAGAACAGACAGGCTTTCAAGGCCCCTACGTCCTGTATCAGCTGGGTGCACCTCCCCTGAAGCAGCCGCACGTACTTACTTCACAGAAAAACCTGTTTCCATGACCCAAGTGAGGGGAACAATTAATTGCACGGTGGGTCGCCGGGGCCAGTTCAGATCAACTGCTGCTCCCTATCAGCTTTCATGACGACCTGCTCGGAAAAAGATTCCAACAAAGATTCCAACTCTCAACAGCTACGGAATCAACAACACCCTGACTAGAAGAAATACTGAACTGGAAAATACAGGCAGGTCTGAATCGCTTGAGTCTTTGCTTGGAAGGAGTCCAACAAATCATTTCTAAAACGTGATCCAGTGCTGAGTCCGTGCTTGCGAGGAGCTAAGGGACGAAAGGTGGGAACACCTATGGGAGAAGGTAGTAGAAGAAATAAAGAAGCAAAAATAAAGCAAGCAGGCTACCATGCTTTCTTGTCTTTTTAGCCCCCAGTCCCGGTAGCCCTAGGAATCTGGACGGTAAAGATTCCTCTCCGCAGCCATTTTACACTTAGGAAAGTCCTGCTCAAAAGTGGCCGGATCCAGTCAGCAGAGGTTAAGAGGTTATTTTTGTTACTTATTTTCATCTGGCACATCTCATGTCATCAGCAGGTTTTCCTAAGAGCAATGCGCTGTGAAAGAGGGGGAGAGAGGGAAAGGCCAAAGAGCACTTGCACCATGAAAAACATTTCAAAAGCAACCTTTGTTGTAAATGACTACAGAAAGTGAAGGATGACCGAGACTCAGGCAATCTGCCTCCACACGGGCAAGGGAGACGTCCAGGACCAGAGTCATCAGCTTCATTGCGTTTCTTTTAACGCAGGTGGCTCAAGGCAAGGAGCCCAAACCCCCATTGGTGGCACGCTGCTCTCTTACGTGCTGCATTGGATTGACGCTATCAACTCTTTCAGTAGAGACCAAGAAAAGGCCAAAGCACAACGCTTGACAGAAGCTACCCTCGACAGCAAAATAGTAGCACCCACGTAGAAAGCCACACGCGGTAACTGAAAGACACTGAAGGAACTGAAGCTGATACTTCTGGTTGTTAGGGATGCGGCAAAGCAGCGCATCCTCTCCGTTACAGCCTACCTTCATGGTAGGTGGCAAATGGTAGCACCTCCTCACTCGGTTGCTGCACTAGCGATAAGCAATGTCCCCCATGACGTAGCTCTCGCTGCCAACACCTTCCCACCAAGACAAGGACCGTGGCAGATTCTTCCAGCAGTTGTGCCCCGTGCCACCTTCATACCTTTGTCAATAACTTTTTGTCAAAGCGACCTGAGAGATGCAAGATGTCAGGGCACGAGGACGCTCAGGGGCAAGTTGCCAGCGCACACATAGCTCGAGCAGTGGCTGTGGCACTGCTGTGCCACTGCTGTGCTCAACACTGAGCATCCAGCCTGGCTGACACACAGTTGCCCTCTCCGGGTGTCCAGCTTAGTGCTCCGATGAGCTGAATGACCGGAACTGCCAAATTAGCACCCTGTTAATGATGCCTCTGGCATTTCTACACCAAACTGCAATCGCACAGCTCATGAGGCAACCTAGATGAAGACTAATGTCTCAAATTTCTTCCTTGAGATGGAGGCCTTCCAAATGTTTCCAGTAGAGGACCAGTGAAAATTCTCCTTCTTCTTGCCACATGAGGAGAGGCTGAGAGAGCTGGCACTCTTCAGCTGGGAGAAGAGAAGAGAAGACTGGGGGGGGCGGGGAGGGGAGGGCAGGGGGTGTCTTATCAATGGGTATAAAAACCTGCTGAGAAGGAAAGAAGGTGAGGGAGCCAGGCTCTTCTCAAGAGTGTGCACTGAGAGGACCAGAGAAAACGGGCACAAATGAAAACACATGATATTCCAGCTGCACATGAGAAACCCATATTTTACTGTTGGGGTGATACATTTTACTGGCTCCAGGTGAGCCTGCTGGAGCAGGTGGGTTGGAGCAGATGACCTCCACAGGTCCCTCCCAAACTCCACCCTCCTGTGGGACTCTGTGCTTCGCTTTCACTCCTAAAGCATCCCAACTCAGGCCTGATGCCCGCTGGAAAGGATGCTGGCACAAGGGACGATCCCAAACTCCTCCCCGAGCATTCATCACAAAGCAACAGCTCCCCACTCCACAATATCGTTCGGCAGACACAGTCAGAAGAGAGAAAAGACCATTTTATTGTGCACATCAGCTGTGGGGGCCCAGGAGTCACAGCGGTTCAGCTGGTGAAAACAAATCAGCCCCTGCAACGACAGAGTCAGAAAGCTCTGATAAATCCCTAGAGGCAGGAAGAGGCAGGATTTTGTTCCCTTTTCTTTGGGGAAGAGCGTTTACGAGGAATTCTTTATGGCCCAGAAGAGAGAGCTGTTGCTGGCATTGGCTATGGGCTGGCTTTGGTGCCTTATCCCCACGGGTAATGCCCTTAGAGCCCTGTGCCTGTGCAGAGATGCCCAGTGCCCCTGTGCCACGCAGCAGGGCTCGATGGGGAGCCCCCGGGGAGCTGCCACGGAGTTCTTCCCAAACCCCACGCAGCACCATCCCTCGCTGTCCCTTGCTGCGAGCTGGGAAAGATGGGCAGCAGAGCCTGGTACACACCTGGCCTTCCTGACCTTCTGCACCTTCCTGCTTTCCTTCAGTCCCCGTCTTTTTCTGTCTTCCTTCTTTTCTTTGCTCGTTGGCATTCCCGCTCGTCTGCCCAGACCTCTTGTCTCTTTCTTTTTCCTTGGTTTTCGTTGTCCCGGCGGGAGCCTGCAAACCTTTCCATCCCACAATGTGATTAGACAGGGAAAGCCAGGAGCAACTGGCATCAGTTCTTGATTTCACCAAAGCTGACTCGTTTTACCTTCTCTCCTCTGAAAGGCCCTTTAGTTCTTCTGCGCTTCCCAGGGAGTCTGCCGTGGTCTGTGGGGTGCTTGGAGGCAAAGCAACGGGTGCCTAGAACAGAAATGTTGGCGTTAGCAGCTGGCAAGGGACACCCTGGAGTAGTAAGCGACTGTTTGGCAAATTGCTACCTTAGCTCTCCAGAGAAGATCCCTTTGGCTGCTTTGCGTGAGCCCTTTCTTCCAAGGGCCTCACTTTGGAACACCATGTTCACACGGCTGTGTAACCCTCAGTTAATTTGGGGGGGCCATTCAGCAGGGAGCCTGCGGTCCCCCTCCGTGCAAGAAAAGGCTTGCCCGCTTCGTTCTGCGGGGTTTCTTCTGCCCTCCCCAGACAGAGCTCGGTGGATATCCCTTTGGTGCAATAGCACCTTCTGCGGTGGGAGGCTTTGCTTTTGAAATCTCCCTTTCTCTAGGTGTTTTGTAGGTCTTTCCTTTCATTAAGCAGGTGCCTAACATGCGAGAAACCACCTTTCTGGTTTTACTTACCACGTATCATTCTGAAGGATAAAAAACCCCACACAAAGCCACCAGAGCTCGAGCGCCAGGAAGAGGCACAGCAGCTACTTGGACTCCTCAGCAACTACCCTCCTACACGAGACACATTGTCCCGGCGTTTGTGGAGCTGCCATACCTCTGCCGTTTCCGATCCCGCCACCGTGTCTGCCCCTGCTGCTTTCTGGAGGACAAGCAGAGAGGCTGGTGTGTCCAGGAAGGCTTTTGCCTGGTGCTCCATGTCTGCGTCGCCTGCAGGGCCCCGTTGCTCTTCTAAAGGCAGTTCTGGAAAGCAAAAGCATGGGCAGCAAAGTGATTTCTTGCAAGAGGACAACAGCTAAACCAAAACGCACCCAAAGCCCTACGCCAGCATTCTGCTGAGGCTGTGATGAGCCTCAGTCCCTCCTCATACCTGTGGATCTGTCCATGGGCGCTGGTGACGCCTCAGCTGAGGGACTGGAAAGGCCAGTTGTCTCCTCCCCAAAGACTTCACAATGGTTTTCAATCAGAAACTCCACCAGCACCTTCACCTGCACACATCACATCCTTGGTTTCAGCACAGGGGGCGGAAAACGTGTCAAGCAGCCTCTCCCACTCCTGACCCTTGCCTCTGCGCAGAAGGCTGTGGCTGTGGGGCTGCTCTGCCAGGCAGCCGCCCCACCGGCATTTGCTCAAGAGAGGAGGCAGCCAGGGACCTCTGACCAGCCGAGCTCTGATGGTTCGGGAAGGCTGCAGCCGGCTGCTCAATAGAGCGTACCTTCTGAGTCACCTCCAGCATGGCCTCCAGCGGGAGCAGGTCCTCGCTGGCTGGGCTCAGCAGGTTTGGCCCCAGGCAGATGGCCAGGTTGCTGCAGCTCATCCTGCTGGTGGAGGCGTTGTGGCCGATGTGCTGGAGGAGGGACAGCAGGCGCTTGAGGAGGAGGAGGTTGGCTGCAGGCAACTTCTCGGCCACCCTGAGGGAACAGGAACGCAACGGTAATAGAGCAGCTGTTGCCCACAGCCGTCCCCGAAGCTTGCCCAAGGCAGGTGGGAGCCAGCGGCTGTGTTGCGCAGCTTTGCAGGTGCTCTCAGCCAGCGGTCAGGGCTCCTGCTCAACAGGCAGGCTGCTGGCCACACTTACGCTTTCAGCTCTTCCACCTTCTCCTCCTTGACGCTCTTCTGCATCGCCGCCATCCAGTCCTCGTAGAGGTCCATCAGAAGGAGCTTGGCAGGGATGCTTCGCAGGAAGTCCTGCAATGCCAAGGGCTCGCGGTGAGCCTTTGAAGAGTCCAGGCCAGCCAGGGGCTCTTCCAGCTGCAGGTCAGAAGCGCTCACCTTCAAGATGACGGCCAGCAGCAGCACAGGCTGGCTACCCAGGTCGACGTCTGCGCCGCTGTCCAGGGCCTCCCGCAGCTCCCGAAACGCCGTCCCGCTGGCAGCTAGGCGGAATATCCCCTCCGTTGATGGTCCTTGCTGATGCAGGATATCCAGGAGCTCCTGAAGGAGACACAGGAGACAGTTGCTTGGCTGAAGAGCTGCCTTCTGACAGCGGTGGCCGGGGCCAAAGCTCTGCCCAAGAACCAGCTCCTTTCCCCCGCAAAGGGGCTGGGAGCAGAAGCGTGTTCTGGGGGTGAAGAGCGCAGTCGCCCATCCCTGGAGCTCCTGGGGACACCCACCGCCTCTCCGGAGCAGCCGGAGGGAGGGCTGGGGCCCCCCTGTCCAGGCTGCCTTACCTGGATGGGCTGGGGCAGCGTGCCGTCCTCCCCGCAGAGGGCTGCCAGGGGCTGGCCAAAGAGCGCCCTGCTGCAGCCGGAGCCCGCCTGCCCTGGCGCCTGGGCAGCGTCCGGGCTCCGCCACAGAGCAAAGGGCCAGGGCAGCCCCCTCCTCCTGCTGCTGCCGCTCCCTGCTGCTGCAAAGGAAAAGAGAGCAAGAGCCCCTCAATGGAGACGGCCAGGCCAGCGCTCCCGGAGCCTGCCCTGCCCTGCCCTGCCCTGCCATGCCCTGCCTGCAGCGCGGTGCTGAGCGGTGCGGCAGGACGGGCAGGGAGGCAGCAGCCGGAGTCGCGGCTCCGGGTGGGAGGCTCCCGAGAGTCGGCGTGCCACCGGGACAGCCTGTCCCAGGCCTCGCCCTGCCCTCCTCCAAGCTGTGGGCAGCAGCAGAGCCTGCGTGTCCCCGCAGAACCACGTCCAGCGGCTGCTGCCCAGTGGGTGTCCTTGCTCCTCCAGGTGACATCCTCCCTTGGGGTGCCACACCTGCGGCGACACTCAAGGGACAAGTGAGCACAGCTCCTGCCGGCTCCGGCCGAGGAGCGGGGACCCATCCGCCGGGCTCTGGGGACCTCGAGCGCTGGGCACTATCGAAGGGTCCCCAGGGCTCAGCTCTCTCCTGCTGCAGCGTGATGGGCACCAACTGCCTCTGGGCGAAGGGCAGCAGCAGCAGCATCCTCACTTCTGCAGACGTGCCAGTTCAGGAGAACAGAAGGCCCTCCCTGCCTTTCTCACCAAAACTCACCTGCCGAGTGGCAAAGTCCCACTCTGTTGGCAGATGGGGCCGTCGGAGGCCCTTGCGTGGGATCACCCTGCAAGAACCAGGCTGCGCTTAGAGAGCAGCCCTGCAGCAGAAAGGGCCACCGGCGAGCTGCCGCCCGGCACCAGCAGCCTGAGCGCGGCAGAGCTGGGACCCTCTGCCCTCCCAGGCTCTCTGCCCTGCGCAGCAGGATTCCTCCCAGCACCGCCAGTGAGGACGTGCCGATGTTCCTGGTGGCTCCCCAACCTTCTCCGCTCCCCGAGTGGCACCATGGGACCTCCCTCCCTCCCTCCTGCACAAGCTCACCCCAGTCGCCGCACACCCTGGCACAGGCAGAGGAGGCTGAAAGGCAGCCATTCTCACCTCTGCCTGGCCCTCCATCAGCCTCCGCAGGCTCCTGGCGCTGAATGTCCTCCACTGGGCAAGAGAGAAGGAGTGGCAGAAGGTGAGCAGCGATGCTCTGATGCTGGGCTGCAGGAAAAGTGCTCGAGGACAGAGCCCAGAGCAGAGAGAAACTCACGGCATGGCGGCGGCTCAGCTCCTTCTCCAGGAGTTTGATGGATGGCAGACGGGTCACCTTGGCTCTCTTTGCTCCTTCTGGTGTCCTGTGCACCGGGAAGGGACAGGGAGAGAGCTGCGTGAGCCCCAAGCTGCCTCTTCCCTCTTGTCAGGGAGCTCTGCCCGAGAGCTGCCTGTAGCCACGGGGGCACCTCTCCCCTGTCCGGCTGTGCCTGGAGCATCCCCCCAGCTTACCCCAGCAGTGTGCCCAGCCACAGCTCCTTCAGCGCCTGGGAGCTGCAGAAAGAAAGAAGAAACGCGTCAGATCCCGCTGCCCCCAGCCCGTGGGCAGAGGCGGGCGCCCGCCCAGCCCTGCCCCGTGGGGAAGGACACAGGGGCAGGACGAAGCCCCGTGGGGCAGGACGGAGGCGCTGCCCAAGGCCTGGCTCCCTCTGTCCTGCCAGAGCCGCTGCTTTTGCCCTTCCCTTCTGGGCAGCAAAAGGTGACCAGGGGATACAGGACATGGAAATGCCCCCCCATCCCTCCCTGCATGCGTGCTGCCCGCTCCCTGCCCAGGCTCTGCACAGGGGGCAGAGACCATTCACAGCATGGCCTGGGCATGGCTGGGAACCTCTCGTGCCCTGCCATGGGACGCGGCACCACGACTCACGCAAAAGTGGCAACACAGGAGCCGGTGGGCCAGGCGAGGATGATGGAGGTGCTGTCCTCATGGCTGTCTTCCGCCTCCTCCTCTTCTTCCTGTCCTGCTGCCTCCTTCCCACCACTCAGCACCCACAGCTGGTCCAGGGGCAGGCGGAGCTGTGGGCGCAGGGTGGTGCCACGTCTGCAGAGGAGAGGCAGGCAGTGAGCTGGAGGTGGCCTCCCTGGGGTGCCCCCGGGAAGAGCCCTGTCCCCCACCTGCCGTTGGGATGGACCTTGGTGCACCCAGCAGCAAGGTGCCAGGGTGTCCCTGCCCTGGTGCCAGGGCCAGGGCTGGGGGAAAGGCAGCTGGGCTCTGGGGGTCTTACTGCAACTTGGCAACCACCAGTTCCTCCTGGAGGAGGAGAAGGCGCCTCTCGCTCCTCTTGCGGCCCCAGGTCAGCCGCACGTCCGCGCTCAGCACCGTCTCGGCATCGGTGAGAGCCTCCCTGCAAAGCAGAGAGCGGCGGGCATGAGAAAGGTCGCTGCTGGGGGCCCGCGGGTGCCCGCGTGTCCCCGAGCCATGGGGGGAGCCCACCTGGAGCCGCAGCAGCAGTTGGCCTGTCCCATCCTGCCCGGGAGAGGAGGACCCTCGCCGTGCAGCAAGGAGGCTGCCCAGGCGTGGACAGCGAGGCTGGGAAGCGGGGTGCTGGTGCCGGTGCCGCGGCAGCGCTGTTGGGCCAGAGCCTGCCTCCTCCCAGCGCTGCTGCGTGCCAGCACAGCTCCGTCCTGCTGTCTCTGGTGGCTGTTGGCTCCAACAGACCGAGATTCCGAGGCCAACGGAAAGTGGGAGGGGCCCTGGGGGGGCCCTGGCCTGGGGGTTCTCTCCAGGGTGGCCGTGTCTGTCTTGCACTGGGGAAACCACAGCAGGACACAGCAGAGGGCAAGGACCACCTCCCTCCACCTGCTGCCAATGCCCCTTGCCTTGGGCTTCACCGCTAGTTCCTGGCCTCCAACTAGACTTGGTGCCACTGGGCACCACCCTCTCGGCCCGGCCGCTCAGCCAGTCTTCCATCCACTGCAGTGCTCATCAGCCCGCGTGGTGTTTGCTTTCTTGCCGTCCTCAGGCACAGCTCCCTTTTGGAGTGGCCTCACAAGCCCATCTGCCAGCTCCCTCAGCACTCGAGGGTGCAGCCCATGGGGGCCCATCAGGGACTTGAGCATCTCTACTTGGCTTAAGTGTTCTCTAATCTCCTCCTCTGCCACCTGAGGGTCTAAGCGGATCCTCTTGCACTAAGGGTACCTCTTCTTTGCTCCAGCCTTTCCTCCAGGTCTCCAGGGCCAGGGATGTCTGAAGGCTGGTCTTGCTAGGACCGTCATGCCCCAGGAGGATTGGCAGAAGCTAGAGCAGCCTGAAGTGCTGCCATGGCAGCAGTAGTGAAGGCCAGGCGAGTTTTAAGACGGAGCAAAAGAAGTCCTGAAATGGGACCGTATGATGAGCGTAATCGTGAAATTTCTTCCTCGAAGCTTGTACGGGGCTATGTTCTGCATCGGTGCCGAAAACAGCCTTGATAACCCAGGGGTGTGTTAGTTATTGCTGAGCAGCGCTTGCAGAGCGCCAAGGGCTTTCCTGCTCCTCAGACTGCCCCGCCAGCGAGCAGGCTGGGAGGGGACACGGCGGGGACATCTGACGCCGACTGCCCAAAGGGATCGCACAGCATATGACGCCGTGCTGAGCAATAAAAGTGGGGGGTGGAGGTTGGCGGGGGCTGCCCTTGCTCAGGGACTGGCTGGGCATCGGTCGGTTGGTGGGGAGCCATTGCTTTCCTTTGCCTCACTTGTTTTTCTTGGGCTTTACTTTCCTCTCTCCTTCCTTTTGGTTGGGTTTTATTTTCTGACAATTTTTTTTAATTCTAAAACTGCCTTTACCTGAACCCATGAGGTATTTTCCCTTTTACCCTTCCGATTCTCCCTCCCATCTCCCTGCGGGGGAGTGAGGAGTGAGCGAGCAGCTGTGTGGTGCTCAGCCGCCAGCCAGGGTTAAACCACAACAAGCTGTGAGCAAAAGAGTTCCCTCCTGACGGTGAGAGTGCTCATCCTTCCTCCTCCGTCAAGGTGCGGGCGTCCCCTGTACCACACCGGTTTGCACAAAAGCCTCAGCAGTCCGGCTGCTGCTGGAGCTGCTTCAAAAGCTTTTTGGGTGAGCTGACGCATCTATACCGCCCAGCAAGTGGACGTTAATCTCTACCATTGCCATGAGTTAGCGGGGGGTCTGCAGAAACTGCCCGACAATCAGTGTGCAAGGAGGGTGGCTGCAGGGGGCAGGAAGCTGCAGGTGACGGTGGCTGCAGAAGGACCTTCAGCCCTTCCTGGACACCGTGCCCTGCCTACGTCCTGCCCTCGCTCTGAGCTCGTGGCGCTGCTTCTAGGAGATACCCAAATCTCACCAGGACACAGTCCCAGGCAACCTGCTCCAGGTGAGCCTGCTGGAGCAGGTGGGTTGGAGCAGATGACCTCCACAGGTCCCTCCCAAACTCCACCCTCCTGTGGGACTCTGTGCTTCGCTTTCACTCCTAAAGCATCCCAACTCAGGCCTGATGCCCGCTGGAAAGGATGCTGGCACAAGGGACGATCCCAAACTCCTCCCCGAGCATTCATCACAAAGCAACAGCTCCCCACTCCACAATATCGTTCGGCAGACACAGTCAGAAGAGAGAAAAGACCATTTTATTGTGCACATCAGCTGTGGGGGCCCAGGAGTCACAGCGGTTCAGCTGGTGAAAACAAATCAGCCCCTGCAACGACAGAGTCAGAAAGCTCTGATAAATCCCTAGAGGCAGGAAGAGGCAGGATTTTGTTCCCTTTTCTTTGGGGAAGAGCGTTTACGAGGAATTCTTTATGGCCCAGAAGAGAGAGCTGTTGCTGGCATTGGCTATGGGCTGGCTTTGGTGCCTTATCCCCACGGGTAATGCCCTTAGAGCCCTGTGCCTGTGCAGAGATGCCCAGTGCCCCTGTGCCACGCAGCAGGGCTCGATGGGGAGCCCCCGGGGAGCTGCCACGGAGTTCTTCCCAAACCCCACGCAGCACCATCCCTCGCTGTCCCTTGCTGCGAGCTGGGAAAGATGGGCAGCAGAGCCTGGTACACACCTGGCCTTCCTGACCTTCTGCACCTTCCTGCTTTCCTTCAGTCCCCGTCTTTTTCTGTCTTCCTTCTTTTCTTTGCTCGTTGGCATTCCCGCTCGTCTGCCCAGACCTCTTGTCTCTTTCTTTTTCCTTGGTTTTCGTTGTCCCGGCGGGAGCCTGCAAACCTTTCCATCCCACAATGTGATTAGACAGGGAAAGCCAGGAGCAACTGGCATCAGTTCTTGATTTCACCAAAGCTGACTCGTTTTACCTTCTCTCCTCTGAAAGGCCCTTTAGTTCTTCTGCGCTTCCCAGGGAGTCTGCCGTGGTCTGTGGGGTGCTTGGAGGCAAAGCAACGGGTGCCTAGAACAGAAATGTTGGCGTTAGCAGCTGGCAAGGGACACCCTGGAGTAGTAAGCGACTGTTTGGCAAATTGCTACCTTAGCTCTCCAGAGAAGATCCCTTTGGCTGCTTTGCGTGAGCCCTTTCTTCCAAGGGCCTCACTTTGGAACACCATGTTCACACGGCTGTGTAACCCTCAGTTAATTTGGGGGGGCCATTCAGCAGGGAGCCTGCGGTCCCCCTCCGTGCAAGAAAAGGCTTGCCCGCTTCGTTCTGCGGGGTTTCTTCTGCCCTCCCCAGACAGAGCTCGGTGGATATCCCTTTGGTGCAATAGCACCTTCTGCGCTGGGAGGCTTTGCTTTTGAAATCTCCCTTTCTCTAGGTGTTTTGTAGGTCTTTCCTTTCATTAAGCAGGTGCCTAACATGCGAGAAACCACCTTTCTGGTTTTACTTACCACGTATCATTCTGAAGGATAAAAAACCCCACACAAAGCCACCAGAGCTCGAGCGCCAGGAAGAGGCACAGCAGCTACTTGGACTCCTCAGCAACTACCCTCCTACACGAGACACATTGTCCCGGCGTTTGTGGAGCTGCCATACCTCTGCCGTTTCCGATCCCGCCACCGTGTCTGCCCCTGCTGCTTTCTGGAGGACAAGCAGAGAGGCTGGTGTGTCCAGGAAGGCTTTTGCCTGGTGCTCCATGTCTGCGTCGCCTGCAGGGCCCCGTTGCTCTTCTAAAGGCAGTTCTGGAAAGCAAAAGCATGGGCAGCAAAGTGATTTCTTGCAAGAGGACAACAGCTAAACCAAAACGCACCCAAAGCCCTACGCCAGCATTCTGCTGAGGCTGTGATGAGCCTCAGTCCCTCCTCATACCTGTGGATCTGTCCATGGGCGCTGGTGACGCCTCAGCTGAGGGACTGGAAAGGCCAGTTGTCTCCTCCCCAAAGACTTCACAATGGTTTTCAATCAGAAACTCCACCAGCACCTTCACCTGCACACATCACATCCTTGGTTTCAGCACAGGGGGCGGAAAACGTGTCAAGCAGCCTCTCCCACTCCTGACCCTTGCCTCTGCGCAGAAGGCTGTGGCTGTGGGGCTGCTCTGCCAGGCAGCCGCCCCACCGGCATTTGCTCAAGAGAGGAGGCAGCCAGGGACCTCTGACCAGCCGAGCTCTGATGGTTCGGGAAGGCTGCAGCCGGCTGCTCAATAGAGCGTACCTTCTGAGTCACCTCCAGCATGGCCTCCAGCGGGAGCAGGTCCTCGCTGGCTGGGCTCAGCAGGTTTGGCCCCAGGCAGATGGCCAGGTTGCTGCAGCTCATCCTGCTGGTGGAGGCGTTGTGGCCGATGTGCTGGAGGAGGGACAGCAGGCGCTTGAGGAGGAGGAGGTTGGCTGCAGGCAACTTCTCGGCCACCCTGAGGGAACAGGAACGCAACGGTAATAGAGCAGCTGTTGCCCACAGCCGTCCCCGAAGCTTGCCCAAGGCAGGTGGGAGCCAGCGGCTGTGTTGCGCAGCTTTGCAGGTGCTCTCAGCCAGCGGTCAGGGCTCCTGCTCAACAGGCAGGCTGCTGGCCACACTTACGCTTTCAGCTCTTCCACCTTCTCCTCCTTGACGCTCTTCTGCATCGCCGCCATCCAGTCCTCGTAGAGGTCCATCAGAAGGAGCTTGGCAGGGATGCTTCGCAGGAAGTCCTGCAATGCCAAGGGCTCGCGGTGAGCCTTTGAAGAGTCCAGGCCAGCCAGGGGCTCTTCCAGCTGCAGGTCAGAAGCGCTCACCTTCAAGATGACGGCCAGCAGCAGCACAGGCTGGCTACCCAGGTCGACGTCTGCGCCGCTGTCCAGGGCCTCCCGCAGCTCCCGAAACGCCGTCCCGCTGGCAGCTAGGCGGAATATCCCCTCCGTTGATGGTCCTTGCTGATGCAGGATATCCAGGAGCTCCTGAAGGAGACACAGGAGACAGTTGCTTGGCTGAAGAGCTGCCTTCTGACAGCGGTGGCCGGGGCCAAAGCTCTGCCCAAGAACCAGCTCCTTTCCCCCGCAAAGGGGCTGGGAGCAGAAGCGTGTTCTGGGGGTGAAGAGCGCAGTCGCCCATCCCTGGAGCTCCTGGGGACACCCACCGCCTCTCCGGAGCAGCCGGAGGGAGGGCTGGGGCCCCCCTGTCCAGGCTGCCTTACCTGGATGGGCTGGGGCAGCGTGCCGTCCTCCCCGCAGAGGGCTGCCAGGGGCTGGCCAAAGAGCGCCCTGCTGCAGCCGGAGCCCGCCTGCCCTGGCGCCTGGGCAGCGTCCGGGCTCCGCCACAGAGCAAAGGGCCAGGGCAGCCCCCTCCTCCTGCTGCTGCCGCTCCCTGCTGCTGCAAAGGAAAAGAGAGCAAGAGCCCCTCAATGGAGACGGCCAGGCCAGCGCTCCCGGAGCCTGCCCTGCCCTGCCCTGCCCTGCCATGCCCTGCCTGCAGCGCGGTGCTGAGCGGTGCGGCAGGACGGGCAGGGAGGCAGCAGCCGGAGTCGCGGCTCCGGGTGGGAGGCTCCCGAGAGTCGGCGTGCCACCGGGACAGCCTGTCCCAGGCCTCGCCCTGCCCTCCTCCAAGCTGTGGGCAGCAGCAGAGCCTGCGTGTCCCCGCAGAACCACGTCCAGCGGCTGCTGCCCAGTGGGTGTCCTTGCTCCTCCAGGTGACATCCTCCCTTGGGGTGCCACACCTGCGGCGACACTCAAGGGACAAGTGAGCACAGCTCCTGCCGGCTCCGGCCGAGGAGCGGGGACCCATCCGCCGGGCTCTGGGGACCTCGAGCGCTGGGCACTATCGAAGGGTCCCCAGGGCTCAGCTCTCTCCTGCTGCAGCGTGATGGGCACCAACTGCCTCTGGGCGAAGGGCAGCAGCAGCAGCATCCTCACTTCTGCAGACGTGCCAGTTCAGGAGAACAGAAGGCCCTCCCTGCCTTTCTCACCAAAACTCACCTGCCGAGTGGCAAAGTCCCACTCTGTTGGCAGATGGGGCCGTCGGAGGCCCTTGCGTGGGATCACCCTGCAAGAACCAGGCTGCGCTTAGAGAGCAGCCCTGCAGCAGAAAGGGCCACCGGCGAGCTGCCGCCCGGCACCAGCAGCCTGAGCGCGGCAGAGCTGGGACCCTCTGCCCTCCCAGGCTCTCTGCCCTGCGCAGCAGGATTCCTCCCAGCACCGCCAGTGAGGACGTGCCGATGTTCCTGGTGGCTCCCCAACCTTCTCCGCTCCCCGAGTGGCACCATGGGACCTCCCTCCCTCCCTCCTGCACAAGCTCACCCCAGTCGCCGCACACCCTGGCACAGGCAGAGGAGGCTGAAAGGCAGCCATTCTCACCTCTGCCTGGCCCTCCATCAGCCTCCGCAGGCTCCTGGCGCTGAATGTCCTCCACTGGGCAAGAGAGAAGGAGTGGCAGAAGGTGAGCAGCGATGCTCTGATGCTGGGCTGCAGGAAAAGTGCTCGAGGACAGAGCCCAGAGCAGAGAGAAACTCACGGCATGGCGGCGGCTCAGCTCCTTCTCCAGGAGTTTGATGGATGGCAGACGGGTCACCTTGGCTCTCTTTGCTCCTTCTGGTGTCCTGTGCACCGGGAAGGGACAGGGAGAGAGCTGCGTGAGCCCCAAGCTGCCTCTTCCCTCTTGTCAGGGAGCTCTGCCCGAGAGCTGCCTGTAGCCACGGGGGCACCTCTCCCCTGTCCGGCTGTGCCTGGAGCATCCCCCCAGCTTACCCCAGCAGTGTGCCCAGCCACAGCTCCTTCAGCGCCTGGGAGCTGCAGAAAGAAAGAAGAAACGCGTCAGATCCCGCTGCCCCCAGCCCGTGGGCAGAGGCGGGCGCCCGCCCAGCCCTGCCCCGTGGGGAAGGACACAGGGGCAGGACGAAGCCCCGTGGGGCAGGACGGAGGCGCTGCCCAAGGCCTGGCTCCCTCTGTCCTGCCAGAGCCGCTGCTTTTGCCCTTCCCTTCTGGGCAGCAAAAGGTGACCAGGGGATACAGGACATGGAAATGCCCCCCCATCCCTCCCTGCATGCGTGCTGCCCGCTCCCTGCCCAGGCTCTGCACAGGGGGCAGAGACCATTCACAGCATGGCCTGGGCATGGCTGGGAACCTCTCGTGCCCTGCCATGGGACGCGGCACCACGACTCACGCAAAAGTGGCAACACAGGAGCCGGTGGGCCAGGCGAGGATGATGGAGGTGCTGTCCTCATGGCTGTCTTCCGCCTCCTCCTCTTCTTCCTGTCCTGCTGCCTCCTTCCCACCACTCAGCACCCACAGCTGGTCCAGGGGCAGGCGGAGCTGTGGGCGCAGGGTGGTGCCACGTCTGCAGAGGAGAGGCAGGCAGTGAGCTGGAGGTGGCCTCCCTGGGGTGCCCCCGGGAAGAGCCCTGTCCCCCACCTGCCGTTGGGATGGACCTTGGTGCACCCAGCAGCAAGGTGCCAGGGTGTCCCTGCCCTGGTGCCAGGGCCAGGGCTGGGGGAAAGGCAGCTGGGCTCTGGGGGTCTTACTGCAACTTGGCAACCACCAGTTCCTCCTGGAGGAGGAGAAGGCGCCTCTCGCTCCTCTTGCGGCCCCAGGTCAGCCGCACGTCCGCGCTCAGCACCGTCTCGGCATCGGTGAGAGCCTCCCTGCAAAGCAGAGAGCGGCGGGCATGAGAAAGGTCGCTGCTGGGGGCCCGCGGGTGCCCGCGTGTCCCCGAGCCATGGGGGGAGCCCACCTGGAGCCGCAGCAGCAGTTGGCCTGTCCCATCCTGCCCGGGAGAGGAGGACCCTCGCCGTGCAGCAAGGAGGCTGCCCAGGCGTGGACAGCGAGGCTGGGAAGCGGGGTGCTGGTGCCGGTGCCGCGGCAGCGCTGTTGGGCCAGAGCCTGCCTCCTCCCAGCGCTGCTGCGTGCCAGCACAGCTCCGTCCTGCTGTCTCTGGTGGCTGTTGGCTCCAACAGACCGAGATTCCGAGGCCAACGGAAAGTGGGAGGGGCCCTGGGGGGGCCCTGGCCTGGGGGTTCTCTCCAGGGTGGCCGTGTCTGTCTTGCACTGGGGAAACCACAGCAGGACACAGCAGAGGGCAAGGACCACCTCCCTCCACCTGCTGCCAATGCCCCTTGCCTTGGGCTTCACCGCTAGTTCCTGGCCTCCAACTAGACTTGGTGCCACTGGGCACCACCCTCTCGGCCCGGCCGCTCAGCCAGTCTTCCATCCACTGCAGTGCTCATCAGCCCGCGTGGTGTTTGCTTTCTTGCCGTCCTCAGGCACAGCTCCCTTTTGGAGTGGCCTCACAAGCCCATCTGCCAGCTCCCTCAGCACTCGAGGGTGCAGCCCATGGGGGCCCATCAGGGACTTGAGCATCTCTACTTGGCTTAAGTGTTCTCTAATCTCCTCCTCTGCCACCTGAGGGTCTAAGCGGATCCTCTTGCACTAAGGGTACCTCTTCTTTGCTCCAGCCTTTCCTCCAGGTCTCCAGGGCCAGGGATGTCTGAAGGCTGGTCTTGCTAGGACCGTCATGCCCCAGGAGGATTGGCAGAAGCTAGAGCAGCCTGAAGTGCTGCCATGGCAGCAGTAGTGAAGGCCAGGCGAGTTTTAAGACGGAGCAAAAGAAGTCCTGAAATGGGACCGTATGATGAGCGTAATCGTGAAATTTCTTCCTCGAAGCTTGTACGGGGCTATGTTCTGCATCGGTGCCGAAAACAGCCTTGATAACCCAGGGGTGTGTTAGTTATTGCTGAGCAGCGCTTGCAGAGCGCCAAGGGCTTTCCTGCTCCTCAGACTGCCCCGCCAGCGAGCAGGCTGGGAGGGGACACGGCGGGGACATCTGACGCCGACTGCCCAAAGGGATCGCACAGCATATGACGCCGTGCTGAGCAATAAAAGTGGGGGGTGGAGGTTGGCGGGGGCTGCCCTTGCTCAGGGACTGGCTGGGCATCGGTCGGTTGGTGGGGAGCCATTGCTTTCCTTTGCCTCACTTGTTTTTCTTGGGCTTTACTTTCCTCTCTCCTTCCTTTTGGTTGGGTTTTATTTTCTGACAATTTTTTTTAATTCTAAAACTGCCTTTACCTGAACCCATGAGGTATTTTCCCTTTTACCCTTCCGATTCTCCCTCCCATCTCCCTGCGGGGGAGTGAGGAGTGAGCGAGCAGCTGTGTGGTGCTCAGCCGCCAGCCAGGGTTAAACCACAACAAGCTGTGAGCAAAAGAGTTCCCTCCTGACGGTGAGAGTGCTCATCCTTCCTCCTCCGTCAAGGTGCGGGCGTCCCCTGTACCACACCGGTTTGCACAAAAGCCTCAGCAGTCCGGCTGCTGCTGGAGCTGCTTCAAAAGCTTTTTGGGTGAGCTGACGCATCTATACCGCCCAGCAAGTGGACGTTAATCTCTACCATTGCCATGAGTTAGCGGGGGGTCTGCAGAAACTGCCCGACAATCAGTGTGCAAGGAGGGTGGCTGCAGGGGGCAGGAAGCTGCAGGTGACGGTGGCTGCAGAAGGACCTTCAGCCCTTCCTGGACACCGTGCCCTGCCTACGTCCTGCCCTCGCTCTGAGCTCGTGGCGCTGCTTCTAGGAGATACCCAAATCTCACCAGGACACAGTCCCAGGCAACCTGCTCCAGGTGAGCCTGCTGGAGCAGGTGGGTTGGAGCAGATGACCTCCACAGGTCCCTCCCAAACTCCACCCTCCTGTGGGACTCTGTGCTTCGCTTTCACTCCTAAAGCATCCCAACTCAGGCCTGATGCCCGCTGGAAAGGATGCTGGCACAAGGGACGATCCCAAACTCCTCCCCGAGCATTCATCACAAAGCAACAGCTCCCCACTCCACAATATCGTTCGGCAGACACAGTCAGAAGAGAGAAAAGACCATTTTATTGTGCACATCAGCTGTGGGGGCCCAGGAGTCACAGCGGTTCAGCTGGTGAAAACAAATCAGCCCCTGCAACGACAGAGTCAGAAAGCTCTGATAAATCCCTAGAGGCAGGAAGAGGCAGGATTTTGTTCCCTTTTCTTTGGGGAAGAGCGTTTACGAGGAATTCTTTATGGCCCAGAAGAGAGAGCTGTTGCTGGCATTGGCTATGGGCTGGCTTTGGTGCCTTATCCCCACGGGTAATGCCCTTAGAGCCCTGTGCCTGTGCAGAGATGCCCAGTGCCCCTGTGCCACGCAGCAGGGCTCGATGGGGAGCCCCCGGGGAGCTGCCACGGAGTTCTTCCCAAACCCCACGCAGCACCATCCCTCGCTGTCCCTTGCTGCGAGCTGGGAAAGATGGGCAGCAGAGCCTGGTACACACCTGGCCTTCCTGACCTTCTGCACCTTCCTGCTTTCCTTCAGTCCCCGTCTTTTTCTGTCTTCCTTCTTTTCTTTGCTCGTTGGCATTCCCGCTCGTCTGCCCAGACCTCTTGTCTCTTTCTTTTTCCTTGGTTTTCGTTGTCCCGGCGGGAGCCTGCAAACCTTTCCATCCCACAATGTGATTAGACAGGGAAAGCCAGGAGCAACTGGCATCAGTTCTTGATTTCACCAAAGCTGACTCGTTTTACCTTCTCTCCTCTGAAAGGCCCTTTAGTTCTTCTGCGCTTCCCAGGGAGTCTGCCGTGGTCTGTGGGGTGCTTGGAGGCAAAGCAACGGGTGCCTAGAACAGAAATGTTGGCGTTAGCAGCTGGCAAGGGACGCCCTGGAGTAGTAAGCGACTGTTTGGCAAATTGCTACCTTAGCTCTCCAGAGAAGATCCCTTTGGCTGCTTTGCGTGAGCCCTTTCTTCCAAGGGCCTCACTTTGGAACACCATGTTCACACGGCTGTGTGACCCTCAGTTAATTTGGGGGGGCCATTCAGCAGGGAGCCTGCGGTCCCCCTCCGCGCAAGAAAAGGCTTGCCCGCTTCGTTCTGCGGGGTTTCTTCTGCCCTCCCCAGACAGAGCTCGGTGGATATCCCTTTGGTGCAATAGCACCTTCTGCGCTGGGAGGCTTTGCTTTTGAAATCTCCCTTTCTCTAGGTGTTTTGTAGGTCTTTCCTTTCATTAAGCAGGTGCCTAACATGCGAGAAACCACCTTTCTGGTTTTACTTACCACGTATCATTCTGAAGGATAAAAAACCCCACACAAAGCCACCAGAGCTCGAGCGCCAGGAAGAGGCACAGCAGCTACTTGGACTCCTCAGCAACTACCCTCCTACACGAGACACATTGTCCCGGCGTTTGTGGAGCTGCCATACCTCTGCCGTTTCCGATCCCGCCACCGTGTCTGCCCCTGCTGCTTTCTGGAGGACAAGCAGAGAGGCTGGTGTGTCCAGGAAGGCTTTTGCCTGGTGCTCCATGTCTGCGTCGCCTGCAGGGCCCCGTTGCTCTTCTAAAGGCAGTTCTGGAAAGCAAAAGCATGGGCAGCAAAGTGATTTCTTGCAAGAGGACAACAGCTAAACCAAAACGCACCCAAAGCCCTACGCCAGCATTCTGCTGAGGCTGTGATGAGCCTCAGTCCCTCCTCATACCTGTGGATCTGTCCATGGGCGCTGGTGACGCCTCAGCTGAGGGACTGGAAAGGCCAGTTGTCTCCTCCCCAAAGACTTCACAATGGTTTTCAATCAGAAACTCCACCAGCACCTTCACCTGCACACATCACATCCTTGGTTTCAGCACAGGGGGCGGAAAACGTGTCAAGCAGCCTCTCCCACTCCTGACCCTTGCCTCTGCGCAGAAGGCTGTGGCTGTGGGGCTGCTCTGCCAGGCAGCCGCCCCACCGGCATTTGCTCAAGAGAGGAGGCAGCCAGGGACCTCTGACCAGCCGAGCTCTGATGGTTCGGGAAGGCTGCAGCCGGCTGCTCAATAGAGCGTACCTTCTGAGTCACCTCCAGCATGGCCTCCAGCGGGAGCAGGTCCTCGCTGGCTGGGCTCAGCAGGTTTGGCCCCAGGCAGATGGCCAGGTTGCTGCAGCTCATCCTGCTGGTGGAGGCGTTGTGGCCGATGTGCTGGAGGAGGGACAGCAGGCGCTTGAGGAGGAGGAGGTTGGCTGCAGGCAACTTCTCGGCCACCCTGAGGGAACAGGAACGCAACGGTAATAGAGCAGCTGTTGCCCACAGCCGTCCCCGAAGCTTGCCCAAGGCAGGTGGGAGCCAGCGGCTGTGTTGCGCAGCTTTGCAGGTGCTCTCAGCCAGCGGTCAGGGCTCCTGCTCAACAGGCAGGCTGCTGGCCACACTTACGCTTTCAGCTCTTCCACCTTCTCCTCCTTGACGCTCTTCTGCATCGCCGCCATCCAGTCCTCGTAGAGGTCCATCAGAAGGAGCTTGGCAGGGATGCTTCGCAGGAAGTCCTGCAATGCCAAGGGCTCGCGGTGAGCCTTTGAAGAGTCCAGGCCAGCCAGGGGCTCTTCCAGCTGCAGGTCAGAAGCGCTCACCTTCAAGATGACGGCCAGCAGCAGCACAGGCTGGCTACCCAGGTCGACGTCTGCGCCGCTGTCCAGGGCCTCCCGCAGCTCCCGAAACGCCGTCCCGCTGGCAGCTAGGCGGAATATCCCCTCCGTTGATGGTCCTTGCTGATGCAGGATATCCAGGAGCTCCTGAAGGAGACACAGGAGACAGTTGCTTGGCTGAAGAGCTGCCTTCTGACAGCGGTGGCCGGGGCCAAAGCTCTGCCCAAGAACCAGCTCCTTTCCCCCGCAAAGGGGCTGGGAGCAGAAGCGTGTTCTGGGGGTGAAGAGCGCAGTCGCCCATCCCTGGAGCTCCTGGGGACACCCACCGCCTCTCCGGAGCAGCCGGAGGGAGGGCTGGGGCCCCCCTGTCCAGGCTGCCTTACCTGGATGGGCTGGGGCAGCGTGCCGTCCTCCCCGCAGAGGGCTGCCAGGGGCTGGCCAAAGAGCGCCCTGCTGCAGCCGGAGCCCGCCTGCCCTGGCGCCTGGGCAGCGTCCGGGCTCCGCCACAGAGCAAAGGGCCAGGGCAGCCCCCTCCTCCTGCTGCTGCCGCTCCCTGCTGCTGCAAAGGAAAAGAGAGCAAGAGCCCCTCAATGGAGACGGCCAGGCCAGCGCTCCCGGAGCCTGCCCTGCCCTGCCCTGCCCTGCCCTGCCTGCAGCGCGGTGCTGAGCGGTGCGGCAGGACGGGCAGGGAGGCAGCAGCCGGAGCCGCGGCTCCGGGTGGGAGGCTCCCGAGAGTCGGCGTGCCACCGGGACAGCCTGTCCCAGGACTCGCCCTGCCCTCCTCCAAGCTGTGGGCAGCAGCAGAGCCTGCGTGTCCCCGCAGAACCACGTCCAGCGGCTGCTGCCCAGTGGGTGTCCTTGCTCCTCCAGGTGACATCCTCCCTTGGGGTGCCACACCTGCGGCGACACTCAAGGGACAAGTGAGCACAGCTCCTGCCGGCTCCAGCCGAGGAGCGGGGACCCATCCGCCAGGCTCTGGGGACCTCGAGCGCTGGGCACTATCGAAGGGTCCCCAGGGCTCAGCTCTCTCCTGCTGCAGCGTGATGGGCACCAACTGCCTCTGGGCGAAGGGCAGCAGCAGCAGCATCCTCACTTCTGCAGACGTGCCAGTTCAGGAGAACAGAAGGCCCTCCCTGCCTTTCTCACCAAAACTCACCTGCCGAGTGGCAAAGTCCCACTCTGTTGGCAGATGGGGCCGTCGGAGGCCCTTGCGTGGGATCACCCTGCAAGAACCAGGCTGCGCTTAGAGAGCAGCCCTGCAGCAGAAAGGGCCACCGGCGAGCTGCCGCCCGGCACCAGCAGCCTGAGCACGGCAGAGCTGGGACCCTCTGCCCTCCCAGGCTCTCTGCCCCGCGCAGCAGGTTTCCTCCCAGCACCGCCAGTGAGGACGTGCCGGCGTTCCTGGTGGCTCCCCAACCTTCTCCGCTCCCCGAGTGGCACCATGGGACCTCCCTCACTCCCTCCTGCACAAGGTCACCCCAGTCGCAGCACACCCCGGCACAGGCAGAGGAGGCTGAAAGGCAGCCATTCTCACCTCTGCCTGGCCCTCCATCAGCCTCCGCAGGCTCCTGGCGCTGAATGTCCTCCACTGGGCAAGAGAGAAGGAGTGGCAGAAGGTGAGCAGCGATGCTCTGATGCTGGGCTGCAGGAAAAGTGCTCGAGGACAGAGCCCAGAGCAGAGAGAAACTCACGGCATGGCGGCGGCTCAGCTCCTTCTCCAGGAGTTTGATGGATGGCAGACGGGTCACCTTGGCTCTCTTTGGTCCTTCTGGTGTCCTGTGCACCGGGAAGGGACAGAGAGAGAGCTGCGTGAGCCCCAAGCTGCCTCTTCTCTCTTGTCAGACAGCTCTGCCCGAGAGCTGCTTGTAGCCACGGGGGCACCTCTCCCCTGTCCGGCTGTGCCTGGAGCATCCCCCCAGCTTACCCCAGCAGTGTGCCCAGCCACAGCTCCTTCAGCGCCCGGGAGCTGCAGAAAGAAAGAAGAAACGCGTCAGATCCCGCTGCCCCCAGCCCGTGGGCAGAGGCGGGCGCCCGCCCAGCCCTGCCCCGTGGGGAAGGACACAGGGGCAGGACGAAGCCCCGTGGGGCAGGACGGAGGCGCTGCCCAAGGCCTGGCTCCCTCTGTCCTGCCAGAGCCGCTGCTTTTGCCCTTCCCTTCTGGGGACCAAAAGGTGACCAGGGGATGCAGGACATGGAAATGCCCCCCCATCCCTCCCTGCATGCGTGCTGCCCGCTCCCTGCCCAGGCTCTGCACGGGGAGCAGAGGCCATTCCCAAGAGGGCCTGGGCATGGCTGGGAATCTCTCGTGCCCTGCCATGGGACGCGGCACCACGACTCACGCAAAAGTGGCAACACAGGAGCCGGTGGGCCAGGCGAGGATGATGGAGGTGCTGTCCTCATGGCTGCCTTCCGCCTCCTCCTCTTCTTCCTGCCCTGCTGCCTCCTTCCCACCACTCAGCACCCACAGCTGGTCCAGGGCCAGGCGGAGCTGTGGGCGCAGGGTGGTGCCACGTCTGCAGAGGAGAGGCAGGCAGTGAGCTGGAGGTGGCCTCCTTGGGGTGCCCCCGGGAAGAGCCCTGTCCCCCACCTGCCATTGGGATGGACATTGGTGCACCCAGCAGCAAGGTGCCAGGGTGTCCCTGCCCTGGTGCCAGGGCCAGGGCTGGGGGAAAGGCAGCTGGGCTCTGGGGGTCTTACTGCAACTTGGCGACCACCAGTTCCTCCTGGAGGAGGAGAAGGCGCCTCTCGCTCCTCTTGCGGCCCCGGGTCAGCCGCACGTCCGCGCTCAGCACCGTCTCGGCATCGGTGAGAGCCTCCCTGCAAAGCAGAGAGCGGCGGGCATGAGAAAGGCCGCTGCTGGGGGCCCGCGGGGGCCCGCGTGTCCCCAAGCCATGGGAGCCATGTCCACCTGGAGCCGCAGCAGCAGTTGGCCTGGCCCATCCTGCCCGGGAGAGGAGGACCCTCGCCGTGCAGCAAGGAGGCTGCCCAGGCGTGGACAGCGAGGCTGGGAAGCGGGGTGCTGGTGCCGGTGCCGCGGCAGCGCTGTTGGGCCAGAGCCTGCCTCCTCCCAGCGCTGCTGCGTGCCAGCACAGCTCCGTCCTGCTGTCTCTGGTGGCTGTTGGCTCCAACGGACCGAGATTCCGAGGCCAACGGAAAGTGGGAGGGGCCCTGGGGGGGCCCTGGCCTGGGGGTTCTCTCCAGTATGGCCGTGTCTGTCTTGCACCGGGGAGCCCCAAGCAGGAGATGGCAGAGGGCAAGGACCACCTCCCTCCACCTGCTGCCAATGCTTTGCCTACTGCAGCCCAGGATGCAGTTAGCCTTCTTTGCCCCAAGGGCTCTTTGCTTGCTCTAAATTGGTCAACTTGGGGTCCACCATGACCCCATGTGTCTGCACAGCTGCTTTCCAGCTGGATGTCCCCCAGCATATACCCGTGCAAGGGCTTGTTCCTCCCCAGGTGCAGGACTTTGCTCTTCCCGTTGTTGAACTGCATGAGATTCCTGTCAGCCCCTTCCTCCAGCCTGTCAAGGTCCCTCTGGTTGGCAGCAGGACCCTCCGGCGCATGAGCCTCTCCTCCCAGTCGTGTGCCAGCTGCAAGCTCTCTGAGGGTGCGCTCTGCCCCATCATCCAGGCCACTGGGTGTGAACAGGACCCGCAGAGTGCAGCGCAGGGCGTTGCAGACGTGCGCTTTGATATGACAGAACGTGTCACAGAAGGTTCAGAAATTTAGGGGCAAAGTCCATATTATTTTTCTTTGTATTATACGTACCGTGCTTCCCCTTTTTATTCCTGCAAGCTATTAAAAGGTGTCAAACTGCCTCATTTTTCATTTGAACCTCACATCTCTTCCTAGTGCTGATGTTACGTGTAACATCGGATCGGGTTGTACTCTCCCATAGGTCGTTAGGTAGTAGGTAGCCTAGGTTATTACACAGTAGATAGCAGATTATCTGCATTAATTGTGCTAACACCAGTGACAGGAGGTTGCATCTAGCTCTTGAGGCAAAGGATAACAATGAAAGGTGCCTGTTGAACTCAGTGGGCTATTGATCAGCAGATTGAATTCACCATGTTCAAAAAAGAAAAGGTACATGAGAAAGGCATATTGTATCTTGACTGCTACAATGCATGTTTTAGGAGCTCTGAAGATAAATCATCCATGCCCCTCCCCCTGCCTCCTTCCAAAAAAAAAGCTCTAGAGAAAAAGGATTCCACTTCTAGAGCAATCGGGCTTTTAAGCCAAGTAATTTTCCCTATATCGTTCCCTTTCAATGAGCCACTTTGTCTGACATTCTGCCTCTACTCGGTACCAACATAAGACTCTTCCAGGAAAAATTAAACAAAGAAAAAAAACTTGCTGTACAGCCATTTACCTGTGCTATGCTCGGGGAGATGTGGAATTCCTCTCTGATCCAGAACTTTCCACCTACAAGCAAAAGTAGTGGTGAAGTTTTCCTCCATCTCAACCGCTGGCTGGTGCCTCTTCCCCAGGGAAAGCCTTTCCTCTGTCAGCCTGTGGGCATAGCTGGGCATAGGCAATGCAAGCCCCACGCCCCAGCCACCGTCCCAGGCCACCACCCTCCTTTAGCCATGAGCAAGATCTCAAACCTCTTTTCAGCTGTAAGGAAGCGTTGTTAAGAGACATGGATGCACATGGCACAGTCTATTCCAGAAGAACCACAGTTGCTAAAAGCTTTCCGTGTCCCCGGCTGATGGTTTTCAGGACCAGCTCCTGGCTCCACTTGCACCCAGGCTAGCGATAGCTGTATTTCAGGTGGGTAATTCAGGTTTCATCCTTTGTGCCCCAACCATCCCCACAGGCCCAGCAGCATAGAAAGTCACAGTGGGCACATATGCGGTGCCAGCTTTCAATCCCCAAGACATTGGAATTAAGGCAGGTCCAACAAGGAAGAAAACTTGCCGTATTTCCTGAAAGAGGGGAGGAACCACCAGCACTGAAGAGCCATTCATCTCCTGCCGAGAGCCACATGGAGATGAAATGGGTGGTGAGCTTAGGCAGGACTACTCATGTCCATGGAGCAGCGCACTTGGGGGTTAAGGCTTTATCGCTCTTGGGCGTTAAGGCTTTTCCCTCGGCGTACACGGCTGGAGGAGCACCAGAAAGGAGTCCTGCCCTGTTACCTGTGACCTTCACCCACCGAGCGGCCAACACAGCCAGGGACAAGTTTGTGCGCAAGGCCCTCCTGATGGCAAAAAAAGGATCCAGTCAGCTTTTGGCGTCGTGTGTCTGGTTTAACTGTTGACACTGAGCAATGCCTTGATTGAAATAGAAGCGGCTAAGAGAGCTCAGGAAAAACGCAGGAAATCAGAGACATTTCCAAAAGGATCTTTTGGCTATTTTACACTTGTCCTGGTTTCGGCTGGGATAGGGTTAAATTTCTTCCTAGTGTTGTGTTTTGGATTTAGTACGAGGAGAATGTTGATAACACACTGATGTTTTCAGTTGTTGCTAAGTGCCCTCCTAGTCCAAGGACAGCTCCCGTGCCTACTGACTGAGCTAGGTACACAAGATGGGAGGGAACATAATCAGGACAGCCAGCCCAGCTGGCTAATGGGGTATTCCATACCATGTGACGTCATGCTCAGTATATGAAGGGTAGGCGTGATCCAGGAAGTACCGATCGCTACTTGGTTATCGGTCAGCGCGGGTGGTGAGCAATTGCGTTGTGCATCACTCATTTTGTATATTTTATCATTATCATTATTATTTTCCCTTTTTTCCCCTGTTCTATTAAACTGTCTTTATCTCAACCCACGAGTTTTTCTCACTCTTACCCTTCCGATTCTCTCCCCGTCCCGCTGGGGGTGGGGGGAGTGAGTGAGCGGCTGCGTGGTATTTGGCTGCCTGCCAGGTTAAACCACGACAGTCCTTTTTGGCGCCCAACGTGGGGCACGAAGGGTTGAGATAACGACACATCTGACCCGAACGGGTTAAAACAAATTTGTTATAAGCATTCATGATATCAGTTTAGTACTCGATGTTCACAATGTTGATTTATTTGCTCTCAGAGTTTTTGGATCTGTTCTTGCAGTTTGGTCTGTAGCACCTTACTGGCTGCCTATACTGCTGATTATCAGTTTTTACGTGGGGTTGGTCATCTCTGGGAAATGGATTAAGGTCATTGTTTTGCTATACTGTGTGACCTGGCTTTATGTTATGATAAAATTATTGGTCACGAGCCTGTACTCAGCACTGCCATCATTCCTGTTCTTCGGGAGCTATCTTTTGGAAACTATTAATAATTACACTTCTTACGTCTTCACCTCAGAGGATGAATTTAGGGGGGAGACAGGATGGGACACTTTCTCCCACTTGTTCACCTTCCCTTCCATATCTTCAGAAACTCCTTTTTCTTCTATCCTCTTCATGAAGACGTCCACAATATTCCCTGAGAATTTTGAATATCCTTGGCATGTTCAAACAAGCATGATCATATTGCTATGTCTCCTGAATGTGGTTCAGGCCTTGTTCAGAGTTAAACAACTATTCAGGAATACTGTCCAGAGATCAACCCCAGCAACAGATACAGTGACTACTCAAACCCCCACGACAGGCACTGTAGCTACTTCAATCCGCACGACAACCACTGTGGCTGCTCAAACCCCTGCGACAGGCACCGTGGCTACTTCAACCCCCACAACAACCACTATGGCTACTCAGACCCCAGCAACAGTCACTACAGTTACTCCAACCCCCGCAACAGGCACTGCAGCTACTCAAACTCCGCCAACAGTCACTGCAGTTACTCCAACCAGTGCGACAAACACTGCAGCCACTCAAACCCCGGCAACAGTCACTACAAGTACTCCAACCCCCGCGACAGGCACTGCAGCTACCCAAACCCTCGCGACGGGTACTACAGCTGAACCAGAGGACCAACCGTCACTGGTATCCGTTGCCCCTGTACAGAAGAAGAAGTCTTTGAAGCAGAAGTCAGGTCATGTAGAAAAGGATGATGGAAAACCAGGGCCATCACGAGGAGGGGAGGAGGAAGAGGAAGAACTCATAAATGAGACGGAAACCACCCGATCCTTATCCCTGAATGAGTTGCGAGATATGCGGAAAGATTTCGGCCGTCGTCCAGGCGAGCATATTGTTACCTGGCTACTCCGATGCTGGGATAATGGGGCCAGTAGCCTGGAATTAGAGGGGAAGGAGGCCAAACAGCTGGGATCCCTTGCTAGGGAAGCGGGTATTGACAAAGCAATTGGAAAAGGGACACAGGTCCTCAGCCTCTGGAGGCGACTGCTGTCAGGCGTGAAGGAAAGGTATCCCTTCAAGGAAGATGTTATATATCGCCTAGGCAAAGGGACCACTATGGAGAGAGGTATCCAGTACCTGAGAGAACTAGGCATGCTGGAGGTGGTTTATAGTGACCTGGACGACACCCGAACACCCAAAGATCCAGATGACGTCCAGTGCACCCGACCCATGTGGCGGAAGTTGGTACAGAGCGCACCAGCATCGTATGCCAGTTCGTTGGCAGTACTGTGCTGGAAAGAGGAAGAAGCACCAACGGTGGATGAGGTGGTTAGCAGACTTCGGGATTTTGAAGAAACTGTCTCCTCCTCCCTTGTCTCGGCTGTGGAGAAACTGTCCCGGGAGGTCCGGCAACTCAAAGAGGATATGTCTTATTCTCCACCTGTACGGACCAGTATCTCAGCCATTAGGAGTCAGCGTTTTTCTCCTCAAGAGAGAGGATATAGAAAGTACACACCACGGGGCACCCTGTGGTTTTACCTGCGTGACCACGGAGAGGACATGAGGCAGTGGGATGGAAAACCTACCTTCATCCTAGAGGCACGTGTACGTGAGTTGCAAGGAAAAACAATCACACAAGGGGGTTCTCCCAGGAAAAATGCTGCTCCAGTTGTCAGGAAAAACCTGTCTCACGATGGTCCAGTTTCCAGTGAACAGTTCCCCCGACAGAGTAGAAGGGCTGATCTTACTTTGGATTGTAATTGCAATGAAGAAATTCTTGACTCACGTTTGCAAGAAGTGAGAGATGGATACTATGACCAGGACTAGAGGGGCCCTGCCTCCGGCCAGGTGGAGGAAAGGGACAATCGGGTTTACTGGACTCTGTGGAATCGATGGCCTGGCACATCAGACCCACAGGAGTATAAGGCTCTCGTAGACACCGGTGCACAGTGTACCCTGATGCCATCAAACTATAAAGGGGCAGAACCCATTTGTATTTCTGGAGTGACAGGGGGATCCGAAGAGTTAACTGTATTGGAGGCCGAAGTGAGCCTGACCGGGAATGAGTGGCAGAAGCACCCCATTGTGACTGGCCCAGAGGCTCCGTGCATCCTTGGCATAGACTATCTCAGGAGAGGGTATTTCAAGGACCCAAAAGGGTACCGGTGGGCTTTTGGTATAGCTGCCCTGGAGACGGAGGAAATTAAACAGCTGTCCACCTTGTCCGGTCTCTCACAGGATCCTTCTGTTGTGGGGTTGCTGAGGGTTGAAGAACAACAAGTACCAATCGCTACCACAACAGTGCATCGGCGACAATACCGCACCAACCGAGACTCTCTGATCCCCATCCATGAGCTGATTCGTCGACTGGAGAGCCAAGGAGTGATCAGCAAGACTCGCTCACCCTTTAACAGTCCCATATGGCCAGTGCGAAAGTCTAATGGAGAGTGGAGACTAACAGTAGACTACTGTGGCCTGAACGAAGTCACGCCGCCACTGAGTGCTGCCGTGCCGGACATGCTAGAACTTCAATACGAACTGGAGTCAAAGGCAGCCAAGTGGTACGCCACCATTGACATTGCTAATGCCTTCTTCTCCATCCCTTTGGCGGCAGAATGCAGGCCACAGTTTGCTTTCACTTGGAGGGGCGTCCAGTACACCTGGAACCGACTGCCCCAGGGGTGGAAACACAGCCCTACCATTTGCCACGGACTGATCCACACCGCACTGGAACAGGGTGAGGCTCTGGAACACCTGCAATACATTGATGACATCATCGTATGGGGCAACACAGCAGAGGAAGTTTTCAAGAAAGGGGAGAGAATAGTCCAAATTCTTCTGAAGGCCGGCTTTGCAATAAAACGAAGTAAGGTCAAGGGACCTGCACAGGAGATCCAGTTTTTAGGAATAAAATGGCAAGACGGACGTCGTCAGATCCCAACAGATGTGATCAACAAAATAACAGCCATGTCCCCACCAACTAGCAAAAAGGAAACACAAGCTTTCTTAGGCGTTGTGGGTTTTTGGAGAATGCATATTCCAAATTACAGTCAGATCGTAAGCCCTCTCTATCACGTGACCAGGAAGAAGAACGACTTCAGATGGGGCCCTGAGCAACGACAAGCCTTTGAACAAATTAAACAGGAGATAGTTCAGGCAGTAGCCCTTGGGCCAGTCCGGGCAGGACAAGATGTGAAGAATGTGCTCTACACCGCAGCCGGGGAGAATGGACCCACCTGGAGCCTCTGGCAGAAAGCACCAGGGGAGACTCGAGGTCGACCCTTAGGGTTCTGGAGTCGGGGATACAGAGGATCGGAGGCCCCCTACGCTCCAACTGAGAAGGAGATATTGGCAGCATATGAAGGGGTTCAAGCTGCTTCGGAAGTGGTTGGCACTGAAGCACAGCTCCTCCTGGCACCCCGACTGCCAGTGCTGGGCTGGATGTTCAAGGGGAGGGTCCCCTCTACACATCGTGCAACCGATGCTACGTGGAGTAAGTGGGTCGCGCTGATCACACAACGGGCCCGAATAGGAAACCCCAGTCGCCCAGGAATCTTGGAGGTGATCACGAACTGGCCAGAAGGCAAAGATTTTGGCATATCCACAGAGGAGGAGGTGACACGTGCTGAAGAAGCCCCACTGTATAATAAACTACCAGAAAACGAGAAGCACTATGCCCTGTTCACTGATGGGTCCTGTCGCCTTGTGGGAAAACATCAGAGATGGAAAGCTGCTGTATGGAGTCCTATACGCCAAGTTGCAGAAACTGCTGAAGGAGAAGGTGAATCGAGCCAGTTTGCAGAGGTGAAAGCCATCCAGCTGGCCTTGGGCATTGCTGAACGAGAAAAATGGCCAGTACTTTATCTCTATACTGACTCATGGATGGTGGCAAATGCCCTGTGGGGGTGGTTGCAGCAGTGGAAGCAGAACAACTGGCAGCGCAGAGGTAAACCCATCTGGGCTGCCGCGTTGTGGCAAGATATTGCTGCCCGGGTAGAGAACCTGACTGTAAAAGTACGTCACGTAGATGCTCACGTACCCAAGAGTCGGGCTACTGAGGAACATCAAAATAACAAGCAGGTGGACCAGGCTGCTAAGATTGAAGTGGCTCAGGTGGATTTGGACTGGCAACATAAGGGTGAACTATTTATAGCTCGGTGGGCCCATGACGTGTCAGGCCATCAAGGAAGAGATGGGCTCGTGATCGAGGGGTGGACTTAACCATGGACACTATTGCACAGGTTATCCATGAGTGTGAAACGTGCGCTGCAATCAAACAAGCCAAGCGAGTAAAGCCTCTTTGGTATGGAGAACGATGGTTGAAATATAAATATGGGGAGGCCTGGCAGATTGATTATATCACACTCCCACAAACCCGACACGGTAAGCGCTATGTGCTCACCATGGTGGAAGCAACCACCGGATGGCTGGAAACATACCCTGTGCCCCATGCCACTGCCCGGAACACCATCCTGGGCCTTGAAAAGCAAGTCCTGTGGCGACATGGCACCCCAGAAAGAATTGAGTCAGACAACGGGACTCACTTCCGAAACACCCTCATAGACACCTGGGCCAAAGAGCACGGCATTGAGTGGGTCTATCACATCCCCTACCATGCACCAGCCTCCGGGAAAATCGAACGATACAATGGGCTGTTAAAGACAACACTGAGAGCAATGGGTGGTGGGACATTCAAACATTGGGATACACATTTAGCAAAGGCCACCTGGTTAGTCAATACCAGGGGATCTGCCAATCGAGCTGGCCCTGCTCAATCAAGACTCTTACGTACTGTAGATGGAGATAAAGTCCCTGTCGTGCACATAAGGAATATGCTGGGGAAGACAGTCTGGGTTACTCCTGCCTCTGGCAAGGGAAAACCCATCCGTGGGATTGCTTTTGCTCAAGGACCTGGGTACACCTGGTGGGTGATGCGAAAGGATGGGGAGGTCCGGTGTGTACCTCAAGGGGATTTGATTTTGGGTGAAAATAGCCAATGAACTGAATTTTGATGTCAACTGTTACATGATATTGTATATCATTATTTCTATGATATAGCAGTGGTATAACAGTGAAAATCACCCAGATTAGTGAAGAATGAACTAACTCCGATGAAACCGAGCAAAGTGCAACGATGATAGAACTGGATGAGCGCAGCAGTACCGAAATGAGAACTGGCTTCAGGATGCAACGGCCCAGCACCGCACACCATCTCTTCGGCCCTGAAAGACTGTTATAACAGATGGAGCCCAAAGTCATGGACTAAATGAACTCAATGGACATTTTAGAGGGATAGTCCATAGACCGAGGGAATGATATCTGCGCGTGCATATATATATATGTGTGTATATATAAAGAAAGATAGTGGTGGTTAATTGAAATGTATTAAAAAAAGATGTGAGACCTAAGCACGACGTAAATGGTATGGAATAAGGGGTGCATACTGTCCTGGTTTCGGCTGGGATAGGGTTAAATTTCTTCCTAGTGCTGTGTTTTGGATTTAGTACGAGGAGAATGTTGATAACACACTGATGTTTTCAGTTGTTGCTAAGTGCCCTCCTAGTCCAAGGACAGCTCCCGTGCCTACTGACTGAGCTAGGTACACAAGATGGGAGGGAACATAATCAGGACAGCCAGCCCAGCTGGCCAATGGGGTATTCCATACCATGTGACGTCATGCTCAGTATATGAAGGGTAGGCGTGATCCAGGAAGTACCGATCGCTACTTGGTTATCGGTCAGCGCGGGTGGTGAGCAATTGCGTTGTGCATCACTCATTTTGTATATTTTATCATTATCATTATTATTTTCCCTTTTTTCCCCTGTTCTATTAAACTGTCTTTATCTCAACCCACGAGTTTTTCTCACTCTTACCCTTCCGATTCTCTCCCCGTCCCGCTGGGGGTGGGGGGAGTGAGTGAGCGGCTGCGTGGTATTTGGCTGCCTGCCAGGTTAAACCACGACAACACTGCAGTGAGAAACAGTGTGGGTCCAGCGGTTAATGCTTTCAAGGAAATTGAGCACTTTGGGAGAAGGGATCTAAACCCACTCTTCCGGGATTGGAGAGCCTGGGAGGGTCTCTGGGTTCCCAGCTTTCCCGCAGTGTTGACGGTTGTGGCCGCTGCCTGTTTTCTCCTGCGATGCTGACTGCACCCACCTGGTGGGGCTGTCCCTGGGGAGGGCACCAGAGCTGAGGAAGCCCCTGGGAGAGGTGGCGAGACAAGCTCTTCTCCAGAGATTTGCCAGAAGCTCTCCAGAGCATCCCTTTTCCAGCCCATGAGGTGCTCTGTGGTGTGACAAGGGAAGGTGCCTGTTGGCGCAAGGGATGAAGCCCTGCAGGGCTCCCATCAGGGTCCTTTGACCTACCCATGCTCCAGCCGCCACTCCAGGGGCTGGGGGTCTCATGTAGGTCCCCAGCCAATGTCTCAGGTACCCAGGGATATTGAAACCAGGGAAAGACTCATATACAGAAGTTGTTTATATTAATAGCATCTCCCTTCTCCCCAGGGAAGGTGTTACGCACCTGGAGATTGAGTGTGAATATTCGCCACCCGGGTTTGTCTTCATGATGGTGTTAATGCTCTTTGAAAACCGTGCTGTTGTGTCGTGGAACAGGTTTTCGAGAGGAGGCACATTTGCCTATTTAAAACCAACCAGCATTTTCTTCAAGAGCACCGGCTCGGCTTTTGGCAGCCCAACCTCATTGTGCTTTTCAGTTTGCCAACCAGGAACAAGGGAACCCACTATCGAACCAGCCATGTCTCCAAGGAGTGCCATATTTGAAAGCCGTACATTCGTACAAAGCCTTCAGAACAAGTCTGTTTTGCTTTGGGTGTCAGAGCAGGGGAGTTAGCAACTCTGTAATTGCTGTAGCTGTCAAGGTGTGCAATTGAAACAGCGGCTGCTTTTTATTCCAGCAACAGAAGCTTGCACCTTTTTTAGCAGGCACAAATGGGAAAGGCAAGGTAGACAAGGCCCGAAGGCACAGACCCCGAGCCTTCAATGTTCTGCTTCTCAGAGAGTTACTAACAACAGCGTTTTCTCCTCCTTGTCACATGCAGTTCAGTATCGCAGTTTTCTTGAAGCCGTGACTCTGACTGCGGAAACACTTCAAGGTGGTAGCAAATGTCTTCGTTCATTCCCACTTAAAACCAGCATTTCCAAAAACATGTTCCAAAATCCCACAGAACAGACAGGCTTTCAAGGCCCCTACGTCCTGTATCAGCTGGGTGCACCTCCCCTGAAGCAGCCGCACGTACTTACTTCACAGAAAAACCTGTTTCCATGACCCAAGTGAGGGGAACAATTAATTGCACGGTGGGTCGCCGGGGCCAGTTCAGATCAACTGCTGCTCCCTATCAGCTTTCATGATGACCTGCTCGGAAAAAGATTCCAACAAAGATTCCAACTCTCAACAGCTACGGAATCAACAACACCCTGACTAGAAGAAATACTGAACTGGAAAATACAGGCAGGTCTGAATCGCTTGAGTCTTTGCTTGGAAGGAGTCCAACAAATCATTTCTAAAACGTGATCCAGTGCTGAGTCCGTGCTTGCGAGGAGCTAAGGGACGAAAGGTGGGAACACCTATGGGAGAAGGTAGTAGAAGAAATAAAGAAGCAAAAATAAAGCAAGCAGGCTACCATGCTTTCTTGTCTTTTTAGCCCCCAGTCCCGGTAGCCCTAGGAATCTGGTCGGTAAAGATTCCTCTCCGCAGCCATTTTACACTTAGGAAAGTCCTGCTCAAAAGTGGCCGGATCCAGTCAGCAGAGGTTAAGAGGTTATTTTTGTTACTTATTTTCATCTGGCACATCTCATGTCATCAGCAGGTTTTCCTAAGAGCAATGCGCTGTGAAAGAGGGGGAGAGAGGGAAAGGCCAAAGAGCACTTGCACCATGAAAAACATTTCAAAAGCAACCATTGTTGTAAATGACTACAGAAAGTGAAGGATGACCGAGACTCAGGCAATCTGCCTCCACACGGGCAAGGGAGACGTCCAGGACCAGAGTCATCAGCTTCATTGCGTTTCTTTTAACGCAGGTGGCTCAAGGCAAGGAGCCCAAACCCCCATTGGTGGCACGCTGCTCTCTTACGTGCTGCATTGGATTGACGCTATCAACTCTTTCAGTAGAGACCAAGAAAAGGCCAAAGCACAACGCTTGACAGAAGCTACCCTCGACAGCAAAATAGTAGCACCCACGTAGAAAGCCACACGTGGTAACTGAAAGACACTGAAGGAACTGAAGCTGATACTTCTGGTTGTTAGGGATGCGGCAAAGCAGCGCATCCTCTCCGTTACAGCCTACCTTCATGGTAGGTGGCAAATGGTAGCACCTCCTCACTCGGTTGCTGCACTAGCGATAAGCAATGTCCCCCATGACGTAGCTCTCGCTGCCAACACCTTCCCACCAAGACAAGGACCGTGGCAGATTCTTCCAGCAGTTGTGCCCCGTGCCACCTTCATACCTTTGTCAATAACTTTTTGTCAAAGCGACCTGAGAGATGCAAGATGTCAGGGCACGAGGACGCTCAGGGGCAAGTTGCCAGCGCACACATAGCTCGAGCAGTGGCTGTGGCACTGCTGTGCCACTGCTGTGCTCAACACTGAGCATCCAGCCTGGCTGACACACAGTTGCCCTCTCCGGGTGTCCAGCTTAGTGCTCCGATGAGCTGAATGACCGGAACTGCCAAATTAACACCCTGTTAATGATGCCTCTGGCATTTCTACACCAAACTGCAATCGCACAGCTCATGAGGCAACCTAGATGAAGACTAATGTCTCAAATTTCTTCCTTGAGATGGAGGCCTTCCAAATGTTTCCAGTAGAGGACCAGTGAAAATTCTCCTTCTTCTTGCCACATGAGGAGAGGCTGAGAGAGCTGGCACTCTTCAGCTGGGAGAAGAGAAGACTGGGGGGGGCGGGGAGGGGAGGGCAGGGGGTGTCTTATCAATGGGTATAAAAACCTGCTGAGAAGGAAAGAAGGTGAGGGAGCCAGGCTCTTCTCAAGAGTGTGCACTGAGAGGACCAGAGAAAACGGGCACAAATGAAAACACATGATATTCCAGCTGCACATGAGAAACCCATATTTTACTGTTGGGGTGATACATTTTACTGGCTCCAGGTGAGCCTGCTGGAGCAGGTGGGTTGGAGCAGATGACCTCCACAGGTCCCTCCCAAACTCCACCCTCCTGTGGGACTCTGTGCTTCGCTTTCACTCCTAAAGCATCCCAACTCAGGCCTGATGCCCGCTGGAAAGGATGCTGGCACAAGGGACGATCCCAAACTCCTCCCCGAGCATTCATCACAAAGCAACAGCTCCCCACTCCACAATATCGTTCGGCAGACACAGTCAGAAGAGAGAAAAGACCATTTTATTGTGCACATCAGCTGTGGGGGCCCAGGAGTCACAGCGGTTCAGCTGGTGAAAACAAATCAGCCCCTGCAACGACAGAGTCAGAAAGATCTGATAAATCCCTAGAGGCAGGAAGAGGCAGGATTTTGTTCCCTTTTCTTTGGGGAAGAGCGTTTACGAGGAATTCTTTATGGCCCAGAAGAGAGAGCTGTTGCTGGCATTGGCTACGGGCTGGCTCTGGCGCCTTATCCCCACGGGTAATGCCCTCAGAGCCCTGTGCCTGTGCAGAGATGCCCGGTGCCCCTGTGCCACGCAGCAGGGCTCGATGGGGAGCCCCCGGGGAGCTGCCACGGAGTTCTTCCCAAACCCCACGCAGCACCATCCCTCGCTGTCCCTTGCTGCGAGCTGGGAAAGATGGGCAGCAGAGCCTGGTACACACCTGGCCTTCCTGACCTTCTGCACCTTCCTGCTTTCCTTCAGTCCCCGTCTTTTTCTGTCTTCCTTCTTTTCTTTGCTCGTTGGCATTCCCGCTCGTCTGCCCAGACCTCTTGTCTCTTTCTTTTTCCTTGGTTTTCGTTGTCCCGGCGGGAGCCTGCAAACCTTTCCATCCCACAATGTGATTAGATAGGGAAAGCCAGGAGCAACTGGCATCAGTTCTTGATTTCACCAAAGCTGACTCGTTTTACCTTCTCTCCTCTGAAAGGCCCTTTAGTTCTTCTGCGCTGCCCAGGGAGTCTGCCGTGGTCTGTGGGGTGCTTGGAGGCAAAGCAACGGGTGCCTAGAACAGAAATGTTGGCGTTAGAGGCTGGCAAGGGACGCCCTGGAGTAGTAAGCGACTGTTTGGCAAATTGCTACCTTAGCTCTCCAGAGAAGACCCCTTTGGCTGCTTTGCGTGAGCCCTTTCTTCCAAGGGCCTCACTTTGGAACACCATGTTCACACGGCTGTGTGACCCTCAGTTAATTTTGGGGGGGGCCATTCAGCAGGGAGCCTGTGGTCCCCCTCCGCGCAAGAAAAGGCTTGCCGGCTTCGTTCTGCGGGGTTTCTTCTGCCCTCCCCAGACAGAGCTCGGTGGATATCCCTTTGGTGCAATAGCACCTTCTGCGGTGGGAGGCTTTGCTTTTGAAATCTCCCTTTCTCTAGCTGTTTTGTAGGTCTTTCCTTTCATTAAGCAGGTGCCTAACATGCGAGAAACCACCTTTCTGGTTTTACTTACCACGTATCATTCTGCAGGATAAAAAACCCCACACAAAGCCACCAGAGCTCGAGCGCCAGGAAGAGGCACAGCAGCTACTTGGACTCCTCAGCAACTACCCTCCTACACGAGACACGTTGTCCCGGCGTTTGTGGAGCTGCCATACCTCTGCCGTTTCCGATCCCGCCACCGTGTCTGCCCCTGCTGCTTTCTGGAGGACAAGCAGAGAGGCTGGTGTGTCCAGGAAGGCTTTTGCCTGGTGCTCCATGTCTGCGTCGCCTGCACGGCCCCGTTGCTCTTCTAAAGGCAGTTCTGGAAAGCAGAAGCATGGGCAGCAAAGTGATTTCTTGCAAGAGGACAACAGCTAAACCAAAACGCACCCAAAGCCCTACGCCAGCATTCTGCTGAGGCTGTGATGAGCCTCAGTCCCTCCTCATACCTGTGGATCTGTCCATGGGCGCTGGTGATGCCTCAGCTGAGGGACTGGAAAGGCCAGTTGTCTCCTCCCCAAAGACTTCACAATGGTTTTCAATCAGAAACTCCACCAGCACCTTCACCTGCACACATCACATCCTTGGTTTCAGCACAGGGGGCGGAAAACGTGTCAAGCAGCCTCTCCCACTCCTGACCCTTGCCTCTGCGCAGAAGGCTGTGGCTGTGGGGCTGCTCTGCCAGGCAGCCGCCCCACCGGCATTTGCTCAAGAGAGGAGGCAGCCAGGGACCTCTGACCAGCCGAGCTCTGATGGTTCGGGAAGGCTGCAGCCGGCTGCTCAATAGAGCGTACCTTCTGAGTCACCTCCAGCATGGCCTCCAGCGGGAGCAGGTCCTCGCTGGCTGGGCTCAGCAGGTTTGGCCCCAGGCAGATGGCCAGGTTGCTGCAGCTCATCCTGCTGGTGGAGGCGTTGTGGCCGATGTGCTGGAGGAGGGACAGCAGGCGCTTGAGGAGGAGGAGGTTGGCTGCAGGCAACTTCTCGGCCACGCTGGGGGAACAGGAACGCAACGGTAATAGAGCAGCTGTTGCCCACAGCCGTCCCCGAAGCTTGCCCAAGGCAGGTGGGAGCCAGCGGCTGTGTTGCGCAGCTTTGCAGGTGCTCTCAGCCAGCGGCCAGGGCTCCTGCTCAACAGGCAGGCTGCTGGCCACACTTACGCTTTCAGCTCTTCCACCTTCTCCTCCTTGACGCTCTTCTGCATCGCCGCCATCCAGTCCTCGTAGAGGTCTGTCACGAGGAGCTTGGCAGGGATGCTTCGCAGGAAGTCCTGCAATGCCAAGGGCTCGCGGTGAGCCTTTGAAGAGTCCAGGCCAGCCAGGGGCTCTTCCAGCTGCAGGTCAGAAGCGCTCACCTTCAAGATGACGGCCAGCAGCAGCACAGGCTGGCTACCCAGGTCGACGTCTGCGCCGCTGTCCAGGGCCTCCCGCAGCTCCCGAAACGCCGTCCCGCTGGCAGCTAGGCGGAATATCCCCTCCGTTGATGGTCCTTGCTGATGCAGGATATCCAGGAGCTCCTGAAGGAGACACAGGAGACAGTTGCTTGGCTGAAGAGCTGCCTTCTGACAGCGGTGGCCGGGGCCAAAGCTCTGCCCAAGAACCAGCTCCTTTCCCCCGCAAAGGGGCTGGGAGCAGAAGCGTGTTCTGGGGGTGAAGAGCGCAGTCGCCCATCCCTGGAGCTCCTGGGGACACCCACCGCCTCTCCGGAGCAGCCGGAGGGAGGGCTGGGGCCCCCTGTCCAGGCTGGCTTACCTGGATGGGCTGGGGCAGCGTGCCGTCCTCCCCGCAGAGGGCTGCCAGGGGCTGGCCAAAGAGCGCCCTGCTGCAGCCGGAGCCCGCCTGCCCTGGCGCCTGGGCAGCGGCCGGGCTCCACCGCAGAGCAAAGGGCCAGGGCAGCCCCCTCCTCCTGCTGCTGGCGCTCCCTGCTGCTGCAAAGGAAAACAGAGCAAGAGCCCCTCAATGGAAACCGCCAGGCCAGCGCTCCCGGAACCTGCCCTGCCCTGCCCTGCCCTGCCCTGCCCTGCCTGCAGCGCGGTGCTGAGCGGTGCGGCAGGACGAGCAGGGAGGCAGCAGCCGGAGCCGCGGCTCCAGGTGGGAGGCTCCCGAGAGTCGGCGTGCCACCGGGACAGCCTGTCCCAGGCCTCGCCCTGCCCTCCTCCAAGCTGTGGGCAGCAGCAGAGCCTGCGTGTCCCCGCAGAACCACGTCCAGCGGCTGCTGCCCAGCGGGTGTCCTTGCTCCTCCAGGTGACGTCCTCCCTTGGGGTGCCACACCTGCATGGCGACACTCAAGGGACAAGTGAGCACAGCTCCCGTCGGCTCCGGCCGAGGAGCGGGGACCCATCCGCCGGGCTCTGGGGACCTCGAGCGCTGGGCACTATCGAAGGGTCCCCAGGGCTCAGCTCTCTCCTGCTGCAGCGTGATGGGCACCAACTGCCTCTGGGCGAAGGGCAGCAGCAGCAGCATCCTCACTTCTGCAGACGTGCCAGTTCAGGAGAACAGAAGGCCCTCCCTGCCTTTCTCACCAAAACTCACCTGCCGAGTGGCAAAGTCCCACTCTGTTGGCAGATGGGGCCGTCGGAGGCCCTTGTGTGGGATCACCCTGCAAGAACCAGGCTGCACTTAGAGAGCAGCCCTGCAGCAGAAAGGGCCACCGGCGAGCTGCCGCCCGGCACCAGCAGCCTGAGCACGGCAGAGCTGGGACCCTCTGCCCTCCCAGGCTCTCTGCCCCGCGCAGCAGGTTTCCTCCCAGCACCGCCAGTGAGGACGTGCCGGCGTTCCTGGTGGCTCCCCAACCCTCTCCGCTCCCCGAGTGGCACCATGGGACCTCCCTCCCTCCCTCCTGCACAAGCTCACCCCAGTCGCCGCACAGCCCGGCACAGCCAGAGGAGGCTGAAAGGCAGCCATTCTCACCTCTGCCTGGCCCTCCATCAGCCTCCGCAGGCTCCTGGCGCTGAATGTCCTCCACTGGGAAAGAGAGAAGGAGTGGCAGAAGGTGAGCAGCGATGCTCTGATGCTGGGCTGCAGGAAAAGTGCTCGAGGACAGAGCCCAGAGCAGAGAGAAACTCACGGCATGGTGGTGGCTCAGCTCCTTCTCCAGGAGTTTGATGGATGGCAGACGGGTCACCTTGGCTCTCTTTGCTCCTTCTGGTGTCCTGTGCACCGGGAAGGGACAGAGAGAGAGCTGCGTGAGCCCCAAGCTGCCTCTTCTCTCTTGTCAGACAGCTCTGCCCGAGAGCTGCCTGTAGCCACGGGGGCACCTCTCCCCTGTCCGGCTGTGCCTGGAGCATCCCCCCAGCTTACCCCAGCAGTGTGCCCAGCCACAGCTCCTTCAGCGCCCGGGAGCTGCAGAAAGAAAGAAGAAACGCGTCAGATCCCGCTGCCCCCAGCCCGTGGGCAGAGGCGGGCGCCCACACAGCCCTGCCCCGTGGGGAAGGACACAGGGGCAGGACGAAGCCCCGTGGGGCAGGACGGAGGCACTGCCCAAGGCCTGGCTCCCTCTGTCCTGCCAGAGCCGCTGCTTTTGCCCTTCCCTTCTGGGGACCAAAAGGTGACCAGGGGATGCAGGACATGGAAATGCCCCCCCATCCCTCCCTGCATGCGTGCTGCCCGCTCCCTGCCCAGGCTCTGCACGGGGAGCAGAGGCCATTCCCAAGAGGGCCTGGGCATGGCTGGGAATCTCTCGTGCCCTGCCATGGGACGCGGCACCACGACTCACGCAAAAGTGGCAACACAGGAGCCGGTGGGCCAGGCGAGGATGATGGAGGTGCTGTCCTCATGGCTGCCTTCCTTCTCCTCCTCTTCTTCCTGCCCTGCTGCCTCCTTCCCACCACTCAGCACCCACAGCTGGTCCAGGGCCAGGCGGAGCTGTGGGCGCAGGGTGGTGCCACGTCTGCAGAGGAGAGGCAGGCAGTGAGCTGGAGGTGGCCTCCTTGGGGTGCCCCCGGGAAGAGCCCTGTCCCCCACCTGCCATTGGGATGGACCTTGGTGCACCCAGCAGCAAGGTGCCAGGGTGTCCCTGCCCTGGTGCCAGGGCCAGGGCTGGGGGAAAGGCAGCTGGGCTCTGGGGGTCTTACTGCAACTTGGCGACCACCAGTTCCTCCTGGAGGAGGAGAAGGCGCCTCTCGCTCCTCTTGCGGCCCCGGGTCAGCCGCACGTCCGCGCTCAGCACCGTCTCGGCATCGGTGAGAGCCTCCCTGCAAAGCAGAGAGCGGCGGGCATGAGAAAGGCCGCTGCTGGGGGCCCGCGGGGGCCCGCGTGTCCCCAAGCCATGGGAGCCATGTCCACCTGGAGCCGCAGCAGCAGTTGGCCTGTCCCATCCTGCCCGGGAGAGGAGGACCCTCGCCGTGCAGCAAGGAGGCTGCCCAGGCGTGGACAGCGAGGCTGGGAAGCGGGGTGCTGGTGCCGGTGCCGCGGCAGCGCTGTTGGGCCAGAGCCTGCCTCCTCCCAGCGCTGCTGCGTGCCAGCACAGCTCCGTCCTGCTGTCTCTGGTGGCTGTTGGCTCCAACGGACCGAGATTCCGAGGCCAACGGAAAGTGGGAGGGGCCCTGGGGGGGCCCTGGCCTGGGGGTTCTCTCCAGGGTGGCCGTGTCTGTCTTGCACTGGGGAAACCACAGCAGGACACAGCAGAGGGCAAGGACCACCTCCCTCCACCTGCTGCCAATGCTTTGCCTACTGCAGCCCAGGATGCAGTTAGCCTTCTTTGCCCCAAGGGCTCTTTGCTTGCTCTAAATTGGTCAACTTGGGGTCCACCATGACCCCATGTGTCTGCACAGCTGCTTTCCAGCTGGGTGTCCCCCAGCATATACCCGTGCAAGGGCTTGTTCCTCCCCAGGTGCAGGACTTTGCTCTTCCCCTTGTTGAACTGCATGAGATTCCTGTCAGCCCCTTCCTCCATCCTGTCAAGGTCCCTCTGGTTGGCAGCAGGACCCTCCGGCGCATGAGCCTCTCCTCCCAGTCGTGTGCCAGCTGCAAGCTCTCTGAGGGTGCGCTCTGCCCCATCATCCAGGCCACTGGGTGTGAACAGGACCCGCAGAGTGCAGCGCAGGGCGTTGCAGACGTGCGCTTTGATATGACAGAACTTGTCACAGAAGGTTCAGAAATTTAGGGGCAAAGTCCATATTATTTTTCTTTGTATTATACGTACCGTGCTTCCCCTTTTTATTCCTGCAAGCTATTAAAAGGTGTCAAACTGCCTCATTTTTCATTTGAACCTCACATCTCTTCCTAGTGCTGATGTTATGTGTAACATCGGATCGGGTTGTACTCTCCCATAGGTCATTAGGTAGTAGGTAGCCTAGGTTATTACACAGTAGATAGCAGATTATCTGCATTAATTGTGCTAACACCAGTGACAGGAGGTTGCATCTAGCTCTTGAGGCAAAGGATAACAATGAAAGGTGCCTGTTGAACTCAGTGGGCTATTGATCAGCAGATTGAATTCACCATGTTCAAAAAAGAAAAGGTACATGAGAAAGGCATATTGTATCTTGACTGCTACAATGCATGTTTTAGGAGCTCTGAAGATAAATCATCCATGCCCCTCCCCCTGCCTCCTTCCAAAAAAAAAGCTCTAGAGAAAAAGGATTCCACTTCTAGAGCAATCGGGCTTTTAAGCCAAGTAATTTTCCCTATATCGTTCCCTTTCAGTGAGCCACTTTGTCTGACATTCTGCCTCTACTCGGTACCAACATAAGACTCTTCCAGGAAAAATTAAACAAAGAAAAAAAACTTGCTGTACAGCCATTTACCTGTGCTATGCTCGGGGAGATGTGGAATTCCTCTCTGACCCAGAACTTTCCACCTACAAGCAAAAGTAGTGGTGAAGTTTTCCTCCATCTCAACCGCTGGCTGGTGCCTCTTCCCCAGGGAAAGCCTTTCCTCTGTCAGCCTGTGGGCACAGCTGGGCATAGGCAATGCAAGCCCCACGCCCCAGCCACCGTCCCAGGCCACCACCCTCCTTTAGCCATGAGCAAGATCTCAAACCTCTTTTCAGCTGTAAGGAAGTGTTGTTAAGAGACATGGATGCACATGGCACAGTCTATTCCAGAAGAGCCACAGTTGCTAAAAGCTTTCCGTGTCCCCGGCTGATGGTTTTCAGGACCAGCTCCTGGCTCCACTTGCACCCAGGCTAGCGATAGCTGTATTTCAGTTGGTAATTCAGGTTTCATCCTTTGTGCCCCAACCATCCCCACAGGCCCAGCAGCATAGAAAGTCACAGTGGGCACATATGCGGTGCCAGCTTTCAATCCCCAAGACATTGGAATTAAGGCAGGTCCAACAAGGAAGAAAACTTGCCGTATTTCCTGAAAGAGGGGAGGAACCACCAGCACTGAAGAGCCGTTCATCTCCTGCCGAGAGCCACATGGAGATGAAATGGGTGGTGAGCTTAGGCAGGAGTACTCATGTCCATGGAGCAGCGCACTTGGGCGTTAAGGCTTTTCCCTCGGCGTACACGGCTGGAGGAGCACCAGAAAGGAGTCCTGCCCTGTTACCTGTGACCTTCACCCACCGAGCGGCCAACACAGCCAGGGACAAGTTTGTGCGCAAGGCCCTCCTGATGGCAAAAAAAGGATCCAGTCAGCTTTTGGCGTCGTGTGTCTGGTTTAACTGTTGACACTGAGCAATGCCTTGATTGAAATAGAAGCGGCTAAGAGAGCTCAGGAAAAACGCAGGAAATCAGAGACATTTCCAAAAGGATCTTTTGGCTATTTTACACTTGTCCTGGTTTCGGCTGGGATAGGGTTAAATTTCTTCCTAGTGTTGTGTTTTGGATTTAGTACGAGGAGAATGTTGATAACACACTGATGTTTTCAGTTGTTGCTAAGTGCCCTCCTAGTCCAAGGACAGCTCCCGTGCCTACTGACTGAGCTAGGTACACAAGATGGGAGGGAACATAATCAGGACAGCCAGCCCAGCTGGCTAATGGGGTATTCCATACCATGTGACATCATGCTCAGTATCTGAAGGGTAGGCGTGATCCAGGAAGTACCGATCGCTACTTGGTTATCAGTCAGCGCGGGTGGTGAGCAATTGCGTTGTGCATCACTCATTTTGTATATTTTATCATTATCATTATTATTTTCCCTTTTTTCCCCTGTTCTATTAAACTGTCTTTATCTCAGCCCACGAGTTTTTCTCACTGTTACCCTTCCGATTCTCTCCCCGTCCCGCTGGGGGTGGGGGGAGTGAGTGAGCGGCTGCGTGGTATTTGGCTGCCTGCCAGGTTAAACCACGACAACACTGCAGTGAGAAACAGTGTGGGTCCAGCGGTTAATGCTTTCAAGGAAATTGAGCACTTTGGGAGAAGGGATCTAAACCCACTCTTCCGGGATTGGAGAGCCTGGGAGGGTCTCTGGGTTCCCAGCTTTCCCGCAGTGTTGACGGTTGTGGCCGCTGCCTGTTTTCTCCTGCGATGCTGACTGCACCCACCTGGTGGGGCTGTCCCTGGGGAGGGCACCAGAGCTGAGGAAGCCCCTGGGAGAGGTGGCGAGACAAGCTCTTTTCCAGAGATTTGCCAGAAGCTCTCCAGAGCATCCCTTTTCCAGCCCATGAGGTGCTCTGTGGTGTGACAAGGGAAGGTGCCTGTTGGCGCAAGGGATGAAGCCCTGCAGGGCTCCCATCAGGGTCCTTTGACCTACCCATGCTCCAGCCGCCACTCCAGGGGCTGGGGGTCTCATGTAGGTCCCCAGCCAATGTCTCAGGTACCCAGGGATATTGAAACCAGGGAAAGACTCATATACAGAAGTTGTTTATATTAATAGCATCTCCCTTCTCCCCAGGGAAGGTGTTACGCACCTGGAGATTGAGTGTGAATATTCGCCACCCGGGTTTGTCTTCATGATGGTGTTAATGCTCTTTGAAAACCGTGCTGTTGTGTCGTGGAACAGGTTTTCGAGAGGAGGCACATTTGCCTATTTAAAACCAACCGGCATTTTCTTCAAGAGCACCGGCTCGGCTTTTGGCAGCCCAACCTCATTGTGCTTTTCAGTTTGCCAACCAGGAACAAGGGAACCCACTATCGAACCAGCCATGTCTCCAAGGAGTGCCATATTTGAAAGCCGTACATTCGTACAAAGCCTTCAGAACAAGTCTGTTTTGCTTTGGGTGTCAGAGCAGGGGAGTTAGCAACTCTGTAATTGCTGTAGCTGTCAAGGTGTGCAATTGAAACAGCGGCTGCTTTTTATTCCAGCAACAGAAGCTTGCACCTTTTTTAGCAGGCACAAATGGGAAAGGCAAGGTAGACAAGGCCCGAAGGCACAGACCCCGAGCCTTCAATGTTCTGCTTCTCAGAGAGTTACTAACAACAGCGTTTTCTCCTCCTTGTCACATGCAGTTCAGTATCGCAGTTTTCTTGAAGCCGTGACTCTGACTGCGGAAACACTTCAAGGTGGTAGCAAATGTCTTCGTTCATTCCCACTTAAAACCAGCATTTCCAAAAACATGTTCCAAAATCCCACAGAACAGACAGGCTTTCAAGGCCCCTACGTCCTGTATCAGCTGGGTGCACCTCCCCTGAAGCAGCCGCACGTACTTACTTCACAGAAAAACCTGTTTCCATGACCCAAGTGAGGGGAACAATTAATTGCACGGTGGGTCGCCGGGGCCAGTTCAGATCAACTGCTGCTCCCTATCAGCTTTCATGATGACCTGCTCGGAAAAAGATTCCAACAAAGATTCCAACTCTCAACAGCTACGGAATCAACAACACCCTGACTAGAAGAAATACTGAACTGGAAAATACAGGCAGGTCTGAATCGCTTGAGTCTTTGCTTGGAAGGAGTCCAACAAATCATTTCTAAAACGTGATCCAGTGCTGAGTCCGTGCTTGCGAGGAGCTAAGGGACGAAAGGTGGGAACACCTATGGGAGAAGGTAGTAGAAGAAATAAAGAAGCAAAAATAAAGCAAGCAGGCTACCATGCTTTCTTGTCTTTTTAGCCCCCAGTCCCGGTAGCCCTAGGAATCTGGACGGTAAAGATTCCTCTCCGCAGCCATTTTACACTTAGGAAAGTCCTGCTCAAAAGTGGCCGGATCCAGTCAGCAGAGGTTAAGAGGTTATTTTTGTTACTTATTTTCATCTGGCACATCTCATGTCATCAGCAGGTTTTCCTAAGAGCAATGCGCTGTGAAAGAGGGGGAGAGAGGGAAAGGCCAAAGAGCACTTGCACCATGAAAAACATTTCAAAAGCAACCATTGTTGTAAATGACTACAGAAAGTGAAGGATGACCGAGACTCAGGCAATCTGCCTCCACACGGGCAAGGGAGACGTCCAGGACCAGAGTCATCAGCTTCATTGCGTTTCTTTTAACGCAGGTGGCTCAAGGCAAGGAGCCCAAACCCCCATTGGTGGCACGCTGCTCTCTTACGTGCTGCATTGGATTGACGCTATCAACTCTTTCAGTAGAGACCAAGAAAAGGCCAAAGCACAACGCTTGACAGAAGCTACCCTCGACAGCAAAATAGTAGCACCCACGTAGAAAGCCACACGTGGTAACTGAAAGACACTGAAGGAACTGAAGCTGATACTTCTGGTTGTTAGGGATGCGGCAAAGCAGCGCATCCTCTCCGTTACAGCCTACCTTCATGGTAGGTGGCAAATGGTAGCACCTCCTCACTCGGTTGCTGCACTAGCGATAAGCAATGTCCCCCATGACGTAGCTCTCGCTGCCAACACCTTCCCACCAAGACAAGGACCGTGGCAGATTCTTCCAGCAGTTGTGCCCCGTGCCACCTTCATACCTTTGTCAATAACTTTTTGTCAAAGCGACCTGAGAGATGCAAGATGTCAGGGCACGAGGACGCTCAGGGGCAAGTTGCCAGCGCACACATAGCTCGAGCAGTGGCTGTGGCACTGCTGTGCCACTGCTGTGCTCAACACTGAGCATCCAGCCTGGCTGACACACAGTTGCCCTCTCCGGGTGTCCAGCTTAGTGCTCCGATGAGCTGAATGACCGGAACTGCCAAATTAACACCCTGTTAATGATGCCTCTGGCATTTCTACACCAAACTGCAATCGCACAGCTCATGAGGCAACCTAGATGAAGACTAATGTCTCAAATTTCTTCCTTGAGATGGAGGCCTTCCAAATGTTTCCAGTAGAGGACCAGTGAAAATTCTCCTTCTTCTTGCCACATGAGGAGAGGCTGAGAGAGCTGGCACTCTTCAGCTGGGAGAAGAGAAGACTGGGGGGGGCAGGGAGGGGAGGGCAGGGGGTGTCTTATCAATGGGTATAAAAACCTGCTGAGAAGGAAAGAAGGTGAGGGAGCCAGGCTCTTCTCAAGAGTGTGCACTGAGAGGACCAGAGAAAACGGGCACAAATGAAAACACATGATATTCCAGCTGCACATGAGAAACCCATATTTTACTGTTGGGGTGATACATTTTACTGGCTCCAGGTGAGCCTGCTGGAGCAGGTGGGTTGGAGCAGATGACCTCCACAGGTCCCTCCCAAACTCCACCCTCCTGTGGGACTCTGTGCTTCGCTTTCACTCCTAAAGCATCCCAACTCAGGCCTGATGCCCGCTGGAAAGGATGCTGGCACAAGGGACGATCCCAAACTCCTCCCCGAGCATTCATCACAAAGCAACAGCTCCCCACTCCACAATATCGTTCGGCAGACACAGTCAGAAGAGAGAAAAGACCATTTTATTGTGCACATCAGCTGTGGGGGCCCAGGAGTCACAGCGGTTCAGCTGGTGAAAACAAATCAGCCCCTGCAACGACAGAGTCAGAAAGATCTGATAAATCCCTAGAGGCAGGAAGAGGCAGGATTTTGTTCCCTTTTCTTTGGGGAAGAGCGTTTACGAGGAATTCTTTATGGCCCAGAAGAGAGAGCTGTTGCTGGCATTGGCTACGGGCTGGCTCTGGCGCCTTATCCCCACGGGTAATGCCCTCAGAGCCCTGTGCCTGTGCAGAGATGCCCGGTGCCCCTGTGCCACGCAGCAGGGCTCGATGGGGAGCCCCCGGGGAGCTGCCACGGAGTTCTTCCCAAACCCCACGCAGCACCATCCCTCGCTGTCCCTTGCTGCGAGCTGGGAAAGATGGGCAGCAGAGCCTGGTACACACCTGGCCTTCCTGACCTTCTGCACCTTCCTGCTTTCCTTCAGTCCCCGTCTTTTTCTGTCTTCCTTCTTTTCTTTGCTCGTTGGCATTCCCGCTCGTCTGCCCAGACCTCTTGTCTCTTTCTTTTTCCTTGGTTTTCGTTGTCCCGGCGGGAGCCTGCAAACCTTTCCATCCCACAATGTGATTAGATAGGGAAAGCCAGGAGCAACTGGCATCAGTTCTTGATTTCACCAAAGCTGACTCGTTTTACCTTCTCTCCTCTGAAAGGCCCTTTAGTTCTTCTGCGCTGCCCAGGGAGTCTGCCGTGGTCTGTGGGGTGCTTGGAGGCAAAGCAACGGGTGCCTAGAACAGAAATGTTGGCGTTAGAGGCTGGCAAGGGACGCCCTGGAGTAGTAAGCGACTGTTTGGCAAATTGCTACCTTAGCTCTCCAGAGAAGACCCCTTTGGCTGCTTTGCGTGAGCCCTTTCTTCCAAGGGCCTCACTTTGGAACACCATGTTCACACGGCTGTGTGACCCTCAGTTAATTTTGGGGGGGGCCATTCAGCAGGGAGCCTGTGGTCCCCCTCCGCGCAAGAAAAGGCTTGCCGGCTTCGTGCTGCGGGGTTTCTTCTGCCCTCCCCAGACAGAGCTCGGTGGATATCCCTTTGGTGCAATAGCACCTTCTGCGGTGGGAGGCTTTGCTTTTGAAATCTCCCTTTCTCTAGCTGTTTTGTAGGTCTTTCCTTTCATTAAGCAGGTGCCTAACATGCGAGAAACCACCTTTCTGGTTTTACTTACCACGTATCATTCTGCAGGATAAAAAACCCCACACAAAGCCACCAGAGCTCGAGCGCCAGGAAGAGGCACAGCAGCTACTTGGACTCCTCAGCAACTACCCTCCTACACGAGACACGTTGTCCCGGCGTTTGTGGAGCTGCCATACCTCTGCCGTTTCCGATCCCGCCACCGTGTCTGCCCCTGCTGCTTTCTGGAGGACAAGCAGAGAGGCTGGTGTGTCCAGGAAGGCTTTTGCCTGGTGCTCCATGTCTGCGTCGCCTGCAGGGCCCCGTTGCTCTTCTAAAGGCAGTTCTGGAAAGCAGAAGCATGGGCAGCAAAGTGATTTCTTGCAAGAGGACAACAGCTAAACCAAAACGCACCCAAAGCCCTACGCCAGCATTCTGCTGAGGCTGTGATGAGCCTCAGTCCCTCCTCATACCTGTGGATCTGTCCATGGGCGCTGGTGATGCCTCAGCTGAGGGACTGGAAAGGCCAGTTGTCTCCTCCCCAAAGACTTCACAATGGTTTTCAATCAGAAACTCCACCAGCACCTTCACCTGCACACATCACATCCTTGGTTTCAGCACAGGGGGCGGAAAACGTGTCAAGCAGCCTCTCCCACTCCTGACCCTTGCCTCTGCGCAGAAGGCTGTGGCTGTGGGGCTGCTCTGCCAGGCAGCCGCCCCACCGGCATTTGCTCAAGAGAGGAGGCAGCCAGGGACCTCTGACCAGCCGAGCTCTGATGGTTCGGGAAGGCTGCAGCCGGCTGCTCAATAGAGCGTACCTTCTGAGTCACCTCCAGCATGGCCTCCAGCGGGAGCAGGTCCTCGCTGGCTGGGCTCAGCAGGTTTGGCCCCAGGCAGATGGCCAGGTTGCTGCAGCTCATCCTGCTGGTGGAGGCGTTGTGGCCGATGTGCTGGAGGAGGGACAGCAGGCGCTTGAGGAGGAGGAGGTTGGCTGCAGGCAACTTCTCGGCCACGCTGGGGGAACAGGAACGCAACGGTAATAGAGCAGCTGTTGCCCACAGCCGTCCCCGAAGCTTGCCCAAGGCAGGTGGGAGCCAGCGGCTGTGTTGCGCAGCTTTGCAGGTGCTCTCAGCCAGCGGCCAGGGCTCCTGCTCAACAGGCAGGCTGCTGGCCACACTTACGCTTTCAGCTCTTCCACCTTCTCCTCCTTGACGCTCTTCTGCATCGCCGCCATCCAGTCCTCGTAGAGGTCTGTCACGAGGAGCTTGGCAGGGATGCTTCGCAGGAAGTCCTGCAATGCCAAGGGCTCGCGGTGAGCCTTTGAAGAGTCCAGGCCAGCCAGGGGCTCTTCCAGCTGCAGGTCAGAAGCGCTCACCTTCAAGATGACGGCCAGCAGCAGCACAGGCTGGCTACCCAGGTCGACGTCTGCGCCGCTGTCCAGGGCCTCCCGCAGCTCCCGAAACGCCGTCCCGCTGGCAGCTAGGCGGAATATCCCCTCCGTTGATGGTCCTTGCTGATGCAGGATATCCAGGAGCTCCTGAAGGAGACACAGGAGACAGTTGCTTGGCTGAAGAGCTGCCTTCTGACAGCGGTGGCCGGGGCCAAAGCTCTGCCCAAGAACCAGCTCCTTTCCCCCGCAAAGGGGCTGGGAGCAGAAGCGTGTTCTGGGGGTGAAGAGCGCAGTCGCCCATCCCTGGAGCTCCTGGGGACACCCACCGCCTCTCCGGAGCAGCCGGAGGGAGGGCTGGGGCCCCCTGTCCAGGCTGGCTTACCTGGATGGGCTGGGGCAGCGTGCCGTCCTCCCCGCAGAGGGCTGCCAGGGGCTGGCCAAAGAGCGCCCTGCTGCAGCCGGAGCCCGCCTGCCCTGGCGCCTGGGCAGCGGCCGGGCTCCGCCGCAGAGCAAAGGGCCAGGGCAGCCCCCTCCTCCTGCTGCTGGCGCTCCCTGCTGCTGCAAAGGAAAACAGAGCAAGAGCCCCTCAATGGAAACCGCCAGGCCAGCGCTCCCGGAACCTGCCCTGCCCTGCCCTGCCCTGCCCTGCCCTGCCTGCAGCGCGGTGCTGAGCGGTGCGGCAGGACGAGCAGGGAGGCAGCAGCCGGAGCCGCGGCTCTGGGTGGGAGGCTCCCGAGAGTCGGCGTGCCACCGGGACAGCCTGTCCCAGGCCTCGCCCTGCCCTCCTCCAAGCTGTGGGCAGCAGCAGAGCCTGCGTGTCCCCGCAGAACCACGTCCAGCGGCTGCTGCCCAGCGGGTGTCCTTGCTCCTCCAGGTGACGTCCTCCCTTGGGGTGCCACACCTGCATGGCGACACTCAAGGGACAAGTGAGCACAGCTCCCGTCGGCTCCGGCCGAGGAGCGGGGACCCATCCGCCGGGCTCTGGGGACCTCGAGCGCTGGGCACTATCGAAGGGTCCCCAGGGCTCAGCTCTCTCCTGCTGCAGCGTGATGGGCACCAACTGCCTCTGGGCGAAGGGCAGCAGCAGCAGCATCCTCACTTCTGCAGACGTGCCAGTTCAGGAGAACAGAAGGCCCTCCCTGCCTTTCTCACCAAAACTCACCTGCCGAGTGGCAAAGTCCCACTCTGTTGGCAGATGGGGCCGTCGGAGGCCCTTGTGTGGGATCACCCTGCAAGAACCAGGCTGCACTTAGAGAGCAGCCCTGCAGCAGAAAGGGCCACCGGCGAGCTGCCGCCCGGCACCAGCAGCCTGAGCACGGCAGAGCTGGGACCCTCTGCCCTCCCAGGCTCTCTGCCCCGCGCAGCAGGTTTCCTCCCAGCACCGCCAGTGAGGACGTGCCGGCGTTCCTGGTGGCTCCCCAACCCTCTCCGCTCCCCGAGTGGCACCATGGGACCTCCCTCCCTCCCTCCTGCACAAGCTCACCCCAGTCGCCGCACAGCCCGGCACAGCCAGAGGAGGCTGAAAGGCAGCCATTCTCACCTCTGCCTGGCCCTCCATCAGCCTCCGCAGGCTCCTGGCGCTGAATGTCCTCCACTGGGAAAGAGAGAAGGAGTGGCAGAAGGTGAGCAGCGATGCTCTGATGCTGGGCTGCAGGAAAAGTGCTCGAGGACAGAGCCCAGAGCAGAGAGAAACTCACGGCATGGTGGTGGCTCAGCTCCTTCTCCAGGAGTTTGATGGATGGCAGACGGGTCACCTTGGCTCTCTTTGCTCCTTCTGGTGTCCTGTGCACCGGGAAGGGACAGAGAGAGAGCTGCGTGAGCCCCAAGCTGCCTCTTCTCTCTTGTCAGACAGCTCTGCCCGAGAGCTGCTTGTAGCCACGGGGGCACCTCTCCCCTGTCCGGCTGTGCCTGGAGCATCCCCCCAGCTTACCCCAGCAGTGTGCCCAGCCACAGCTCCTTCAGCGCCCGGGAGCTGCAGAAAGAAAGAAGAAACGCGTCAGATCCCGCTGCCCCCAGCCCGTGGGCAGAGGCGGGCGCCCACACAGCCCTGCCCCGTGGGGAAGGACACAGGGGCAGGACGAAGCCCCGTGGGGCAGGACGGAGGCACTGCCCAAGGCCTGGCTCCCTCTGTCCTGCCAGAGCCGCTGCTTTTGCCCTTCCCTTCTGGGGACCAAAAGGTGACCAGGGGATGCAGGACATGGAAATGCCCCCCCATCCCTCCCTGCATGCGTGCTGCCCGCTCCCTGCCCAGGCTCTGCACGGGGAGCAGAGGCCATTCCCAAGAGGGCCTGGGCATGGCTGGGAATCTCTCGTGCCCTGCCATGGGACGCGGCACCACGACTCACGCAAAAGTGGCAACACAGGAGCCGGTGGGCCAGGCGAGGATGATGGAGGTGCTGTCCTCATGGCTGCCTTCCTTCTCCTCCTCTTCTTCCTGCCCTGCTGCCTCCTTCCCACCACTCAGCACCCACAGCTGGTCCAGGGCCAGGCGGAGCTGTGGGCGCAGGGTGGTGCCACGTCTGCAGAGGAGAGGCAGGCAGTGAGCTGGAGGTGGCCTCCTTGGGGTGCCCCCGGGAAGAGCCCTGTCCCCCACCTGCCATTGGGATGGACCTTGGTGCACCCAGCAGCAAGGTGCCAGGGTGTCCCTGCCCTGGTGCCAGGGCCAGGGCTGGGGGAAAGGCAGCTGGGCTCTGGGGGTCTTACTGCAACTTGGCGACCACCAGTTCCTCCTGGAGGAGGAGAAGGCGCCTCTCGCTCCTCTTGCGGCCCCGGGTCAGCCGCACGTCCGCGCTCAGCACCGTCTCGGCATCGGTGAGAGCCTCCCTGCAAAGCAGAGAGCGGCGGGCATGAGAAAGGCCGCTGCTGGGGGCCCGCGGGGGCCCGCGTGTCCCCAAGCCATGGGAGCCATGTCCACCTGGAGCCGCAGCAGCAGTTGGCCTGTCCCATCCTGCCCGGGAGAGGAGGACCCTCGCCGTGCAGCAAGGAGGCTGCCCAGGCGTGGACAGCGAGGCTGGGAAGCGGGGTGCTGGTGCCGGTGCCGCGGCAGCGCTGTTGGGCCAGAGCCTGCCTCCTCCCAGCGCTGCTGCGTGCCAGCACAGCTCCGTCCTGCTGTCTCTGGTGGCTGTTGGCTCCAACGGACCGAGATTCCGAGGCCAACGGAAAGTGGGAGGGGCCCTGGGGGGGCCCTGGCCTGGGGGTTCTCTCCAGGGTGGCCGTGTCTGTCTTGCACTGGGGAAACCACAGCAGGACACAGCAGAGGGCAAGGACCACCTCCCTCCACCTGCTGCCAATGCTTTGCCTACTGCAGCCCAGGATGCAGTTAGCCTTCTTTGCCCCAAGGGCTCTTTGCTTGCTCTAAATTGGTCAACTTGGGGTCCACCATGACCCCATGTGTCTGCACAGCTGCTTTCCAGCTGGGTGTCCCCCAGCATATACCCGTGCAAGGGCTTGTTCCTCCCCAGGTGCAGGACTTTGCTCTTCCCCTTGTTGAACTGCATGAGATTCCTGTCAGCCCCTTCCTCCATCCTGTCAAGGTCCCTCTGGTTGGCAGCAGGACCCTCCGGCGCATGAGCCTCTCCTCCCAGTCGTGTGCCAGCTGCAAGCTCTCTGAGGGTGCGCTCTGCCCCATCATCCAGGCCACTGGGTGTGAACAGGACCCGCAGAGTGCAGCGCAGGGCGTTGCAGACGTGCGCTTTGATATGACAGAACTTGTCACAGAAGGTTCAGAAATTTAGGGGCAAAGTCCATATTATTTTTCTTTGTATTATACGTACCGTGCTTCCCCTTTTTATTCCTGCAAGCTATTAAAAGGTGTCAAACTGCCTCATTTTTCATTTGAACCTCACATCTCTTCCTAGTGCTGATGTTATGTGTAACATCGGATCGGGTTGTACTCTCCCATAGGTCATTAGGTAGTAGGTAGCCTAGGTTATTACACAGTAGATAGCAGATTATCTGCATTAATTGTGCTAACACCAGTGACAGGAGGTTGCATCTAGCTCTTGAGGCAAAGGATAACAATGAAAGGTGCCTGTTGAACTCAGTGGGCTATTGATCAGCAGATTGAATTCACCATGTTCAAAAAAGAAAAGGTACATGAGAAAGGCATATTGTATCTTGACTGCTACAATGCATGTTTTAGGAGCTCTGAAGATAAATCATCCATGCCCCTCCCCCTGCCTCCTTCCAAAAAAAAAGCTCTAGAGAAAAAGGATTCCACTTCTAGAGCAATCGGGCTTTTAAGCCAAGTAATTTTCCCTATATCGTTCCCTTTCAGTGAGCCACTTTGTCTGACATTCTGCCTCTACTCGGTACCAACATAAGACTCTTCCAGGAAAAATTAAACAAAGAAAAAAAACTTGCTGTACAGCCATTTACCTGTGCTATGCTCGGGGAGATGTGGAATTCCTCTCTGACCCAGAACTTTCCACCTACAAGCAAAAGTAGTGGTGAAGTTTTCCTCCATCTCAACCGCTGGCTGGTGCCTCTTCCCCAGGGAAAGCCTTTCCTCTGTCAGCCTGTGGGCACAGCTGGGCATAGGCAATGCAAGCCCCACGCCCCAGCCACCGTCCCAGGCCACCACCCTCCTTTAGCCATGAGCAAGATCTCAAACCTCTTTTCAGCTGTAAGGAAGTGTTGTTAAGAGACATGGATGCACATGGCACAGTCTATTCCAGAAGAGCCACAGTTGCTAAAAGCTTTCCGTGTCCCCGGCTGATGGTTTTCAGGACCAGCTCCTGGCTCCACTTGCACCCAGGCTAGCGATAGCTGTATTTCAGTTGGTAATTCAGGTTTCATCCTTTGTGCCCCAACCATCCCCACAGGCCCAGCAGCATAGAAAGTCACAGTGGGCACATATGCGGTGCCAGCTTTCAATCCCCAAGACATTGGAATTAAGGCAGGTCCAACAAGGAAGAAAACTTGCCGTATTTCCTGAAAGAGGGGAGGAACCACCAGCACTGAAGAGCCGTTCATCTCCTGCCGAGAGCCACATGGAGATGAAATGGGTGGTGAGCTTAGGCAGGAGTACTCATGTCCATGGAGCAGCGCACTTGGGCGTTAAGGCTTTTCCCTCGGCGTACACGGCTGGAGGAGCACCAGAAAGGAGTCCTGCCCTGTTACCTGTGACCTTCACCCACCGAGCGGCCAACACAGCCAGGGACAAGTTTGTGCGCAAGGCCCTCCTGATGGCAAAAAAAGGATCCAGTCAGCTTTTGGCGTCGTGTGTCTGGTTTAACTGTTGACACTGAGCAATGCCTTGATTGAAATAGAAGCGGCTAAGAGAGCTCAGGAAAAACGCAGGAAATCAGAGACATTTCCAAAAGGATCTTTTGGCTATTTTACACTTGTCCTGGTTTCGGCTGGGATAGGGTTAAATTTCTTCCTAGTGTTGTGTTTTGGATTTAGTACGAGGAGAATGTTGATAACACACTGATGTTTTCAGTTGTTGCTAAGTGCCCTCCTAGTCCAAGGACAGCTCCCGTGCCTACTGACTGAGCTAGGTACACAAGATGGGAGGGAACATAATCAGGACAGCCAGCCCAGCTGGCTAATGGGGTATTCCATACCATGTGACATCATGCTCAGTATCTGAAGGGTAGGCGTGATCCAGGAAGTACCGATCGCTACTTGGTTATCAGTCAGCGCGGGTGGTGAGCAATTGCGTTGTGCATCACTCATTTTGTATATTTTATCATTATCATTATTATTTTCCCTTTTTTCCCCTGTTCTATTAAACTGTCTTTATCTCAGCCCACGAGTTTTTCTCACTGTTACCCTTCCGATTCTCTCCCCGTCCCGCTGGGGGTGGGGGGAGTGAGTGAGCGGCTGCGTGGTATTTGGCTGCCTGCCAGGTTAAACCACGACAACACTGCAGTGAGAAACAGTGTGGGTCCAGCGGTTAATGCTTTCAAGGAAATTGAGCACTTTGGGAGAAGGGATCTAAACCCACTCTTCCGGGATTGGAGAGCCTGGGAGGGTCTCTGGGTTCCCAGCTTTCCCGCAGTGCTGACGGTTGTGGCCGCTGCCTGTTTTCTCCTGCGATGCTGACTGCACCCACCTGGTGGGGCTGTCCCTGGGGAGGGCACCAGAGCTGAGGAAGCCCCTGGGAGAGGTGGCGAGACAAGCTCTTCTCCAGAGATTTGCCAGAAGCTCTCCAGAGCATCCCTTTTCCAGCCCATGAGGTGCTCTGTGGTGTGACAAGGGAAGGTGCCTGTTGGCGCAAGGGATGAAGCCCTGCAGGGCTCCCATCAGGGTCCTTTGACCTACCCATGCTCCAGCCGCCACTCCAGGGGCTGGGGGTCTCATGTAGGTCCCCAGCCAATGTCTCAGGTACCCAGGGATATTGAAACCAGGGAAAGACTCATATACAGAAGTTGTTTATATTAATAGCATCTCCCTTCTCCCCAGGGAAGGTGTTACGCACCTGGAGATTGAGTGTGAATATTCGCCACCCGGGTTTGTCTTCATGATGGTGTTAATGCTCTTTGAAAACCGTGCTGTTGTGTCGTGGAACAGGTTTTCGAGAGGAGGCACATTTGCCTATTTAAAACCAACCGGCATTTTCTTCAAGAGCACCGGCTCGGCTTTTGGCAGCCCAACCTCATTGTGCTTTTCAGTTTGCCAACCAGGAACAAGGGAACCCACTATCGAACCAGCCATGTCTCCAAGGAGTGCCATATTTGAAAGCCGTACATTCGTACAAAGCCTTCAGAACAAGTCTGTTTTGCTTTGGGTGTCAGAGCAGGGGAGTTAGCAACTCTGTAATTGCTGTAGCTGTCAAGGTGTGCAATTGAAACAGCGGCTGCTTTTTATTCCAGCAACAGAAGCTTGCACCTTTTTTAGCAGGCACAAATGGGAAAGGCAAGGTAGACAAGGCCCGAAGGCACAGACCCCGAGCCTTCAATGTTCTGCTTCTCAGAGAGTTACTAACAACAGCGTTTTCTCCTCCTTGTCACATGCAGTTCAGTATCGCAGTTTTCTTGAAGCCGTGACTCTGACTGCGGAAACACTTCAAGGTGGTAGCAAATGTCTTCGTTCATTCCCACTTAAAACCAGCATTTCCAAAAACATGTTCCAAAATCCCACAGAACAGACAGGCTTTCAAGGCCCCTACGTCCTGTATCAGCTGGGTGCACCTCCCCTGAAGCAGCCGCACGTACTTACTTCACAGAAAAACCTGTTTCCATGACCCAAGTGAGGGGAACAATTAATTGCACGGTGGGTCGCCGGGGCCAGTTCAGATCAACTGCTGCTCCCTATCAGCTTTCATGATGACCTGCTCGGAAAAAGATTCCAACAAAGATTCCAACTCTCAACAGCTACGGAATCAACAACACCCTGACTAGAAGAAATACTGAACTGGAAAATACAGGCAGGTCTGAATCGCTTGAGTCTTTGCTTGGAAGGAGTCCAACAAATCATTTCTAAAACGTGATCCAGTGCTGAGTCCGTGCTTGCGAGGAGCTAAGGGACGAAAGGTGGGAACACCTATGGGAGAAGGTAGTAGAAGAAATAAAGAAGCAAAAATAAAGCAAGCAGGCTACCATGCTTTCTTGTCTTTTTAGCCCCCAGTCCCGGTAGCCCTAGGAATCTGGACGGTAAAGATTCCTCTCCGCAGCCATTTTACACTTAGGAAAGTCCTGCTCAAAAGTGGCCGGATCCAGTCAGCAGAGGTTAAGAGGTTATTTTTGTTACTTATTTTCATCTGGCACATCTCATGTCATCAGCAGGTTTTCCTAAGAGCAATGCGCTGTGAAAGAGGGGGAGAGAGGGAAAGGCCAAAGAGCACTTGCACCATGAAAAACATTTCAAAAGCAACCATTGTTGTAAATGACTACAGAAAGTGAAGGATGACCGAGACTCAGGCAATCTGCCTCCACACGGGCAAGGGAGACGTCCAGGACCAGAGTCATCAGCTTCATTGCGTTTCTTTTAACGCAGGTGGCTCAAGGCAAGGAGCCCAAACCCCCATTGGTGGCACGCTGCTCTCTTACGTGCTGCATTGGATTGACGCTATCAACTCTTTCAGTAGAGACCAAGAAAAGGCCAAAGCACAACGCTTGACAGAAGCTACCCTCGACAGCAAAATAGTAGCACCCACGTAGAAAGCCACACGTGGTAACTGAAAGACACTGAAGGAACTGAAGCTGATACTTCTGGTTGTTAGGGATGCGGCAAAGCAGCGCATCCTCTCCGTTACAGCCTACCTTCATGGTAGGTGGCAAATGGTAGCACCTCCTCACTCGGTTGCTGCACTAGCGATAAGCAATGTCCCCCATGACGTAGCTCTCGCTGCCAACACCTTCCCACCAAGACAAGGACCGTGGCAGATTCTTCCAGCAGTTGTGCCCCGTGCCACCTTCATACCTTTGTCAATAACTTTTTGTCAAAGCGACCTGAGAGATGCAAGATGTCAGGGCACGAGGACGCTCAGGGGCAAGTTGCCAGCGCACACATAGCTCGAGCAGTGGCTGTGGCACTGCTGTGCCACTGCTGTGCTCAACACTGAGCATCCAGCCTGGCTGACACACAGTTGCCCTCTCCGGGTGTCCAGCTTAGTGCTCCGATGAGCTGAATGACCGGAACTGCCAAATTAGCACCCTGTTAATGATGCCTCTGGCATTTCTACACCAAACTGCAATCGCACAGCTCATGAGGCAACCTAGATGAAGACTAATGTCTCAAATTTCTTCCTTGAGATGGAGGCCTTCCAAATGTTTCCAGTAGAGGACCAGTGAAAATTCTCCTTCTTCTTGCCACATGAGGAGAGGCTGAGAGAGCTGGCACTCTTCAGCTGGGAGAAGAGAAGACTGGGGGGGGCGGGGAGGGGAGGGCAGGGGGTGTCTTATCAATGGGTATAAAAACCTGCTGAGAAGGAAAGAAGGTGAGGGAGCCAGGCTCTTCTCAAGAGTGTGCACTGAGAGGACCAGAGAAAACGGGCACAAATGAAAACACATGATATTCCAGCTGCACATGAGAAACCCATATTTTACTGTTGGGGTGATACATTTTACTGGCTCCAGGTGAGCCTGCTGGAGCAGGTGGGTTGGAGCAGATGACCTCCACAGGTCCCTCCCAAACTCCACCCTCCTGTGGGACTCTGTGCTTCGCTTTCACTCCTAAAGCATCCCAACTCAGGCCTGATGCCCGCTGGAAAGGATGCTGGCACAAGGGACGATCCCAAACTCCTCCCCGAGCATTCATCACAAAGCAACAGCTCCCCACTCCACAATATCGTTCGGCAGACACAGTCAGAAGAGAGAAAAGACCATTTTATTGTGCACATCAGCTGTGGGGGCCCAGGAGTCACAGCGGTTCAGCTGGTGAAAACAAATCAGCCCCTGCAACGACAGAGTCAGAAAGCTCTGATAAATCCCTAGAGGCAGGAAGAGGCAGGATTTTGTTCCCTTTTCTTTGGGGAAGAGCGTTTACGAGGAATTCTTTATGGCCCAGAAGAGAGAGCTGTTGCTGGCATTGGCTATGGGCTGGCTTTGGTGCCTTATCCCCACGGGTAATGCCCTCAGAGCCCTGTGCCTGTGCAGAGATGCCCGGTGCCCCTGTGCCACGCAGCAGGGCTCGATGGGGAGCCCCCGGGGAGCTGCCATGGAGTTCTTCCCAAACCCCACGCAGCACCATCCCTCGCTGTCCCTTGCTGCGAGCTGGGAAAGATGGGCAGCAGAGCCTGGTACACACCTGGCCTTCCTGACCTTCTGCACCTTCCTGCTTTCCTTCAGTCCCCGTCTTTTTCTGTCTTCCTTCTTTTCTTTGCTCGTTGGCATTCCCGCTCGTCTGCCCAGACCTCTTGTCTCTTTCTTTTTCCTTGGTTTTCGTTGTCCCGGCGGGAGCCTGCAAACCTTTCCATCCCACAATGTGATTAGATAGGGAAAGCCAGGAGCAACTGGCATCAGTTCTTGATTTCACCAAAGCTGACTCGTTTTACCTTCTCTCCTCTGAAAGGCCCTTTAGTTCTTCTGCGCTTCCCAGGGAGTCTGCCGTGGTCTGTGGGGTGCTTGGAGGCAAAGCAACGGGTGCCTAGAACAGAAATGTTGGCGTTAGCAGCTGGCAAGGGACGCCCTGGAGTAGTAAGCGACTGTTTGGCAAATTGCTACCTTAGCTCTCCAGAGAAGACCCCTTTGGCTGCTTTGCGTGAGCCCTTTCTTCCAAGGGCCTCACTTTGGAACACCATGTTCACACGGCTGTGTGACCCTCAGTTAATTTGGGGGGGCCATTCAGCAGGGAGCCTGCGGTCCCCCTCCGCGCAAGAAAAGGCTTGCCGGCTTCGTTCTGCGGGGTTTCTTCTGCCCTCCCCAGACAGAGCTCGGTGGATATCCCTTTGGTGCAATAGCACCTTCTGCGCTGGGAGGCTTTGCTTTTGAAATCTCCCTTTCTCTAGGTGTTTTGTAGGTCTTTCCTTTCATTAAGCAGGTGCCTAACATGCGAGAAACCACCTTTCCGGTTTTACTTACCACGTATCATTCTGCAGGATAAAAAACCCCACACAAAGCCACAAGAGCTCGAGCGCCAGGAAGAGGCACAGCAGCTACTTGGACTCCTCAGCAACTACCCTCCTACACGAGACACGTTGTCCCGGCGTTTGTGGAGCTGCCATACCTCTGCCGTTTCCGATCCCGCCACCGTGTCTGCCCCTGCTGCTTTCTGGAGGACAAGCAGAGAGGCTGGTGTGTCCAGGAAGGCTTTTGCCTGGTGCTCCATGTCTGCGTCGCCTGCAGGGCCCCGTTGCTCTTCTAAAGGCAGTTCTGGAAAGCAGAAGCATGGGCAGCAAAGTGATTTCTTGCAAGAGGACAACAGCTAAACCAAAACGCACCCAAAGCCCTACGCCAGCATTCTGCTGAGGCTGTGATGAGCCTCAGTCCCTCCTCATACCTGTGGATCTGTCCATGGGCGCTGGTGACGCCTCAGCTGAGGGACTGGAAAGGCCAGTTGTCTCCTCCCCAAAGACTTCACAATGGTTTTCAATCAGAAACTCCACCAGCACCTTCACCTGCACACATCACATCCTTGGTTTCAGCACAGGGGGCGGAAAACGTGTCAAGCAGCCTCTCCCACTCCTGACCCTTGCCTCTGCGCAGAAGGCTGTGGCTGTGGGGCTGCTCTGCCAGGCAGCCGCCCCACCGGCATTTGCTCAAGAGAGGAGGCAGCCAGGGACCTCTGACCAGCCGAGCTCTGATGGTTCGGGAAGGCTGCAGCCGGCTGCTCAATAGAGCGTACCTTCTGAGTCACCTCCAGCATGGCCTCCAGCGGGAGCAGGTCCTCGCTGGCTGGGCTCAGCAGGTTTGGCCCCAGGCAGATGGCCAGGTTGCTGGAGGTCATCCTGCTGGTGGAGGCGTTGTGGCCGATGTGCTGGAGGAGGGACAGCAGGCGCTTGAGGAGGAGGAGGTTGGCTGCAGGCAACTTCTCGGCCACCCTGAGGGAACAGGAACGCAACGGTAATAGAGCAGCTGCTGCCCACAGCCGTCCCCGAAGCTTGCCCAAGGCAGGTGGGAGCCAGCGGCTGTGTTGCGCAGCTTTGCAGGTGCTCTCAGCCAGCGGTCAGGCCTCCTGCTCAACAGGCAGGCTGCTGGCCTCACTTACGCTTTCAGCTCTTCCACCTTCTCCTCCTTGACGCTCTTCTGCATCGCCGCCATCCAGTCCTCGTAGAGGTCTGTCACGAGGAGCTTGGCAGGGATGCTTCGCAGGAAGTCCTGCAATGCCAAGGGCTCGCGGTGAGCCTTTGAAGAGTCCAGGCCAGCCAGGGGCTCTTCCAGCTGCAGGTCAGAAGCGCTCACCTTCAAGATGACGGCCAGCAGCAGCACAGGCTGGCTACCCAGGTCGACGTCTGCGCCGCTGTCCAGGGCCTCCCGCAGCTCCCGAAACGCCGTCCCGCTGGCAGCTAGGCGGAATATCCCCTCCGTTGATGGTCCTTGCTGATGCAGGATATCCAGGACCACCTGAAGGAGACACAGGAGACAGTTGCTTGGCTGAAGAGCTGCCTTCTGACAGCGGTGGCCGGGGCCAAAGCTCTGCCCAAGAACCAGCTACCTGGATGGGCTGGGGCAGCGTGCCGTCCTCCCCGCAGAGGGCTGCCAGGGGCTGGCCAAAGAGCGCCCTGCTGCAGCCGGAGCCCGCCTGCCCTGGCGCCTGGGCAGCGGCCGGGCTCCGCCGCAGAGCAAAGGGCCAGGGCAGCCCCCTCCTCCTGCTGCTGCCACTCCCTGCTGCTGCAAAGGAAAAGAGAGCAAGAGCCCCTCAATGGAAACCGCCAGGCCAGCGCTCCCGGAGCCTGCCCTGCCCTGCCCTGCCCTGCCCTGCCTGCAGCGCGGTGCTGAGCGGTGCGGCAGGACGGGCAGGGAGGCAGCAGCCGGAGCCGCGGCTCCGGGTGGGAGGCTCCCGAGAGTCGGCGTGCCACCGGGACAGCCTGTCCCAGGACTCGCCCTGCCCTCCTCCAAGCTGTGGGCAGCAGCAGCGCCTGCGTGTCCCCGCAGAACCACGTCCAGCGGCTGCTGCCCAGCGGGTGTCCTTGCTCCTCCAGGTGACGTCCTCCCTTGGGGTGCCACACCTGCATGGCGACACTCAAGGGACAAGTGAGCACAGCTCCTGCCGGCTCCAGCCGAGGAGCGGGGACCCATCCGCCGGGCTCTGGGGACCTCAAGCGCTGGGCACTATCAAAGGGTCCCCAGGGCTCAGCTCTCTCCTGCTGCAGCGTGATGGGCACCAACTGCCTCTGGGCGAAGGGCAGCAGCAGCAGCATCCTCACTTCTGCAGACGTGCCAGTTCAGGAGAACAGAAGGCCCTCCCTGCCTTTCTCACCAAAACTCACCTGCCGAGCGGCAAAGTCCCACTCTGTTGGCAGATGGGGCCGTCGGAGGCCCTTGCGTGGGATCACCCTGCAAGAACCAGGCTGCGCTTAGAGAGCAGCCCTGCAGCAGAAAGGGCCACCGGCGAGCTGCCGCCCGGCACCAGCAGCCTGAGCGCGGCAGAGCTGGGACCCTCTGGCCTCCCAGGCTCTCTGCCCTGCGCAGCAGGTTTCCTCCCAGCACCGCCAGTGAGGACGTGCCGGCGTTCCTGGTAGCTCCCCAACCCTCTCCGCTCCCCGAGTGGCACCATGGGACCTCCCTCCCTCCCTCCTGCACAAGCTCACCCCAGTCGCCGCACAGCCCGGCACAGCCAGAGGAGGCTGAAAGGCAGCCATTCTCACCTCTGCCTGGCCCTCCATCAGCCTCCGCAGGCTCCTGGCGCTGAATGTCCTCCACTGGGCAAGAGAGAAGGAGTGGCAGAAGGTGAGCAGCGATGCTCTGATGCTGGGCTGCAGGAAAAGTGCTCGAGGACAGAGCCCAGAGCAGAGAGAAACTCACGGCATGGCGGCGGCTCAGCTCCTTCTCCAGGAGTTTGATGGATGGCAGACGGGTCACCTTGGCTCTCTTTGCTCCTTCTGGTGTCCTGTGCACCGGGAAGGGACAGAGAGAGAGCTGCGTGAGCCCCAAGTTGCCTCTATCCTCTTGTCAGGCAGCTCTGCCCGAGAGCTGCCTGTAGCCACGGGGGCACCTCTCCCCTGTCCGGCTGTGCCTGGAGCATCCCCCCAGCTTACCCCAGCAGTGTGCCCAGCCACAGCTCCTTCAGCGCCCGGGAGCTGCAGAAAGAAAGAAGAAACGCGTCAGGCGCTTCTGCCCCCAGCCCGTGGGCAGAGGCGGGCGCCCACACAGCCCTGCCCCGTGGGGAAGGACACAGGGGCAGGACGAAGCCCCGTGGGGCAGGACGGAGGTGCTGCCCAAGGCCTGGCTCCCTCTCTCCTGCCAGAGCCGCTGCTTTTGCCCTTCCCTTCTGGGGACCAAGAGGTGACCAGGGAATACAGGATGTGGAAATGCCCCCCCATCCCTCCCTGCATGCGTGCTGCCCGCTCCCTGCCCAGGCTCTGCACGGGGAGCAGAGGCCATTCCCAAGAGGGCCTGGGCATGGCTGGGAACCTCTCGTGCCCTGCCATGGGACGTGGCACCACGACTCACGCAAAAGTGGCAACACAGGAGCCGGTGGGCCAGGCGAGGATGATGGAGGTGCTGTCCTCATGGCTGCCTTCCGCCTCCTCCTCTTCTTCCTGCCCTGCTGCCTCCTTCCCACCACTCAGCACCCACAGCTGGTCCAGGGGCAGGCGGAGCTGTGGGCGCAGGGTGGTGCCACGTCTGCAGAGGAGAGGCAGGCAGTGAGCTGGAGGTGGCCTCCTTGGGGTGCCCCCGGGAAGAGCCCTGTCCCCCACCTGCCATTGGGATGGACATTGGTGCACCCAGCAGCAAGGTGCCAGGGTGTCCCTGCCCTGGTGCCAGGGCCAGGGCTGGGGGAAAGGCAGCTGGGCTCTGGGGGTCTTACTGCAACTTGGCGACCACCAGTTCCTCCTGGAGGAGGAGAAGGCGCCTCTCGCTCCTCTTGCGGCCCCGGCTCAGCCGCACGTCCGTGCTCAGCACCGTCTCGGCATCGGTGAGAGCCTCCCTGCAAAGCAGAGAGCGGCGGGCATGAGAAAGGCCGCTGCTGGGGGCCCGCGGGTGCCCGCGTGTCCCCGAGCCATGGGGGGAGCCCACCTGGAGCCGCAGCAGCAGTTGGCCTGGCCCATCCTGCCCGGGAGAGGAGGACCCTCGCCGTGCAGCAAGGAGGCTGCCCAGGCGTGGACAGCGAGGCTGGGAAGCGGGGTGCTGGTGCCGGTGCCGCGGCAGCGCTGTTGGGCCAGAGCCTGCCTCCTCCCAGCGCTGCTGCGTGCCAGCACAGCTCCGTCCTGCTGTCTCTGGTGGCTGTTGGCTCCAACGGACCGAGATTCCGAGGCCAACGGAAAGTGGGAGGGGCCCTGGGGGGGCCCTGGCCTGGGGGTTCTCTCCAGTATGGCCGTGTCTGTCTTGCACTGGGGAGCCCCAAGCAGGAGATGGCAGAGGGCAAGGACCACCTCCCTCCACCTGCTGCCAATGCTTTGCCTACTGCAGCCCAGGATGCAGTTAGCCTTCTTTGCCCCAAGGGCTCTTTGCTTGCTCTAAATTGGTCAACTTGGGGTCCACCATGACCCCAGGTGTCTGCACAGCTGCTTTCCAGCTGGATGTCCCCCAGCATATACCCGTGCAAGGGCTTGTTCCTCCCCAGGTGCAGGACTTTGCTCTTCCCGTTGTTGAACTGCATGAGATTCCTGTCAGCCCCTTCCTCCAGCCTGTCAAGGTCCCTCTGGTTGGCAGCAGGACCCTCCGGCGCATGAGCCTCTCCTCCCAGTCGTGTGCCAGCTGCAAGCTCTCTGAGGGTGCGCTCTGCCCCATCATCCAGGCCACTGGGTGTGAACAGGACCCGCAGAGTGCAGCGCAGGGCGTTGCAGACGTGCGCTTTGATATGACAGAACTTGTCACAGAAGGTTCAGAAATTTAGGGGCAAAGTCCATATTATTTTTCTTTGTATTATACGTACCGTGCTTCCCCTTTTTATTCCTGCAAGCTATTAAAAGGTGTCAAACTGCCTCATTTTTCATTTGAACCTCACATCTCTTCCTAGTGCTGATGTTATGTGTAACATCGGATCGGGTTGTACTCTCCCATAGGTCGTTAGGTAGTAGGTAGCCTAGGTTATTACACAGTAGATAGCAGATTATCTGCAGTAATTGTGCTAACACCAGTGACAGGAGGTTGCATCTAGCTCTTGAGGCAAAGGATAAAAATGAAAGGTGCCTGTTGAACTCAGTGGGCTATTGATCAGCAGATTGAATTCACCATGTTCAAAAAAGAAAAGGTACATGAGAAAGGCATATTGTATCTTGACTGCTACAATGCATGTTTTAGGAGCTCTGAAGATAAATCATCCATGCCCCTCCCCCCGCCTCCTTCCAAAAAAAAAGCTCTAGAGAAAAAGGATTCCACTTCTAGAGCAATCGGGCTTTTAAGCCAAGTAATTTTCCCTATATCGTTCCCTTTCAATGAGCCACTTTGTCTGACATTCTGCCTCTACTCGGTACCAACATAAGACTTCCAGGAAAAATTAAACAAAGAAAAAAAACTTGCTGTACAGCCATTTACCTGTGCTATGCTCGGGGAGATGTGGAATTCCTCTCTGATCCAGAACTTTCCACCTACAAGCAAAAGTAGTGGTGAAGTTTTCCTCCATCTCAACCGCTGGCTGGTGCCTCTTCCCCAGGGAAAGCCTTTCCTCTGTCAGCCTGTGGGCACAGCTGGGCATAGGCAATGCAAGCCCCACGCCCCAGCCACCATCCCGGGCCACCACCCTCCTTTAGCCATGAGCAAGATCTCAAACCTCTTTTCAGCTGTAAGGAAGCGTTGTTAAGAGACATGGATGCACATGGCACAGTCTATTCCAGAAGAGCCACAGTTGCTAAAAGCTTTCCGTGTCCCCGGCTGATGGTTTTCAGGACCAGCTCCTGGCTCCACTTGCACCCAGGCTAGCGATAGCTGTATTTCAGGTGGGTAATTCAGGTTTCATCCTTTGTGCCCCAACCATCCCCACAGGCCCAGCAGCATAGAAAGTCACAGTGGGCACATATGCGGTGCCAGCTTTCAATCCCCAAGACACTGGAATTAAGGCAGGTCCAACAAGGAAGAAAACTTGCCGTTTTTCCTGAAAGAGGGGAGGAACCACCAGCACTGAAGAGCCGTTCATCTCCTGCCGAGAGCCACATGGAGATGAAATGGGTGGTGAGCTTAGGCAGGAGTACTCATGTCCATGGAGCAGCACACTTGGGGGTTAAGGCTTTATCGCTCTTGGGCGTTAAGGCTTTTCCCTCGGCGTACACGGCTGGAGGAGCACCAGAAAGGAGTCCTGCCCTGTTACCTGTGACCTTCACCCACCGAGCGGCCAACACAGCCAGGGACAAGTTTGTGCGCAAGGCCCTCCTGATGGCAAAAAAAGGATCCAGTCAGCTTTTGGCGTCGTGTGTCTGGTTTAACTGTTGACACTGAGCAATGCCTTGATTGAAACAGAAGCAGCTAAGAGAGCTCAGGAAAAACGCAGGAAATCAGAGACATTTCCAAAAGGATCTTTTGGCTATTTTACACTGCAGTGAGAAACAGTGTGGGTCCAGCGGTTAATGCTTTCAAGGAAATTGAGCACTTTGGGAGAAGGGATCTAAACCCACTCTTCCGGGATTGGAGAGCCTGGGAAGGTCTCTGGGTTCCCAGCTTTCCCGCAGTGCTGATGGTTGTGGCCGCTGCCTGTTTTCTCCTGCGATGCTGACTGCACCCACCTGGTGGGGCTGTCCCTGGGGAGGGCACCAGAGCTGAGGAAGCCCCTGGGAGAGGTGGCGAGACAAGCTCTTCTCCAGAGATTTGCCAGAAGCTCTCCAGAGCATCCCTTTTCCAGCCCATGAGGTGCTCTGTGGTGTGACAAGGGAAGGTGCCTGTTGGCGCAAGGGATGAAGCCCTGCAGGGCTCCCATCAGGGTCCTTTGACCTACCCATGCTCCAGCCGCCACTCCAGGGGCTGGGGGTCTCACGTAGGTCCCCTGACATATCCCTTAGCCCCAGCGAAGGTCTCATGTCTCAGCCTGAGCTTACAGGGCATGTTTCCTTCCTGCTGGCAAGGGCTGAATTCTCATTGAATGCGCCTGGGCAATCCAGAGCTAAGGAAACCTTTTTTTATGGGTCACACTGCTTTGCAGTCCATGTGTGTGATTCATCTTCCGCATGGGAGCTGAGGACTCGAGTGACCTAGTTTGGAAACTGGTCCCTCTCTCTCCAGGCAACTCCAGTCCCCTGCTTTTCCCTTTGGCTTCTCCAGTCTGATCTCCACCATCATCTTCTACCTGTCCTACTGTGTCTCTATCACAGCTATTACCGCAGTGACATAGCACTAAAAAACGCACCAAAATTCAGATCACTGCTAAGGAAGAAGAAGGACAGAGGAAAATAAAAGTTAAATTTTGAAAGAAATCCCTTTTTGAACTCCTATAGCTACCAGTGGATGAAAAAAATGGGGAAAAAATTTCACGTCAGCCACAATGCTTGGTTTCAAATCTGAGCTTGTAATTTTGTGGCTGTTCCAGAATGTCTTACAGTGAAAGAAGATTTTTAAATTAAAACTGGCTTCCAACTCTCCTAGAAATGATTTTTGGTTTATTTTGATGCCATCAAACCTAGAATGGTTTTGGATGCCTTGATTAATTTTCCTCTAAATTAAAAAATACAGCAAAAGAAGAAAACATTGACAGAGTCACAAAAGCCTTTGGTGTCACTAAAAATGTATCCTCCTCAACATGGGCAGCAAGAAAGAAAAGTTTTGCCCAGCTGTACTGGTTATGTCAGCCCTCTGGTTCAGCTCCCTTCCCTGCCTTTTGTCTCTCGCCTTCGTACTGTGAACCCCAAACCTGCAGGATGGGTGCTCTGCTGCACTCCCATCTGTGAGCAACACATGCCTGTCTAATAAAACTAAGAAACGTGACTTTGCCTATGGGTTTGGATCCGGTCACATAAGAAGCCCAATTAGGGGCTTTGTTATTTAGGAAAAACAAACAAACAAACAAGGAAGGAAGCTTAAAGACAGCCATGTAATAGTGGGGCTCTGGGAATTTTGGGTAAAACATCTAGTATCAGACACAGGGAGAGCTGTCTTACTCCCCAGCCATCAGCTCTGTGACGAAAACTGCAGGGAGCTTCTGAGCATCCTTACATCCTGGATGCTGCAAATCCAAAGCTAAAACAGCCCCCGCTTTTAGAGGACTTTGAAATGCTCGTTTTTATTTCCATGCACTTGTGGTAAGTGTTTTTACTCTTTAAGATAATGGCTATTTATCCCAACACTATTTTGTAAAAATCCAGTCATAGGAGGCAATCTTCTTATCTCCTAGGATACATAGGTTTTGTCTGAATATGATAAGGCTACACAGAAATTAATTTATTCTCTTGAAATAGTCTCTCTTTCTGTGTATATATGTACATATATATGTATGTATGTATTTTTAGCTAATGAAACAAAAAGTACAAAGTTAGTTTAAAAATTCAGCTAGCAGCATTATATGGTTTTATGCAGAGACAGAGCTTTTCAGCTCTTGCTAATTAGCATATCTCTGACTCTGATGGAGCAGTTTAAACTAGCTGAAAACCTCGCCCAAAAAGTGGCATTTAATTTTCTAATTTAATTTCAAGCTACAAATAGGACTCTCTTGTTAAGTTATTTAATTTTATTTTAAAATGCTAAAGGAGTATTAAGGAGTCATGTTTTCCAAAATTTGTGGCTGCAAAAGTTCCTGAGACAAGGAGGTTTGGTTTTATCTTGATTCCTTCATGCTTTGCTTCTTAAAAGAAAAAAAAAAAAAAGACACCAGGAAATGAAGTTATTGAGGATAAAGCTTGAAGTGAAGATGAACAAACAGCAAATGCCACACAAAATAAGCAGAATATGGCAGAGGAACTGTCAAAGTTGCCTTCTACATATCCTTTAAATAAAAAAAAAGAGATGTTTTTGCATCCTTACCTATTTCTTCTCTGTCATCTACGTGGTGTTCCATTGTCCCCAAAAGTTACACTTCTCAAAAGCCTGCCAAAATAACCTGACCTGCCAAATATTTCCCTAATTTCCACCAAGCTTTCTCCAACCTTGGAGCTGCCAAGTAATCCTGTTCTCAGTATTAGATAAATCTTCAAAGTTTAGATACTTGAAATCATACAATTCACCATGATTTTGTTGCAAAACTTCAAACTGCATGAAAACCTGCAAAACCCTCTGGTAACTTAGACCAGTAGAGGGGAGTGTGGACAGAAGCGCCCACAAAGATCTGAGTGCTTGATGCTGTGTATGTGTTTAGTAGAGATCGTATCTTCTTCTAAATAAACAGGAAAAGCAAAATAGTGATGATCCAAGGATTTCATACCCCAGCATTATAGACAGGGCTTGGCGGCACCAGTCACAGATACACTTTTCAGAAAAATCAAGTTTGAAACCGAAGCCTCCTTCCCAACAGGAGGCTGATTCAAACAACACCCAACGGCACCTCTGTCTCAGTTCCTGCAGTGAAGAGCAACCGGCTGTCTGATTGCTGTGGGGACTTACACATGCAGCTCCTTTCCCAGCAGCATTTTTAGCACTTCCTAAGCACATTAGTCATAAGAAGTCCTTTAAGAGCCTACCTGGATGAGGTGCCCAGCTGGACTGCAAACCTTCTTGCAGGCACTTCCAGAAGCGTGTAGTAGTCTCTTTTGACACTTAGACACCCCAAGGCTGTAGTCCTCAGTCTCAGGAGCCTGGAAAATAGAGACTCTATTGGATGCGGGGGGGAACGTTGCCACCAAGGACGAGGAAAAGGCTGAGGTACTCAACGCCTTCTTTGCCTCAGTCTTTAGTAGTCAGAGTGGTTATCCTCAGGGTACTCAGCCCCCTGAGCTGGAAGACAAGGACGACGAGCAGGATAAACCCCCCATAATTCAAGAGGATGAAGTTAATGACCTGCTATGCCACCTGGACGTTCACAAGTCTATGGGGCCGGATGGGATCCACCCGAGGGTACTGAGGGAGCTGGCGGAGGAGCTTGCCGAGCCGCTCTCCATCATTTACCAGCAGTCCTGGTTAACAGGGGAGGTCCCAGACGACTGGAGGCTCGCCAATGTGACTCCCATCTATAAGAAGGGCCGGAGGGATGATCCGGGGAACTACAGACCGGTCAGCCTGACCTCGGTGCCGGGGAAGATCATGGAGCGGTTGGTTTTGAGGGTGCTCATGAGCCATGTCCGGGACAACCAGGGGATCAGGCCCAGCCAGCACGGGTTCATGGAAGGCAGGTTCTGCTTGACCAACCTGATCTCCTTCTATGAGCAGGTGACCCGCCTCGTGGATGAGGGAAAGGCAGTGGATGTGGTCTACTTGGACTTCAGTAAAGCCTTTGACACTGTCTCCCACAGCATTCTCCTAGAGAAGCTGGCGGCTCACGGCCTAGACAGGTGCACTCTTCGCTGGGTAAAAAACTGGCTGGACGGCCGAGCCCAGAGAGTTGTGGTGAATGGAGTTAAATCCAGTTGGCGGCCGGTCACGAGCGGTGTTCCCCAGGGCTCAGTACTGGGGCCGGTCTTGTTCAATATCTTTATCAATGATCTGGACGAGGGGATCGAGTGCTCCCTCAGTAAGTTTGCAGATGACACCAAGTTGGGCGGGAGTGTTGATCTGCTCGAGGGTAGGAAGGCTCTGCAGAGGGACCTGGACAGGCTGGATCGATGGGCTGAGGCCAACTGTATGAGGTTCAACAAGGCCAAGTGCCGGGTCCTGCACTTCGGCCACAACAACCCCAGGCAACGCTACAGGCTTGGGGAAGAGTGGCTGGAAAGCTGCCCAGAGGAAAAGGACCTGGCGGTGCTGGTTGACAGCCGGCTGAACATGAGCCGGCAGTGTGCTCAGGTGGCCAAGAAGGCCAACGGCATCCTGGCCTGTATTAGAAATAGTGTGGCCAGCAGGAGCAGGGAGGTGATCGTGCCCCTGTACTCGGCACTGGTGAGGCCGCACCTCGAATACTGTGTTCTGTTTTGGGCCCCTCACTACAAGAAGGACACTGAGTTGCTGGAGCGTGTCCAGAGGAGGGCAACGAAGCTGGTGAAGGGCCTGGAGCACAAGTCTTATGAGGAGCGGCTGAGGGAACTGGGGTTGTTTAGTCTGGAGAAGAGGAGGCTGAGAGGAGACCTCATTGCGCTCTACAACTACCTGAAAGGAGGTTGTAGCGAGGTGGGTGTTGGTCTCTTCTGCCAAGTAACTAGCGATAGGACAAGAGGAAATGGCCTCAAGTTGCGCCAAGGGAGGTTTAGATTGAACATTAGGAGAAATTTCTTTACTGAAAGAGTGGTCAGGCCTTGGAACAGGCTGCCCAGGGAAGTGGTTGAGTCACCATCCCTGGAGGTATTTAAAAGACGTGTAGATGAGGCCCTTAGGGACATGGTTTAGTGGGCATGGTGTGTTGGGTTGACAGTTGGACACGATGATCTTAGAGGTCTTTTCCAACCTGTATGATTCTATGATTCTATGATTCTATGACTCCAAAGTCACTCAGACTCTGCTGTAAAACATCACCCCAAAGTTTTCCTCCTCTGCTTTACTACTCATATGCATCATATAAACAAACATGCTGTGAAAACTTCCAGTTAAACCAATTCCACTATAAAAAACAATAAAATACATTCTGAACACACTCATATTCCCTCACCTTTCTTTGACTCTGATGAAAGGTCATAAAGGTCTGGTTGTGCAAAGTCAGTCGAGGAGTTGCTCCACTACCCAGTTTCTCAGTATTGCTGCCAAGAAAACAAGCAGAACTGTGCTTGTTTTGGTTAAACCATGCCTTTCTGATGCCAAGAGACACTGCAAATTAGCTAAGCTTCATTCAGAGGAAATTTATACCAATTTTCCATCTCCAATGAGACCTGTGTGAGCAGTTCCAGCTATGTGAAAAGGATGTTTGGCTGATAAATATTGTGAAAAGACAAGGGCCAAATGGAGCCGGCTTAGGCACCAGGTGAGGTGGTGGGATATATCTTCGATAACACAGGCTAGCTGGAGTCTTGCCAGGCTTTCAACCTGGTTGTAACAGCTGCCATATGTGAACACAGCAAGGAGCAGACTCCGTGTCAGAGTCACTAAAGAGACAAAACACTTACTTAAGAAAGAAGACATTAGCTACTGTGCAGCAGCAGCAGTGTGAAGAGTTGTGGCAGATGTAGGGGGGGGAAGAGGGATGTTCCCAAGCAAGGACAGTCTCCAGATTTGCTCACACATGGTGGTAAATATGGTATAAATACTATAGACATCGAGATAACTACATCGATGTGGATATCAACACAAAACACAGCTTGGCTGCTGCAGGCCTCCCTCCACTGCCTGAGGGCTAAGAAGAAAAGCTGCGTCCCCTGTGGTGGTGACATTCAGCTCTGATGTACTTGGCCACCAAGGCTGGCTGAAGACAGGCACAAAACAATACAGACAACTAGTGATTTGGAGAGAGTTGAAAAAAAGAGGTCAGTCAAAGAATTTTAATTCCTCTGCAGCTCTGTTTCCTAAGTCTTGGGGAAGGTGGCTGAAGTTGCAGTTACTGTGTCCAAAGGATTTCTGAGATTGAAGGCAGATGGTTTCGGAGGTGTTACTCACAAACATCAGTCTGTTCCCCTCCCTCCAGCTCCGCTCTTCCCACGTGGCAGATTTCTGCTGGGTGAGAGACTACAAGCCCTCCATGAGGCCAGGGAAGAAACTTGGATGTAGATGGGTACATGACAAGGTTAACTGGCTGGAGCCACTGCGAACCTGTGATTTTCAGCAAAATCCACAAACAAGAAGGAAAATTGGTTTTAAAGCCCTAGGCTGAGGTAGCAGCCTCAAACCACGGCACTGCAGCTCCTGCAGGAGGAGGGGAGCACAGCTGGTCAAACACCCCATGCCTTGGGGGCGGCTGCCCCCACTTCAGCTGTTCTTGGTGGCATGTTTTCCTCTCACATGTCCTCTAGCTCTGTTGTTTGTGGCTGCTGCCCAAGTTATGATGTGCAGGTCATTAAAACTGAGCTCAGCATCATCAATATAAACTGTCTGACAGTAATTTAGGCCATATTTGTCAGGTGGAGAGCAATCGGTCATAATCAGGTTATGTCTCACCCTGCAGACAGGGTGTCCTCTGCAGGCAAGTGCCTTTCCTCCTTCCCAGTCTCTCCCTACGCCCCGTGGGAAGCTTTGTTGCTTCTCAGCTCCTTGTGGTATCTCCTGTTTGCTGAATAGGTCAAACTGGGGAGGACTCTGAGCTGACCTCCATCACACCACATCCAGCTGCCTCTGACTGAAGCAGGATAAGCCACCCATCACTCCTCACCTGTGAGAAGAGGCAGCTGTGGGGCACAAACTCCTCTCATCCCTCCAAGTGGCATGGCTGAGGCCACCTGTACGAGACAGACCCTCTCCATCTAACATGTTTCCACCTCTGTAAGTTGGCTGGACCTCTTAGAAGGGGACTGCTCAGCATTCAGGTCTGCTTATCAAGCTACATGTGATGTTGAATAGCAAAAGCATTTGACTCCAGCATGAACACCAGCCCCAGTCTCCAGCACTCTAATGTCTAATGTTGCCTAATGTCTAATGTCTCCTCTACTGTGAGCCTTTCTTCTTCCCTAAGCTGCATATCTGGAAATTTTGGCAGCCCACTGGCAATAAGAAAGGATTATAACATACAAGACCATTTCAGTAAATAAGATGGGCAAAAACTGACCTCCTTTTAGCAAAAAAAACCACAGAGTATGAAGTTCTTCTATGGGAGACAGACATCGCTGGTCAGCCTCCTGAGTGTATTTCCACCTCCCCCATAGCATCTTTTCCCCTCCCCTGCTTGAAAGATGAACATAGCTACCTCCCCTGCAGCCATTACATCTGGTTGCAGGAGACTGCAGAATGAATGCGATAAGGAGGGTGCTACTGTGCCTAGCATCAGTATCTGAGCTGCCACATTCAAGCACATCAGCCTTCTTCATCTTTTTAAACACTGCCAGTACAGTGAGGAAGGCAACCTCTCTGCTCAGCCCTGGGAGGTATTATCCCAACACGGGCTTTTTATGTAGCTTGGAGAGTAATCCAAAAGGAGAACATCACAAGTGGACAAAATAGCACATTGGAATAGGTCAGGTTAACAAGGGATTTCCAGGGAAAGCTGGGAAAAAAGATATGGTCACAGGTGAACTTAAAGAAGTCTACACAGTAACAGAGGGGTATATAGACCCACCAAGCCTCCCTACACTGCTTATCAAAGCTGTCTTGCATCAGACAGGTGGGCAGTCTGCATTGATCAGGTATTACTTTTGAACAGGCTGTGATCTTCCCTGTGCTGTATTATCATCCGGCAGGCAGGTAGGGAGCAGATTACCTGTGAGGCATTACAAAAGGTAATCTTTATTGACAGCACTTAGAAGAAGGTCTTAAGGCTGGCTTCCCACTGTCACTGCTAATGTATTGGGCTTGGCTTTATTCTGAGCAGGTAACAAAGGTAAAGATGGCAAGAAGCTGTATTTAACGCCTTGGTTCCCATCAAAGTGAGCACCTTCATCCAGGTTTTTCTGGTTCACCCACTCCAGGAGTCTAAGGACAGCTATAAACTGAAGAACAGTCACATGAGTCTATACTGCAGTAACCACCCATCATCCCCATCCCAGTCCAAAGTCCCTGGGTGCTCGGTGCTATAAAAACACATCTCTGAATTTTGTGGAAACACGAAACAACTGGTTTCAGTTCAGTTCCTATCCATTTTTGGTGAGCATGAAACAGGTCAGATCGTGATTCCCCTGCCTAGCTAAGTCAGTCTCCTGATGCATCTGTTTGTCTTTCTGAGTGTCGGTTTGTAGGTGACAAAATCTTGCCTCCAGCTCACAGAGGAAGAGTGGCAGGTAAGGAACACCGAATGATACCCTGCCCCAGTTCCTCCCAGGGCTGTCGCAGGAGAGCCATCAGCCCCATGGGCCAGGGGTCAACCATCTCTGGGAGTCATAAGGGGGGTTACTGCCTAGGGGTATGGGACTCATTAGGGGATGCAGAGAAAGAGCACTACCTGCTCTGCCACTTGGCTCCTAGTGCCTTGGTGGCAGGTGTCCTGTGGGTCTTTAATATCAGGATGGCCCATTCTTGCACCCGGAGGATGCTGTCCTTCAAGGCCTGTCACCTTTCCTAAGCTCTTCTGCCCTTCAAACTGCCTCCCATGGGATCCCTTGCTCCCCTGCTCTGAGGCACAGCTGGGAGTCTGGTTTCTGAGAAATTACTTCTTCTGTCTTCCCAGAGCAGCACAGCCTGCCCAGCAGCCTCGGAGGGTAGTAATGTCTTGTCAATGATGCAAAAACACAAGCAGAGTGAAAGGGATATGTAACATCAATCCAAGACAATCTCCATACAGGACCTATTCTCTGAAGAATTAAAGAAGGGAATACAACAAGGCAAATCAATCTGGTTTTATGGAAAATAGGGCTTGTCAAACAAACCTGATTTTGCTCTGTGATGAGATTACAAATTTGGTTGATAAAGGGAACTGTCCAGATGTAATAGGCTTAGATCTTCAGAGGGCTTTTGACTTAGTATCAAATAACATTTGATTTTAAAAAATTTGTACTGTATAGCATCAATAAAGCATGAGCTAAACAGATTAAGAACTGCCTACCTGACAGATATCAAGCAGCAATCAGTCAGGGGAAACCAGCATTAAATAGGAACGGCCCTAGTGAGGTGGCACAAGGAGCAGGACTATGCCCAGAATGGTTTGCTGCTTTCAGTTGTGCTATGGGAGTTGATGCAGATAGAACTGGCAAGTGACGCAAATGCCAGCAGCTCATTAGAGAGTGATGAGGATCAGGCTGCCATACCAAGGCATCCAGGTCACTGAGGGAGCAGGGACCACTCACACAGAGTCGGCAATATGCAAATTTGAATATGCAAAGTCAGGTGTCTAGCAAGAAGAAACACACAGAACAGGCACCGTACCCCGAAATGGGGGTTGCAATGGCCACAGGACTGAATGTGACCTCCTAGCATTAGGATTTGGCAAAGAGACACAATCCTTGTCTACCGATAGACCGCATGTGACTTTTTGTGCTGTGACAAGGAGACCAGTGCTGGGATACTATGCAGCCTTCTGGCATCTGGAGATCAAGAAAGCACGGAAAAGTCAAAGACAGTGAGGAAAAATGCTACCTAAACTATCTAGGGGCTGGAGGGTGGGGAGAGGAGTGCTTTAGCAGAGAGGCTCAGACAGCTTGAGCTGCCAAGAGCTTTGTGGCCCTCACCTCACCCTACGCATCCTCATTTCTTCTGAGCATTGCCCTTCAGCTTCAAGGACTCCTCTTTCTTCCTGATGGACAGCCAAGATGGTGAGCAAAGGCCATGTCCACCCACCCATGTCCCCAGCTCCTCTGGGCTGACACAGCCCTGCGACCATATGGAGTCTGCAGACCAGACCCAGCCTCTCACACACACCTCCTCGCTGCAGGCAGGGGAGATCTACAGACATCACTTGGAGTGTCTCGGTTATATTCAAGCCTCAGCAGTGCACTGTGTCACACAAGCAGGACTGGGAATAATGGGCTGTGCTACCTCTCTCTAATTTGCAGCCTCATAACCATTTGAATTTGCAATTTTCCCCAAATGAGATACTTGCATGTCAATTTTCAAAACGGGCAGTATATACCTTGAAAAAGTAGCCTCAGCCTCTATTGGGATCATTAAAAGATAGCGTTGTAATCTCATCCAGGCATTTTACATGCCTACCAAAAAGGGCAGACTTTCCTTAAGAAAAGCAGCAAGAAGCTACCAAATGTGTCTTTTAATTGAGTGGAGCTTGCCAAGGTGAGTTTAGCAGTGCTATCTTGAGACTGCCAGACAGAATTACTTTGAAGATTTTGTTGTTTCTTTGCTTTTGTTGCTTTTTTAAGGAAAAGAAAAAAGACTAAGATAAAAGAAGAAACAGAATAAGGAAAGAGAAGGAAAATAGCAACCTATAGCCCTTCACTAAGAGATCTGCAGCTCCTTGCTAAAAATGCAGGCAGGAAGCTTTCTGGAGGACGCACAACAGCATCACAAACCTAGACCCTGCAAATTGTTAAGTGTCCCTTACGCCACTCCATCCTGCCATCCAGCTTTTTGGCTTCACTTCTCCAACACACTCTTCAACCTATGTGCCCTTCAGGAAGTGTTTTTCCTGCCTCAAGCCCATGAAGAGAGTGGAAAAAGGGCCTTCTTGCTGCAGGTAGCAGAGCAGGCTGCAGGACAGGCAGGATGGTGTGTGCTTGGGTCATCTTCCAACACAGAGCCTGCCTGCTTTGGTTGTTTGGGATGTTGTTGCCCCTTTCTGCTAGATGAAAACCCAGCTGTGAGGAGACATCCATCTTCCCACATGGATGGCCTTACCTAGGGACCAGCCTTCTCTCCTTTTCCAGCTGCTGCAGAGAGAAAGCCGTTAGGGTCCCCATGTGTGAGGTGGATCTTCCACTCAGTAGACCTCATGGATGCAATACGCCACACCTGGACCCTTGCCCTGCCAGAGAAGATGACATAAAGGAAATTAGGACCTCTGTGCTCCTCTTTACAAAAGTCGGACACTTTATGGATAGGGAAGCTGGTTATCTGTGCATTTAAAAGGACAGGATGATTTTTCAGAGCACCACCCATGCATGGCTGGAGCTCATCTCACCGAAGTCCTGGGCTGTGTGTCATTCCTGCTGGGCCAGCTGATCCCCCAAGAACCCACAGGTCAATGTGGCAATAACAGTACAGTTGTTCTCCTTTTGGGCTCAACAGATGCAACACATACACAGCAAACAATGCTGAATGAGCTTTCCAGCAGCACAAGCAATTACTGCTGCAAACTGGCCCCAACAGCCAAAATGACTTGGAGCAGCCCAAAGGAGGCCGAAATAAAACCAGTGCAAGTGAAAGGAAAAACAGGCACTATATAGCCAAGTGGCTTATTCTTCAAATATTTGAGAATTAATCTCCTTGTAAGAGAGCTGACAACAGAAAAGGTGAAAGAGCAGAGGAACTTTACTACCAAGAAGACCATGCCCAAGTTATGGCAGCTCTTTTAACAGCACAACCAGTGCCAAGGCTCTTCTGGAAGCTTTCTTGTTTGGCCCTTCCTCAGGGCTGTCTGTTTGGTACCAAGCTGTCTCCCATCCATATCTTTTTCTCATTTCCCCCTCCGGCACCCACACTGCAGTCAGCATTACTTATGCAGGCCATGTTTTCCAGCAGACACCAACAGTTTCTGTCTCAGGGGAGGCTAAATTGCAGTGGGATGTGCGGAAACAAACATGCTCGCTGCCCCGCAGTAAGTATCAGGCATCACTTCTTCATTATAATCAGCCCTTCATTGTTGGTGAACAATGAACTCATCGCAATGGGGCATGTGTAGAAAATCTCTCTCCGTTATGTGGGAGATCAAGTAAGAGGCTTTATTAAAAAACATTAGAAAGCTAACAGTTGCCTTATCCCTGTTCACATGTCTCACAGACCGGGATGCAACTGGGTCTTCTTTCATCCGGCCAAGGCAAGTGAAGTTTGCCCCAGCAACCAAGGGCTGGAAGATTCAGGAGGGAATTTCATCAGGACTGGGAAGGTAATAGGGCTGTCCGTCAGGAGGTGTCTGGGTGGGAGCTGCCAGAAATTAAACCCTGAATCACACAGCGTGGAAAAGCTGTTTGTGGAGATGGCCAGGATGTTCTTCCTGCGTATGGGTCAGCAGGGTTGACATGGCAGCTGTATGGTGTGATGTGGCAAGCTACGCTTGCATGCTTGTAACCTGAAGCATCACTTGGATGAAATCCTTTTTTTTTTTCATGCTTCTCATGAGAACAAACAGCTGCCCTATAGGCAATCCTTCCACTTCTGAAACACAGAGCACAGATCTTCCCTCAGAAATCTAAAATGTACTGCTCACAACACTGAAACTAGATGTTGTCCCCTCCTTCAAAATTCTGATTAAAAATTCAGCACAATGTTTACAGTGGAAATTTTGAACATAACTATCACTGTAACAGAGGTCTCTTCTTATTTTACTCATTTCTTGCTCAGTTTTAAATCTAGCCAACAATATTCACATTAGAAAAATTCTTTAGAGCCATATTGGAAGTAAACATACTACATTTTAATAGGGGAAAAACAAGAGGAAAATTATTTTTCTTTACTTAATTCAGCCATCTAGACCTGTGAAATCTATCATGCATGAAAGTCTTAAACCACTGAATGGTTTAGTATACTTAATAGGCAGCAACAGTAGATTCTCCTGCAGGCTAGGATGGTTTTTTCAACATCTCAAAGAAAAAGAACCTGAAAACATGATAAATACCTCTGAATTCCAATAGCCTTTTAATGTACACTTCTCTTGCAAGTAGATCGCATTTATGAAACATGAATAAATGCACACATCAAAAAAAATGCATACTTCAGTTATTGAGATTGAGTATGATTACTTGTGAAAAGTCCAGGCAAATCTTCCTCGGATGTTTGTCGGTCAATCGGCCTGAGAGTCAGCCCAAATTTCCAGTTTGAAAGTGATTTATAGGATGCTCATATAAGCTAAAGAAAGCAGAGTGCTAATTAAGTGTCTTTAACTATCTGAACATCAAGTAGAACTCAAAGCGACTGCACTGCAGACTTTTTCCCTGCAATGGCCCACTAACACCTCCTGAAGGCTCCAGATTCAGTCAAGCTGAAAAACATATTTCTGCCTTTTGTGTTGTTCTTAGTCGGCTGAGGTGGCAGGGGCTGTGCAAAACTGCAGTGTGTATAAAACTGACTGATGCTCACCTACAAGCACAAAGGGCTACAATTGCTCCTGAGCCATCGCAGATAGATTTCCCCTGCCAGAAACAAAGAGGATCTCTATAGATCTGAATTGTTATTAATAATGCAGAGAAGTCTCATTGTACACCATAAGGGCTCATTTGATCATGATAAAGACAGTGATGAAAGGAAGCACGGAGGTTTCTAAGCTCAGTGTGAATGCTGCACTTTAAATCACTAGAACAAATTAAATTCTAAGAGAAAAATGCTATAAGGCACTTGGCCATGGTGCCTGAGCTGGAGGGTTATTTACACTGTTTCTTTCTTTCAACAAGTAAGTTTTCTGAGTGAAGCTAAGGCAAATATTCCCTGGAGAAACTAATTTGTAGTAGATCTTGAACACTAAAAAAAAGGAAGGCAGAGGAGATCAGACCTGCCAGAAAGAGATAGCTTCATCCACATTTAAATTATTGAACCACTTTTTTCTGAGTAAGCTCTCAAGAAAAATGTACAAAAGTTCAAACCAGGAAATGCAGACATGGAGGATGCACGCCCCTCATGCTGTACTCTATCCACAACATGCATTAGTGTATGGGAAATGAAGATTACATTCTGAATTGATCAAAACTGGTATAGCCGTGTTAAAGTTCAGGATAAGTTCAGATAAGCTTGAATTTGACCATCAAAGCAAAACTGAGTCAAAATGCTTTTTAAAAATGGCATAAATTACTCTCCACAAACAGGACTGCCATCTCATGACCAAATCTATATTTGCTGGGGGTTTTTTTTGAAGTCCCATGTTTTGGAGTCCACTAAGTTCAAGATAATAATTTTCTGTTCTTCTAGGTAAGTACCTAATTGCCATGGAGAAGAAGCAACTCGAAAGCTTGACCTGAAGGACTCAAAAAAAGGAGAAATATTAGAAATGTAAACCTCCAGATATGGGAACTGTTTAAGCTGACTTCATTTATTGAAGCTCAAGAGCTGTCCATCCCAACAACCGGAAAGTCAGGCAAAAGTGCTAGGAAATCTGCATGGATAATCAAGGAACTCCTGGCAAACCTCAAACGTAAAAAGGAAGTATACAGAATTTGGAAGCAGGGACTGGTAACCTGGGAGGAATATAGAGACACTGTCCGAGCATGCAGAGATGTGTTTAGGAAAGACAAATACCACCTGGAATTGAACCTGGCGAGGGGTGTCAAAGGCAACAGGAAGGGCTTCTGTAAGTGCGTACATAGCAAAAGGAAGATTAGGGGAAATGTGGGCCCACTGCTGAATGGGGTGGGGGACCTGGTGACACAGGACATGGAAAAGGGTGAGGTATTGAATGCCTTCTTCAGTTCAGTCTTTACTAGTGTCGTGGTTTAACCCCAGCCGGCCACTGAGCACCACGCAGCTGCTCGCTCACCCCCCCACCAGGTGGGATGGGGGAGAGAATCAGAAGGGTAAAAGTGAGAAAAACTCGTGGGTTGAGATAAAGACAGTTTAATAGGGAAAGCAAAAGCCGCGCACGCAAGCAAAGCAAAACAAGGAATTCATTCACTACTTCCATCGGCAGGCAGGTGTTCAGCCATCGCCAGGAAAGCAGGGCTCCATCACGCGTAACGGTGACTTGGGAAGACAAACGCCATCACTCCGAACGCCCCTCCTCCTTCTTCTTCCCCCAGCCTTATATGCTGAGCATGACGTCATATAGTACGGAATAGCCCATTGGCCAGCTGGGCCAGCCGCCCTGGCCACACTCCCTCCCAGCCCCCTGCACATCTGGCAGGGCATGGGAAGATGAAAAGTCCTTGACTAGCATAAACAATACCTAGCAACAACCAAAACATCAGCGTGTTATCAACATTATTCTCACACTACATCCAAAACACAGCACTATACCAGTTAATAGGAAGAAAATCAACTCCATCCCAGCCAAAACCAGGACAACTAGTAAGATCAGCATCAGAAATGCCAGACCCTGGAGACCAAGGGGAAAGTCTGGAGCAAGGGAGACGTACCCTTCGTGGAAGAGGATCAGGTCAGGGAATACTTAAACAAACTGGACATACGTAAGACCATGGGCCCTGATGGGATGCATCCATGACTGCTAAAGAAGCTAGCTGATGTCATTTTGTGGTCAATCTCAATAATCTTTGAACAATCATGGTGATTAGAAGGGGTTCCTGAGGACTGGAAGAAAGCAAGTGTCGCTTTTCTTCAACAAGGATCCAGGCTGGTCAGCCTCACCACAGGGGTGCTCCAGGCACTGGAGCGGATATTCCTCTGTAGCCTGTGAAGAGGACTTTGGTGGAGCAGGTATTCCCTGCACCCCGTGAAGAGGACCATGCTGGAGCAGATATCCACACTGCAGCCCGTGGAGGACCCCACATTGGAACAGGTGGATATCCCCTGAAGGAACTGCAGCCTGTGGAGACCCCATGCTGGAGAAGGTTCTCCTGTGGCCCATGGAGAAGCCCACATTGGAGCAGATTTTTCCTGAAGGATTGCAGCCCATGAAAAAGACCCATGCAGGAGCAGCGGAAAAGTCTGAGGAGGAATAAGTGGCAGAGAGGAGCTGTTATGACAACCACCCATTCCCCATCCCCCTGCACTGCTCTGGGGAGTGAGGGGGAAGGGGGACGTAGATGAGTCAGAAGAGGCAACAAATTAATTTTCACAAATTTGAGTCTATTTTGCCTGCAACAGTAACTGGTAAGCGATCTCCCTGTCTTTATCTTGACCCATGAGCTTTCTTGTTCGTGTACGGGGTTTTTTTTTTCCTGTTTTCTCCCTCATCCTGCTGGAGCTGGTGGGGATCAAGCGGCTGGGTGGGAGTTAGGCTGGTAGACAATGCTAACCCACCACTGCTTAGCTGTTCCGAAAGAGCAAAACTACCATTCCCTTCTTCACTTTAGAAGGAAGAGAATTATGATACAAACACAATCTAAAACAGGACGGCTTGCAGGCTGCCTCTGAGGAACAAAAAGGCAGGGGCAAACAAACAGCTCCAAACACACTCTTCTCAGGAGAAGGAATAAGAAAGACCAAGGGCTGGAGCCTGAACCGGTACACATGCATAAAGCAGAGTGGCTCTGGATTTGAATGATCCAGGTTGAAGAGAAGGGAGACCAACCTAGATCTCAAAGGTTCCCTCTGTTTCAGTGTTTGAGGCAGCATTGGTTCAGGTCACACAGCACGGAGCACCTTGATTGTTTTATCAGTTGGCACGGTACAGGGCTCCACTATGTAATTTATCTGTTTGTTTTTTAAATTGATCTTTATTGGTTTGCTAAGGCACTTGAAAAAAATAAGGTGAAACTATTAAAAATGTCAAGCCAGTTGCTTAAGTGAATCTGGCAAATACAACTGCCAGTCTCAGAATAAAAACACACAAACACGTTAAAATAACAACACAGCCTCAAATGACTCATATTCATTGAATTTTAAAACAATTTTGGTTGGAAGGAACCTCCAGAGGTCAGCTAGCCCATCCATCTGCTCAAAACATGTCTAATCAGATCAAGGGATGCTTGTCAACTCCTCATGCACATGCATTAGAGTCTCTGTTTTCTAAAGCCATTTTCACCCTCTAATTTCTAAGTTCATTACCAAGGAGAAGACAGATTCTATCCCTATTATTTACAAGTGGAAACTGAGGAAATTTGAAAAAACCACAGTGTGTCTGATCAGAGCTGTAAACTAAACACAGGCTCTCCCCATAGTTTTATGTATCATCTTAATATCAGCCTGTTCTGGATCACCCGTCCAAGATGGCTGGCGAACGTAAGATAGAGCTCAACATGGAGTGGATACAATGACACTGGAGATGCTCTCCAGTCCTACACCTTCTATATGCCTATCATCAGGCCACGACATGACACTCAATACAAGGCCAAAACACTCCCAGTGACCAGAGAAGACAAGGGAGAAGAAAATCCAGACATGAGACTTTCATTTGATCAGAGCATCTCTCTTAGGTGCTGTTAACCACTAAGCGGGGTCCCAGAGCATAAAGGAATGAGACAGGAACAACTGGAGCTGTGATCACATGCGGCAATTCAATCTCCATCTGCTCCAGAAGAATCCAAGGTCATTAGCTAGTGTTGTCAAGGTTGTTAATGAGTTATTCACTTCCGTTGGTAATATGCCAGCCCACCTCAAAGACAGACGGCAAAATGAATGGATCAAGACAGGGAAAACTATGACCCAGATACTTCACTTTTCTAATAGACACTGTCTTGCAAACCATGACAGAAAGAGAAAGGAGATACAGGAGAACAAAGAGCTCATCAAAAATATTTCTGTCTTCACAGAATTACAGTTTTCAGCAAAAACTTTGGCTGCCCTCAGATGAATTTTTGACTCTTTTTTGAAGAGAAGAAATAAATTCAAATTTAAAAAAAAAAAAATTACCTGCTACAAAAACTTCAGGCAAAATGTTTCTTGTCCAGCCATAGGGAATACCAGATAGGAACAAAGCAGTGCTTTTAGACTGTAACATACCCTGTATCTATGTTTCCAGATGGAGGTTAAAGAAGAAAGAATGGTTCAAAAAAGAGCAAAAAAGCCCATCAGAGTTCTGGAAAAGATGCCTTATAAAGAAAAATGTATTCCAAAGCTCTTGCCTGTATTAAATTATTTCAGTGTGGGTTTTAAAAGTTACTGAGAAAGGTTATAAAAGTTACTTCCATCTCCAAAAAAAGCAAAATACAGTTCAACACTGAAAACTGAACATATTTAACAGTGAGGTAAATCAATCACTCAGCAACTTCCCTCGGGACACAGTAGAATCACCATCACCTGAGGTCTACAGCCAGCTGGCTAAAGGATGCATCCTAACTAAATCAGGAGCTATCGGCTAGATATAGAGATTGCTGGGTAAAGTTTCAAGGCTTGAATTATTACAGAAGGGCAGGATACAGCTTCATAACGACCCCATCGAGCCTTAAGATCTATGAATAATACAGTTACTTCTGCTTTCATTTTAGCAGCAGCCATTGTCTTGGATACAAGTCCCCAGAACTCCACTGCGTACACTGGATCTAAGCTAAGTAAGTGAGGATACCAGCTGAGGATACAGCTTACAGGATGGAAATTTACAGAAATGAAACAAATTAACAGCTTCCCAAGATCAGCAGTATTCATCTGACTCTTCTGCTCTGAGTGTGCTAAGGACACTTGCGCTTTTATGGCTGTAATTATGCAGCCCTGTTCATTGCTTCACTGCCTAGCCTAAGGTTTATAGAGCAACACAAAATTTTTGGTTGTTAATCCTGGCTGTTAGTTACCGCTTTCATTTCATCTTATCACAATCACAACTGATGTTTATAATTACTACATGCTTTATGAGGGTTTCACGGTACTTTTTAGGCACAGTTTCAATCTGGCAGCATTGCAAGCAAACCATTGTCCTTCTCACTTGATAGGATCCTTCATCTCGAAGACAGGTTTGGAACTGCAAGTTGGGGAGATCAGCTCAGATTCCCCATTCCTCAGGCCAGCGTTGCTGGGCAAGCAAAGGCAGTTCACCTTCTTTCACATATTCTTTCACATTTCACATGTCTCTGACGCTTCCTTTGGATCCAACACAGGGACCTTTTCCTTTCACTTAGCAGTTTTACAAGGTGATCTTCAAGGCATCCAGAACTGCTTCATCATTGCTTTGTAAATGGACACTTATCTTTTAATATCATGTGGTGATTGTATTGCAAACATGTATTACTCTTACATTATCAGCTGCCTCTGACTTATCACCACATTTATTGCAGATCCATAATGGGCTCATATTTATGCTTTCATTTATTTTTATACCTTAAAGAGACCAACGCAGGTTTCATTTTGCTCCTTTCCTGCTCTTCAACTGAAAGGCACTTCTTTGCTGCCTTCCAACCAGAGTTCTCTTCCAAACAATCAAAATCTCCCTTGCTACATGGAGAGAAACACAGCAACTAACACTCTCAAACAAAATTTTTACTTTACTAACTACAGTATATGCCACAGAGAACGGTGCTTTTCTACACTGAGCAAATATTTTTGCCAGTAGACGAAAAAAGGAAAAGAAAAAGAGTGAAAAAAGGAAAACTCCCAGTCACCACCATCCTACAGGCTAATGTGCCTAAGATCAGATTTGGGAGCCTTCTTAATTAACTGTACTCTTAATAGTATTAATACCTCTAAATCACCAGCTATTTTTTCAAACAGAAATACCTACACCTCTAAATGTGACAAGAGAAAACCAGCATTGAGCCAGGTAGGGTTTTCATAGCACATCTTCCTCCATCGTCTCACGTAGCTCCTAGGTATGAACTGCACTGGGAACCTCTGCTTGTTCTGATATCCCCCCAGTCTCACCTGAAACCTGATTTCAGCTAGGAATACAAAAGATAGCATAAAGGAACAGAGACACAAGACCTGGATGAAGCAGAGCACTGCCAGGAAAGGAGTATCTTAGTATTGCATCTAACAACACTGTGCAATATCAATTTGGGAGACACTGCAAAGTTACCCATCTCACACTGCTATAGCACAACTGACTGCCCTTGGTAAGCATAGGCTATGGTTAATAGACTCCTCTTTATTAAAGTATTGGAAATTTGTCTTCATTGCACTTCCAAAATGGAGAATGCCTTGATTTGAGTTTCTCCTCTGGCTTTAAACACTTCAGCATCTATTTTAAAGCACAGTTTGCTCCCCCTTTCCCTAGTGATTTCTCACTTGAGAAGCATTAAATGCCTCCCCATTTTGCTCCCTCCATCCGCTGAATCTTTTTTATATTAGCATCCATCATTTCTCCCATTTGTGAGATGGGTTCAAAGTCAAAAGGCTCACTGCCTGCTAGAGAATGGAACACATTTGGGATTTTTGAGAAGCATCAGGGCAGCAGCACTGGGGCCCTGATTCAGCCCAGGATCCTGCTTGTCGCAGGTGCTGTACACACTGCCCACTTGCGCTGTTGGACAGTGACTCTGAACAACCTCACTGAGCTCCCCACATACGTGCAGATTTGTGTGCATCCGCGGCTGCTGAACATGGAGAGAAGACAGTAACATGTTTGGCCCATTCCTGGGCACCAGAAGAAAGGCAGCAGCAAGAGATGTCCTGATTTATGCTGGGAAATGCCAGATCACAGAGACTGCTTTTAGCACAGAAAGCACCTCCAAATTCAGTACTATTTTGCATGGCTGTGCTCCAGAACCCATGAGCATTGCCATGAAATCAAGTATACTCTTGTACAACAAGGCTCACCTCTGCTGCAGGCTCAGTGGTAATACCCAGCCCTGAACGGTAATCTGGAAAATGCATTTACATAGGGTCCCAGATTGGCCATGAGCCTCAACCTCTGTGACAGGTCATGCCCTGCTCTAGCAAAACTGACACATTTCAAACACACAAAACCTTCTTGCCACTGCAAGGGACTGCCAGACCATTGCCACACCTACCACGCCCCACTTCGTTCATACCGTTCGCTACCACTCAAATTGGTACTATTAACCCCTGCTGGACACTATGGGCCAGAGCAATCAGGACAACTCCTCTGACTGAGCCGGCAGTGGCCCAGGCCATACACAACACCATGGCCACAGGTCTTTTGCTTGTTCCCCATTAATTAGCAGCTGACCTGCTTTCCTGGAGCATGGGTTATTTCTAAGTCTGAGAAGGGAAGACTTCAGTGGCCTATCATTTTACACATCTGGGGCTTTGTAAAATTCTAGGCTGAAGGCTGATTGCCTCCAATCACCCTAGACATCTATTACTGGTCCATAAAAACACATAGTGCACTGCCCCGGAGTTGTTAATAGCAGATCAATTACGAAGGAATTTGCACTGCAAGCAGAGAATCAGTCTCATTCTTATGTGTGTCTCCACCACAAAATTAAAGCACTTACTCGCGGAGCCCAGAATACATTTTCTGAGGCAGTCTATTCATTGGCATCTTACGGAAAGATTGAGAAGTGGCCTCTTTTGGGTCTTTCACTTGAACAAAGCATTCCCTCACTCTCCCTTAAAGCAAGCTGGGATATGGGGAGCTGTCACTTGAATTAGGATAGGTTTTAAGTACAACAGATGACGTAGGGCATTTTGTCCACTCACTGAGCTGTAGAGTCCCAGCTGTAATGCACCGGGTGGAGGAAGCTCATAACCAAGCTGATAAGCTCTGCAGCTACTGTGAAAGGCCACCCTGAGACACAACCAATTGCACCCAGTTTGGCTTCTGTTCTTCGTCACCACTGCTGGGACTGGTGATAGAAGGAAGTGTGGGCAGTGGGCAGGAGGCAACCACAGGACACAGGAAAGAAATACTAGATAGAAATACCAGTATGGCAAGGAAGAAGAAAAAAGTGGCAATGAAGAGCGGGACAAAGAAGTTTCTCCTGGGGGCACAGCAAAGTGATACACTTTTTGAGTGGGCATCCATAAGGCACATTGACCAGCTCCCTCTCTGCGGTCTCTCTCCACTGAAGCAACAATGAGAGCCAGGCAGGAAATTATTTTCATACTCTTCCCTCTACCAAAAAAATGAAAGTTTATAACAAACCGAAAGTATTCTTAGGGAAAGAGACAGTTTTGACAACACAACTGTCATGTGCCATTCCCACTCCTCCCCTTCCATTCTTTGCTTTCTGATTTGGGATTGTTTTGAAATCAAAATGGATTAAGATTCTTTTTTAATTAACGGGCAAAAAAAGATCAATGGCCAATTCCATAGCTAATTGATTTGGGGTGATTCAGACAACAGCCACAAAAAAATCCTCCACATTTCACATTTTCATCAGCATATAGATACTTCAGATATTTTCAGAAAACCTTTTCTCACCTTGTTTTATTTCCTACTTCTAAACAGAGCTTGGATTACTTAAAATCAATAGCACAGAACAAATATTAAACACTATCACCTTTTGTCAGCTGGACTGAGTAATCCCTTGCCCTATTTCAAGGTGATGGGGAGTATCCAAATAGCCCAGATGGGGAGTGAAGAGCACTTCATCTTCTGAAGTACTCATGCATATACCTAACAGTGTGCATAATAAACTGTTGGATTTTATAAACATCTGCATGGCATACTGCAGCAGACACACATAAGCTGTGCTTTAACAGGAAAGGATGTTGAAGCATGCAATATTCTTTCAAGTATCTTTTTACGATCCCTGCTGCAGAAAGCACAGAGTAGAGGCATGGCACCCATGCAGGGCTCATTATCTTCACTCAAAGCAGCTCTGGTGTCAGTCCATTGGTCTCTCTTGCAGTGTCAATTTATGGTGGAATGACAGAGTCTCTGTGCAGTATCTGCCTTACAGCCTAGGAAATTTAACCTGTCTCTCAACACTCCTGCATTTTCACTTCTCTCTGGCCCTCAAAAACATGCACGTTCACATCTGTTTGCCTATACAAGCTGCCACCTCTCTCCTCCCTCATCTGCTTGAGAAGTCATTAGCACAGTTCTTCCTTATTTCTGTTTTGGGGTTGGGGGAGGAGATTTTTGCCCCCCCCCCCCCCGCCCCTTTCTTTTTCCTGTGTTTAGTATTTGTTTGTTTGTTGCAATTTATTTTGCACAATGCTTGAGTGAGCCCAGATAAGCATTGTGACAAGCCACGGCAGAGCTGGAAAATAATTGCCCATAGCACAGGAACACTCTCACGAGCATGTATTTTACAGTGACTGCTATTTTTGATGAGCACAATTATGTCCTGGCTCCCAGGAAGCATAAGGCTTCCCTGGCTTCATGAGAAATTTGGAGGTGCTGAGTTTACTAACACAGGTTAATAGGAAGCTGGATTTTGATGAGACTACATCCTTCCCTGAAACAAAAACAGGGGATGATACAATGCAACCCTGTTTACTGAAACCAGACAAAACCCAAGTCAAGTCAGAAGCCAAGAAACAGGGTGACATTGCTGACAAGTGGAATAACCAGTACTGCTGTTCTCAGTGTGCAGCAACTTGAAGCTTTTGGAGCCCAGAAAGGCAAAGGGCCTGGGACATGGCCGTTTCCCAGCACTCCCATTAAATCAAGCTGTTCTTCAGAACCTGTCAGCTACAGGAGACGGCACAAATGAGCAATGAAGGTTCAGTATTGTGTGTGGTTGCACAGTGCCTTCACCTTTGCAACACTCAGGGCCTTCCATTTGCAATCCTGCAGCCTGCCTTTCCCTCCCAGATCTGCATCCCCTCACCAAAACTCCCACAGCGGGTTTGTCCAGAGCCTCTGGGGCAGTGTTTTCCACCTGATTTTTCTATGCTGTTTTTCCCATGACTTTGCCTGCTCCAGTGTTATAGCAGGTTCCTCCTTGGAAGCAATTGCCACTGGTGTGAGAATTACCCCCTCTGCCCTCCTTTTATTTACCCCTTATTTCATGACTTTTAGTTTACATTAACACAAAAATAAGTCATGGTCATTTAAATACAAAATATTTATGCCACCAGCATTTCCTGCAGGGAAATTCCTTGCCCCAGTCTCCTGCTGCACACACTACAGTTAACGGGGAGTCAGCACCCAGAGGCAGGGGAGGGACACCCAGCCAGGTTTGGCCCCAGAGCTGGGGGAAAGGGATGGAGCGGGATGAGATTTGGGGGACTGCAGTGCATGGCTTGGCTGTTGTTGCTAAAACACTCAGTTTAGCGCTTGGCCAGCAGGAAGGTGTCAGTGTCCATTGACTTTCACAGGCTAATTTCCTGCCACCAGCCAACAAGAGAATTAAAATTCAAGAGCGGATCTCAGCTTTGGCTTTCTTTTTTCACTGTATGAACAGCCTTTCAACAGCCTGTGAAAGGAGAGACTGAGAAAGCCTTACTGCGGTCCGAGGGGAAGCATGGAGCCAGCAAAAGGAAATCAGAGAAAACAAACAAACAAAAAAAGCCAGTAATGACCAAGGAGCGCAGAGGCTGGAAAGGAACTGCTTGTAGTCCTGGGCATCATCTCGCCTGACATCCAGGCCACGCTGTGTCAGGCCCGGAGGGGTGAGACTCGATGAGCAAAGGGAGGCTGAAGCCCAGATTAACAGACAGATGCAGAACACTGATTCCCAGTTCACTCCAGGTCTAAGAAAGCACCCTACTTTGCTGAGACCACAGCTGCCCAGAGCACCTCTATGAGGAAGTGAGCCCTCATCTCAAAACGCCTTAGAGACAGCAGGGAACGATACTGATAGGGAGGAGGATGGTCCAAATCCCCCTCGACCAGCAATGGGTCCAAAGCACTGCAGGATGATTGGTGAAACGCAGCAGCTGGGAAAGGGCCGGAGAGCCCACCAGGCAAAAGGGAAACACTGATGGGTTGTGCAGAGGGCTGGAAGTGTACCTTCCCTCATCTGCTGGGACCCACTAACTGAAGAGGATGAAGGACTTGCATCTTCTGCTCCTTCTCCTCCCTTCCCTACCTGCAAAATCTTGCTGCAGGTAATGGCTGATTAAACACTGCATACTGCATTATTTAAGACACTGTTGCTGTGATACAAAGCTAACTTCTTTCAGAGGCAATACCTGACAAAAACGAGCATACAGAGATACTTAGAGCTCCTGGAGGAGGAATTTAAATTGGTCAGGAAGAGCCTCTGACAAATAAAAATCAATGATGAAGTCCATTTTGAAAAGCAACCCCACGGAGAACTATGTTTTTCCTCACAGGATCCTCTCCGTTGGCCTAAAATACACTCAAATACATTTTTTTTGTTGATAAGAAAAGCTAACTCAACAAAGCCCCTTTGCTTATGGTCTTCTGGGTTTTCTGTAACTACCTAGAAATGAGGGACGATACCCAAAAAAGGGACATATACTACTTTTTGTTTACTATGTGCGCTTCATAATGCTAGTACTTTGGAAAAAAATAACATCATAATCTTTTATGTATTAGATACTTCAAGGTGAACCAACTAAATAAGCTGAAAGGATTGCTGCAGGATTTATGATCCAAAATCCTTGGGGTAGTTGCCAGGTCTGAAGGATGAATTATTCCCTGATGTCAGGACAGGTCTATTTGCTTCTGTGTGACCCACAGTCAAAAGGCAAAGGAAAGCTTAGAAGGGACAGGCTCTGCTCAGGACAGGATGAAGACAGGAAGCCTATATGGAGAAAAGGAGGGTAAGAGGGATGGTGTCCCATTTTTGTTGTGGGTATATTCTGAAAATCAAGATGTCTAAAGGTTTACTACCCACCATAAACAGCATGAGTAGCTCCAGTTCTGCTTTCTTGCAATTTCCCATCGCTAGCGGGCTAGCAGTTCTGCTGGAGGAGTAATCGTAGGAGACCAGCTCCTCAGGAACAGAGAGTCCCAGCTGCACTCTTCCTCGCCACAAGTTAAGAAAATACATTAGACTATTTAAATCATAAGCTTTCCTTGGGTAATGACTGTCCAATCCTGAGTAAGCACAGCACTTACCACCCAGCTGCTAACTGCTAGTTTTGATTTGGGTCCAATAGAGACCGTTTGGAAAAAAAAAGTCTTGAGGAGATAGGCACATTAAATTAGTTAGGTCAGCCTCTGAGAAGGGGCTGTAGCTCTCTCTGCATGGGTAATCTTTCCTCCCTGAGCCCTCCCCCCTCTCTCTTCTCCCTTTAACAGTTTTATTTTGTGGAGATACAAGACTTTTTTTCTCCTGCTGAGTGCTGGGTTAACAAATGCAGGAGGCATTATTAACAGTATTCTTTGGAGACCACCTACAGCAGTGGGATGAACAATGGGCCTTGAACCATTACTAATTTATAGCCCAGAAATATGGTGTATGAATATTTTTTACATGTAAAACCATTAGTCACACTTAATAGTTTATTTGAACTAAAACCATATTATTATCCCCTCATTATTTTACCTGGTATATTTTAGACCACTTACCTCAGAGGTTGCCATAGCTACCTGCTGAGTGCCTTTGACTGGAGTGTTTGCAGTAATCAAAGTTAAAGACTTCTTATAAAAAGAAGTATGCTCTGACTAAAGAGGAACCTGGGCAAAATTGCCCACAATTGTATTCTTTCACTCAGTGCTGCAGCTGTTGGTGAGTGGTAGCTTGGTCCCCTCATTGGTCTCTGACGAAATACCCTTAAGGTACAGTCCTTAGGCTCTGCCATAAAATCACATGAAAATTAAGGTTTGGAAGGGCCTCTGGAGGTCTCTAGTCCAACCTCCAGCTCAAAGTGGGTCCAGCCAGGATCATGGCCTTGTCCAGGCAGGTGCTGGAGATCTCCAAGAACAGAGAGGATATACAGAAGCTGGAGCCAGACACTGCTCAGTGGTGCCCAATGACAGGACAAGAGACAATGGGCACAAACCGAAACACAGGAGGTTACATTCGAACATCAGGAAACACTTTTTCACTGTGAGGGTGACCAAGCCCTGGCACAGGTTGCCCTGAGAGGTTGTGGAGTCTCCATCCTTGGGGATATTCAAAAGTCACCTGGACATGGTCCTATGCAACCAGCTCTAGGTGATCCTACTTGAGCAAGGGGGTTGGATGGCTCCAGAGGTCCCTTCCAACCTCAACCATTCTGAAATTCTGCGAGACTTCTCAGAAGCCAACAAGACTATGTGAAGCTCCACTCTGCTTTCTGCACTGAGACAAAAAACCATAGACGTCTGATATCCAGAAACACCTGCAGAGCAGCCTACACTCTCCAAACAGCACTCAGCCTCTCCCCACACCACCGCAGATACAAGGACACAGTGCAGGGCAATTCCCAGCAAGAACCTTTCCAAACATAATGTTCCTGTCCCGCAGTGCTAGAGCTGAGTATCTGGGAACTTTTGTCTTCCTCCAGGGACACTTTTGACTGTGAAAGGATTTCCACCATCATCAGGTTAGCACTTCTCTATGCTGCACTACCTGCTCAGCCCAATCCCTCTGAGCACCAGGACTGCCCACCCAGCCTGACCCTGTGATGCGAAGGCACAGGCTGTTTCATGTGATGAGGTAAGGTGCACAGATCGAACCAGGACTCCTGGGTTCTCTCTTTGCTGCTAGAGGATTTGCCTTGGTGGCTAAAGCAGGAGTGAGGAAGGCTGGGTCTCTCCCAATAGGGAGCAGCAAGCATGGCTGCTCCATGAGGAAAGGGCAGCAGGAGCTGAGGAAGATAACTACTGAGTTATCTCTGAGCAGATGCGATGACCTCACCAACAAGCATGCAGTCCCACATATCCTAGTATGGCAGGTAGGACAGACCCAGTGAGACCTTCAGCTTAAAAGCCAAATGCAATCAAAGGCAGAGGGAGTCCCCACTGAGCTTCTTAGCAGGACCTCCTCCAACAGCTCTCTTCAAAGCTGAATGCCTGCACCATACCGAAGTTGACCCTGAGCCAGGCAGCCAAACCCTCAGGAAGAGGGGGATGCACTCAAGCTCTGCCACTGCATCTCTGGGTGACACAAGGGTCCTGGCCCTTCTCTGTTCCTCCATTTCCCATCTGGGTAGCGGAGTGGACACATCTCTAAGCTCTGATCAGACAGCAAGCACTTGTGAGCACAGCGAGCAATTGCTCTTTGAGTCAAGGACTCCAGCTGGTGTCCTGCCAGCTGGATCCAGTACCCTTCTTCAGGTTTGGAGCAGGGGGTTAGAAGTTCCCAGCAACCCCCATCTCTTGCTGTCTTCCCCTGTCCCTTGGAGTGCTGGCTCCGGGAGAGCCCAGTCCAGGGGATGTGCACCGCTCTGCTAAAGTGCCGTCCCCTCTTTCTGCTCCCTCTGCTTCAGCCACTCCTGCCCTGAGCGTTCCCTGTGCAATGTGAGCAGAGCCCCTTCTCCTACATAACCCTCTCTACGCAGCACATTACCCATGCTGGGAAGTGCTGGAGCCCAGTATCACAAGTCAGGCTGGATCGATGGGCCAAGGCCAATTGTATGAGGTTTAACAAGGCCAAATGCCGGGTCCTGCACTTCGGCCACAACAACCCCAGGCAACGCTACAGGCTTGGGGAAGAGTGGCTGGAAAGCTGCCCAGAGGAAAAGGACCTGGCGGTGCTGGTTGACAGCCGGCTGGACATGAGCCGGCAGTGTGCCCAGGTGGCCAAGAAGGCCAATGGCATCCTGGCCTGTATCAGAACTAGTGTGGCCAGCAGGAGCAGGGAGGTGATCGTGCCCCTGTACTCGGCACTGGTGAGGCCGCACCTCGAATACTGTGTTCAGTTTTGGGCCCCTCACTACAAGAAGGACATGGAGGTGCTGGAGTGTGTCCAGAGAAGGGCAACAAAGCTGGTGAAGGGCCTGGAGCACAAGTCTTATGAGGAGCAGCTGAGGGAACTGGGGTTGTTTAGTCTGGAGAAGAGGAGGCTGAGGGGAGACCTCATCGCTCTCTACAACTACCTGAAAGGAGGTTGTAGCGAGGTGGGTGGTGGTCTCTTCTCCCAAGTAACTGGTGATAGGACGAGAGGAAATGGCCTCAAGTGCTAAGGGAGGTTTAGATTGGACATTAGGAAAAACTTCTTCACCGAAAGGGTTGTCAAGCATTGGAACAGGCTGCCCAGGGAAGTGGCTGAGTCACCATCCCTGGAAGTATTTAAAAGACGTGTAGATGAGGCGCTTAGGGACATGGTTTAGTGGGCATGGTGGTGTTGGGTTGACGGTTGGACTTGGTGATCTTAGAGGTCTTTTCCAACCTTAATGATTCTATGATTCTATGATTCTAAGTCAGGGACCTGCAGATAGGAACGATTGACCCCAAGTCCCCCAAGGCAGTAAGAAGTGAGGTACCTCAGCTCTTCAATCCACCCATCCCATAAGAATGTTTCAGGATACCTCAGCATGCATGTAAATATTTATTTTACTTATGCAAAGAAGTGAGAGGAAGAACCTTAATACTTTTGGAAAGAAAACAGTTTTAATCAGAGCAAGCAGGCACTCCTGGAATCATCCAAATCAACTGCAAGCAATTAGACAATTAAAGTGAAGGTCACTAGAAGGATACACTAAGCAGCCATCCTGACAGAGCATTTAAGTACAGAAGAGCTGGATACTGCAATTAAAACAGTTTGCACAAACACAGCTCTGTTAGATTAGGGACTGTCTTCTCTAAACCCTACAGGAACAAATCAACAAGGCCACAGGATTCACACTGGTCGTACTCAGAAGACAGACTCCTTCCCCACTGTGGCTAACAGCAGGTCTAGGATTTAGGGGATCTGAGTGCCATCAGCTTCTCCTCCCTCTACACCACACCCACACCTCCACCCCAAATTCTTGCACAGCTGGAACATCATTTCCTTTCTGAGAAACCTGCCAGAGCGGAAGGGATTTCTCCTTTCACAGTTAACCAGTCCCATTCTACCACACGGAAGAGCAGTGTAGCCTTTCCAAAAAGGGAAGATTGGGGTGTGGGATGCAGATGTTAAAGAGATGTTTTATCTCAAGTTTCACAGCGGACACCACTCCCCTGTTTGACCAGACCACTTTTTCCCTTTTGGTGTCATCAGAGGTGGGTAAGTCCCCAGGATGACATGTAGAAAGACACGCAGAATGAAAACTCTGTAAAATGACAGTCACTGTCTTCTGGAACTGCCCTATTGTGGGATTGCTGACCCCCGGATCCAGGATCCAAGTAGCAAAAGAGACCACCATCCTCTACAGATTGTCTTCATCCTGCCCTGCAAAGACCTGACTAAACACCCTCCTTCACCCAATCACTGTGACAAAGGGCGGTCAAAGGACACCCCAGCTCCTGGTTTTGCTCAGCCACCTTGTTTGGAGCTGTGATATACTCCATGGATACACCATAGCTCCCAAGGACAGGCAGGCTTGCCAAGGACGAAATAATGTCAACACTTTTATCATTTGCTTTTGCAAAATGGTTGCCTTACACTATAAAGGTCCAGTTTTCACCATCATCGGTTATCAGAGGAAGCATTAGTCAGGAACCAGGATGCTGTTGTGCTAAACACCACATGCAGGCACCCCAAAACAAGACACACGACTTGCTGTGATCCCCCTTGGACAAATACAGCTGATACCCTCAGGAAGGCTTCCACAGACAGTGCCTGGATCCATTCACCCAGCAAGATGTGGGGCTGGATTCTGCCCTTTCCCATCCAAACCACCTTGCACTTGTCAGAACAGATGTGCTCCCAAAGCATCTCTGAAATTCTCCTGCAGAAGCTGCAGAGCACTGCTGTTTCCACGATCTAAACCATACCACCCCACTCTCAACATGAAATCTCTCTGCACATCCTCACTAGCATCACGGGAGCCAGGAGCATCTCCCCAGCTGGCAGATTCTCATTGCAAGAAAAAAAATCTTCATTGCTGGCTGTCTCCTTTCCATTCCCTGGTAAGAGGATTTAGAGTGGTCAATGACACAGGGTTGAAATTGGGTATATAGGAGGGGCCGTGTCTGGTAGCTGTGCCTATAGCACTGTCTGGGCAGCTAGTGTCCTGGCACAGGGAGGGGAACGCAATCTGCATTTCTCCCCAGGAACTGCCAGGTGCATTTTGAATGGAGACCGAGCAAGAACCCAGAGGTCTCAGCTGGCCCCTCTGGAGGGAGCCTGTCTGCCAGCAGTCGGGACGTGCAGTCCCAGTTAGCTTTGCACGTCTAGAAACTCTGTTAATCTCTCTGTTAAACTCTGAGGCCAAAGTGTTCAGGCAAAGCTCTTCTCATCAGTGTGACCCACTCAAGGAACCTCTCCTTGTTGCTGGAAATCCCGCTTGTTCGTACATGCTAGGTGACCTGTTGACTTTAGCACATCTGAATGTAATACAGAGCCCACACTCCTGGAGAAGTGCAAGAACCCTTTTGTATGCCCCCCACGTACCTGGCAGCACAGCGAAGGGAAGCCTGCAGGCAGAGCTAATGTTGATAAGCATCCCTGCATGGGGTTCACCTTAGGGAGTCCTGGCCACTAGAGAGGAGAAAGCAGGCTCCAGAAATATACCCTTACCCAGAGCAGGAGACATTAAAAGTTTCCTTTATTTTACCAGATAAAAAGCTTCATGCAAACCATGACAAAGCAGCCAGCTGGCAACATGGTCAAGCAGGAAACAGTGACTTCCTTTGGGAAGAGCAGTCCCAGCCTGAAATACACAACAGGTCCCTTGGCAGAGAACTGGACCCAGGACTACAGAGCACTGCCTCCCTCTGCCTCTTTCTGGGAAGTATAGAAAGGAGCCATTTGTTCTTTACCTCCATTCAGCCTTTTGGAAATTAAAAAAAAAAAAAACAAAACCAACACCTCTGCAGATTGTGTAGCTATGGGGCCTGACACATTAATAAGGCAGAAAAACATTTTCTGCTCTAAAAATCTGGAGCACATTTGCCTCCCACCCACGTAACTTAACCAATGTGCCAGAAGCAAACCAGCTCCTGAAAGTCATCCCCTCTGTGCAGAGTTTAACACCCCCGGCCACCTCTCCAGAACTGCAATCCTCTGCTGTCCTGGTCTCTAGACTGCCTGAAATTCCACTTTCCTCAGGCTTCTTAGATTACTTGCTTTAAAATTAATCTGAAGAGTACTACAGTGAATTACTCCTTGAAATGAGCTTTTTTGGAAAGTTAAATGTCAGCCTTTCCCAGTGCCCACTTCAGCACAGACTTTAGAAAGAGTTATCACCTCCCCATACCAATGTAAAAAGCTAATAATCCTCATTAGGTTAACCCCTGCCATGTTGCCAGAGAGCGTGTTTGAGGGATTGTCCCAGTGAGGAAATCCTGGCACATTGCCCAGGTCTTGTAGAGATCTATGTCCAAGGTACATTTTGGTCCTAACAGCTGGCTGCCATACAAGTGCAAGCCAAGCACGCAGCCCAAGACAGGAGTTCCAGTGCCATCCCATGTCCCCTTGTCTGGGTGGCCAAGGCACAGAGAGCCAAAGGCCCAACCCTGCATACCTACAGATTTACTAAAAGGACCCACCGACCTGTTTCTTTATTTTGCAGCCTGTTTGCAAAAGGCTTGAATACTCCTTGCACAGAGGATAAGAGGAATCATTCGTGGGTCTTTCTGATTCCTATTTACCCAAAGAGCTCAGACACTCATGAATTTGTCCTCTGCAGAGTCATGTCTAGACTTGCAAACCAGCTGTGCTTCACCTGTGACACACCAAGTTCAACAGTGCCCAGCTTGCTGGAAAGCTCAACTCATGCCCTTCGAGACAAAGGAACTTGCACTTCTACCTTCTGACAGATTAAATAGGTGACAGATAGGTGACAGATAGGAACTCCTGCCGAGCCTCCCAACGTGCACCACTGGGCTGTCAGAAACCATCCTGCTCTGTACCATAACAGTAACCCCGTGCTTGGCAAAGAAAACTGGGGTGTAGCCTGCTATAGGGCACTTCAACAACAAAAGCAAGGCACAGGACCACAGCCAGCTGCTCCTTGTCTGGGATCCCAGATTCATTTCTGCATGCCTGTGTCAAACCATGCACTGCTGCACAACACAAACAGCCTGAAAACCTTCAGCACAGAGCTGCCTGCTCTTTTCAAATGATATCAACACACAGAGCCAGTAAGCCTTCAAAAGCTGCCTGCAAATCCAGCCCTGGACATAGCAATGCTAGTGATGTCTTCTTCATGAAAGCAAGGCACTGTCCCAGGCACACGATTAACCCAGAAAGGGATCTCTTCTCATCTTGCTCCAAAGTGTGTTGCTTTACTTACTCACTGGGGAAAGCAGAGCCCAATTGCCTCACATAATGGGATTATGCGGAAAGAGTGACATGTTATACGAGATGGACTTTCAGCACGTGCTCAGAGACACAATTTGTCCTGTCATAATCACAATCTGCACTACCACGTCTCTCACCCCCACCACTGAAATGCTGTTGTGCACTGTGCAAAAACCAATTAGCCGCGGCAGACAGTTAACTGCAACAGGCACTGAAAGGGCTTCATCCTTAGAAGGGGGATGAACAAAGAAGACTTGAGAACTCATTTGACACAGAAAGGTGCCTAATTAGCGTGCGGTACCAACACAGGGAAGGGAGGTTGGACTGCATTTTCTAGCCTTGTGTACCAGGACTGCATGATAATCCTGATGGCTCATTTAGCTGCTGGCCAAAACCCACTCCAGGTGGGAGCTGGTGGGTCAATACTTCTGCTCTCCGCTCTCAATGGCTGTGGGGCATAGGATGTATTACTTGAGGGGTAGAAAACATCCCATTGCTATTCCATGCCTTTACCTCCCTAGACTACTGGAGCCACTGCTGAGGGATCCGGAAAGCAACATCTCAAGGACACTGCTGTCGCTGTGGGATGGTAGGAAGGGCATATTTCCACAGGTCCCACCAACTTCTGGGCCCTGCGCTGTCCACCTGAGTTGGACTTGCCCAAATTACTAGAAACAAGCAATTCATTCATCTTCTCCACCATGGAGAAACGCACCTCTAGCCTCCAGTCTCACTGGTGCCAGCCAGACCCTGAACTACTGCAGGGGATTTCTGTTTATAAGGGCACAAGCTTGGGGCTGCTTGCAGGAGGTCCAACTTTTGTCAATTTTGTCCCAGGCCTGGGTCTCACCAGCAGAAACGAGCGTTTTCTAAATCACTCTCCTACACTGGTGTCGGGAGCTTCCCGCGTCCAAAACGAAAAGCAAGGACACGGAAAGAAAGGACATCAGGAAGATCAGGGAAGTTCTCCTTCCAGCATGACCTCAGTGTCTGAATCAAAGAGGCAGTGAGGAAAAGATTCCAGGAACCCTGGGCTGGATTTTTCAGCCTTTACATCCTAAAGAAATTGTTCATGAGCACAGGGCAGGCTCAGAGGACAATCCCAGGCCACTGAAGTGGCTACAGAACTGATTGCTCTCACCGAGAGTGCAAGGTCGGGTCAAAAGTGAGGCCAACTTCAAGACTTAAGTCTTTAGTAGCTTAAGTATTGATGCCTTTGTTTTCCCTCAAGCTGTCTTCCCCCTTCCATCCATGCAACCAGGACTTGGAGATTGTATTTTGTTAGGGCAGAAAGGCTGAGAGGTTGATCTATTCTGATCAAGCCTGGAACACCTAGGGCGTTTGTTTGTTCCTGCTGCTGAGAAGTTGAACTCAGATGCTTATGGGTGCTTGGAGGCTAGCTCTTGCTAACAGAGGGATCTCCAAAAGAAACAAACAAGGCTAGTTGCTTTTGGCTTGCCCCAGGAGAGCTGTGGATGGAAGTCTCTAAAGAAGGTCCCAACTCGTGCAACACATAAAAGAAACAACAGCAAAACCCAGTCTGACTTTTCACCTGAATGTAAGGGAAAGGAGGTAACGCTCAGGCCCTAAAGCAATAGAGGTGACTAGAGCAGCGAGTCCTGGGAAAGAAAAGAGAGCAATGCTGGATGATTGCTGGAGGAGGAGAATCGGCAAAGCATTGAAGAAACATCTCTCAAAGCAAGAGGTTTGAAAGGGGGAGCAGTTTAGCACCACCTCTATAAGCCACACTTGGCAGCAACAGGCTGGTGGAAAGTCATTTTGGGAGGTTGTATCCATGGTTTTCTGGAACCAGTCTGCCTCATGCCCACATCTTTGCTATAAGGGCTGCAGTTCTGCCCTTTTACACTTGTGTATACCCCACACCTAGCTAAGGTGTAGGCAGACTCTAGCAGACGGTCTTCTTGGCTTTTCTTGTGGTATCTCATATCTCACAGCCTCTGTTCTTTCCAGCATCTCTTCCTACACCAAATCTTCCCCTTCTGCTCCAGACCCAGAAAGGTGTCTCAACTACAAATTCAGCACTGGCAGCCTGTTCTCCAGTACCCCTATGCTGCCCTGCCCCACTCTTTAAAAGGCCTTTTTTAGTGTACAACTGAAGTATGAAAAAAGAAGGTCTCCAAACAGTGCAACCAGAATCTTTTCATCCAAGCTTTCTTGGTGAAATACCAAACATAGCTCATGCTACTGTGCCTGGGTATGACAACAGAACTGGGTTAGGTTTTAAGCCTTTTCACCAAAGCAGTTTTTCCAGCATACACTGTATCATGAACACTAGTATAAAAGCGGGTCTGTTAAAAAGTTGTCTTCAAAATCTGTGTGTCAAAAAAATCTGTAATTTTCCCTCCTTCCCCAGCCCATGTTGCATTTCAGGCACCTTCCAAATTTGCTTTTTGTTGCGCATTCTTCTTTGCAGACCTGTGGTAACTGGAAGAGAGGGCAGTGTAAGGGGATTTCTGGGTAATTACATCTTTGATAACACACTATGTAAACAAATACTGAGCTGCAGAAGAGAATAACAGACTAAAAATTAATGCATTCATTGAACCTCAGGTAAAACTCAGTTGTTCAGTGGTCCGTGCACATGACAAGAGTACTTCATAAAAGTAAATGAAACAAGAGTCAGTGAGAAAAACTATAGATTTGTTCCTCTCACAAAAATATATACCTTGGATTCCCAAAGAAAAGTTCTCTTCACAGTTCAGAAATCACCCAGGCTAGCCTCAGGCACTGAGAGCATAAATCAAGTTTTCTCTACTTCCAGGGCTTACACTCTTTAAAGAGTTGGATCTAATGGCTAATCCTTAAAGGAACCTTATACATTTCTCTTAGGACACATCATCACAAGTACTGAAAAAAATGACTTTGGAGTGAAACACAGAGCAACTAAAATAAGCAAAAACTGACTTTGGTAAAGTGCCAAGTGACATTATCATTACACTGACCTAGAGAACATTAGTTTCCAGCAGTACCACCACTGCAACCTCATCTTCATCTGTTTGTTTTGTTCTACCTCTTGGCTTTCAAGGACGACCACACATCGAAGTAACTCACAGAAATGATGATGGAGGAAGAAATATTGAGCTACAAATAGATGGTAGACAAGCACATTTTTCTGGGATGCTTTCCCAGGAGCTAAGGCTGTTCAGCTCAATGGGTCTGGGATCTGACCCCAGTAAGTCCATGACCTGCAATCCACATACCATGCAGATGAGTTTCAGAGCCTTGCTCATTCATTCCCACACTTCCAAAACTGCCCCTTGCGCTACACTGGCTCCCAGTCCCTCCTTAACCCTTTTACCTTACACACACACAACTATGTGTTAGGCACCATGGAAATGGGCCGCTTCTTACCTCCAACACAGCAAGGCAGCCACCCCCTGGGCTCCATGGAGGACCATGGCTTCAAACACATGCCTACCCTGAGCCCCAGCTTTGGGCCTCCTGCGAAAGCCTTTTACCCTTAACTTCTAGAGAACACTGGGCATGAATTGTCCCTGCAGGAATCACCAAGGAGCAGATGCCGATGAAGAAGGATGAGTCCAGCCTTTGGCATACATTTGCACTTTTGCTCTCACTCTTAGGCGTCACAAGGTAGAGATAATGAAGCTGGTCTCCAACTCTGGAGAAGATCAGAGGAGAGGAAGAGTGTGATCATATGCTTACAGAAGCATTGGTGGGAAGGACCTCTGCAGATCTCTAGTCCATCATCGCTCTCAAAGCAGCACTAGCACCAAAACTAGATTGGATCAGTTGCAGCTTTGTATAGCAGAGTCTTGAAAAGCTCCAAGGAAGGAGATCCCACCGTGCTGCCCCCAGTGACCTGCCCCAGGGCTGCTCCTGAAACCGACTCAACCTCCCACATCTCAGCTTGTGGACATTGCATATTTTTATGTTGTCTGGCACTGCCTGAACAATTTAGCCCCATCATCCATGCAACTGCCCTTCAAGTAGCTGGTGGGGCAAGTAAGACAGCAATCAGAAACTGATGTATATTAATAATCCTTATTATCATGAATAAACTATTCTTCACCTGTCACAGGTAAAAGTAGGACAGAGGTTCAGGAAAAAAATTAGTCTTTAGTGAGCAACAATTTAAAGTAGCTAAACATTGTGACAGGCCATCTGCATACACACAAAGTATTTTGTATGTATCAGCTGTTGGAAAACAGTGAAGTTTTATTTCCTACACAGGAGGAAGAAAAGATAAACCTGTGCAGTCTGTTAAGCACCTCCATTATAGCATGCAAACAGCACAGCAAGAGAGATTGTTTATTTAAAACAGCTTAACTGTAACATAATACCCAAATCTTTTTAGCTGATAATGGAAATAGTTTGGGCATGAATATCCATTTTAAACATGTTTATGTCACACTTCACAGAAAGGTCAAAATTAATATTATACCTAACAAATTTTTCAAAGTACAATTATCTTGACTCTTGGAGCAAAGAACATTCCTACATTCCCCAGGTTTACCAGCTGGGGTTTAAATTTCACATTTTTTATATATCTTTTTTTAAAACTAGGTACTTCCTCACAGATTATATTGGCAGCTGCATTAAAGAGATCTTATAGCTACCAGCTATAATGCCCACCAGCTGCTTTTCCCCCACTAACCCACCAACCCTAATTCTCTGGGGGTTCACAAGTGATGCCTCCAAAGACCATGTGGAAGTTTTTTTTTTGTCTGATTAGCCTGCTAGTCTCATTGCCATATTTGTCTCCATTTAACTCAAGGACTCATGTCTCTCCTCTTGCAGGCATTTCCCCAGAGACAGTAGAACTGAGCAGATTAAAAAAACATACTAACCAATCTCACAAAAACAACAGTCACACAGAAAAATCATCATTTTCCTACACCCTGGAGCTTGCTATTCCCTCCTCATTTTCACAAGCTTCTCAAGCCTATTTGTTGACATTCTTAAGTGATCCAATGCTCTCTGTGAGCAGATGGCATCAAGCTCGGAAATCTTACATATGCCATGTTACATTAAGCCCTGGCTGACTTGAAGCTATTCCCAGCGTGGTATTATTGACTTTCTTGGAGTAAGCAGTAAACCCATCTTTGGAGTTTTTCAGGCTGTTGTATTAGCAAGAGCAAGCAAACGCGTAAGCCAGATTTTCTTGGATGCTGATCTGTTTACAAAGAATGTATCTCAACATCTTATTTTTCAAAATGTGGTTCAGAGAGAAAACAGTTTATCCGCTAATTCCAAGTCTACTTTTCCATTCAGTCCTCTGCCCAAGAGTACGGTTGGCTTTCTCCTCTCATTATTGCCAGAAGGACTCTTCCTTCCCTAGTCTCCACCTCTCTCCCTAGCCAAGTTCTCTCTTCTCTCCCTCATCACCCCAACAGAAACACAGGTCATCGTGACCTGCTCAGTCCTCAGCTCCCACACTTTCATCCAGCCTAGCCTTTGGGTAGTAGCCTTCACTCATTCAGCCATCACTGCGCAGAAAAGAATTTCATTGCTCCTTCAGTTGCTGTCTGTGAAAGATACCCACAGGACACATCAATATCAGCAAGGTCTATGTTTGCACACGGAAGAAAGTTGTTCTAGTTGGGACCCACCACAACAGAGATACCTCTAAACAGGCTCAACAAGTAGTTCAGTTACTTCAGCACACCCCAACCAGGAATGAGCCCATGTATAGCAGGAAAGCCCCTCCTTCTTTATCACAGCTCTGGACAGGACTGCTTCTTTCCCCATCAAACACCAGCTCAGATTTTGTTTGCACTTGCCTGCATTTTTGCACAGGAGTCATCAAATATAATGCTCTTAGGAGCCAGCCATGCTGGAAGAAGAAAACTACTCCAGTCCTCTGCCCTACTGCAGTTAGTGCCTTACCAGTGAAGCAGCTATAACCGTGCTGTGTTTGACCTGATGAGCCCTGGCCAAGGTTTTGTATGCCAGACAAGCGTCTAGGCCTGGGCTTTTATCAGCTGCACTGAAATAGAAATGATGAAAAAGTGGTGAAGCTCCATATAGAGGGACCTACCCAGCCAGGAGGAGGTTGGAGGAGAACGAACCTGTGCTTTGCAGGTGTGCCCTTTGAGTCTTCCTCCTGCTCTGTGATTTCTGTGCTCCTGAACTTCAGAATAAGAAGTGCACTGTGTCACATAGCACCAAAAATCGGTCTGTGCTGCTGTAACAGAAGGTGCAAACAGATGCACCAGTTTGCACAGAAGAGCACACAGAAGGGAGCCAGAAATACACTGAGGACAGCGTATGTGTGCTCAGCATTGGTGGTGATGCACCACAGGGCACAGTCCAACACCAACAGCAGCAACTACCCCTGGCACATCAGAGGCCTCAGCACAGGCTGAGCTCCCAAGGAAGGATGCAGTGCTGCAGGCCTGGGGCTGCAGGACGTGCCCTCAATGAGTGTGGAGCAGAGGAAAAGGTCATCTTGCCTGCAGAAGGTAAGCGCTTGTTGAGGAGCTGCAGGAGGAGGTGGGAAGTCTGCACAGCATCAGAGATTATGAAAAAGAGGACAGGATCTTCTCCAAGACCCTACAAGAGCCTGAACACCCAACTGCACAGACGGAGGAGCATTCAGAGTCTGTACCCATTGGGTTGGGAAATGGAGACTCCCATGATGGAAAAGGCTGGAAGCTAGTGACTTCTGGCACCAGGAGGGAAGGCTGCTGCTCCACCTGCAGATCGGCAACTATAGAATAGATTTGGTGCCATAGTATCAGATGATGGGCTGGGAGCTCTGTTCAGAGCACATCGGAAGCAACTGAGCCTAAATCACATGGCAGCACTAGGAGAAAGTGGTGAGTAATAGCAATAGGAGACTCCCTACTCCTATTGAGGCCTCCATCTGCCAGCCTGACGCTGCCTAGGGAGATTTGGTAGGATCCAGGACATTGAGGATAGTCTGAAGGCCAGAAAAGCCTCAGAAGTCTATTATCCCCTGCTGCTCATCCAGTGGGCACCAACAAAATTGCCTTTGGAGACCTGGAAAGTATCAAGCAATACTACATGGGTCTGGGGATGATGGCCAAGGTACATGGGTGCTGAAGTGGCATTCTCCAGAGGCGTTCAAGTAAATTTCTTCTACCTAACGGCTTTTGGACAAAATAGACCAAAAAGAACAAAATCACCAACCCCCAGTTCAGATCCAGGAGCTTAGCACAAGTGGATATTTTAAGGAAATCTTTCAAGATTTGGGGTTCAGCGAAAAACAATGATGCAATATTTGCTGTTTAGCCTGTTTGAACTGCTAGCCCAACACACACAAAATGGTAGCAATTTCACCTCATGTACACTGGCAGGGAATCTGCCCCTGAAAAAAATGAACCAAGATGGACAGATGACCTTTGAATTCATGAGAGAGGCAGGGAAGGGTAGTTACTCAGAACTCACTTGGCACACAAAGGTCTACAGTACTGATTGTAAGAGCCTGAGCTTAAATATAACTGCTAGACCAAGGTTGTTTTCCCAACAGCATGATCCCAGGTTGCAGCTGCACCGTATTGGAGCTGCTCTTGAGAACAGGCAGTCACACTCCCAGGAGGGGGTGCAGAGTTTGCAGAACCCATTTCTGTTTGCTCAGGTCCTGACAGCACTAGAAGCAAGAAAAAGTAAGGATATGATGCCTGACCAGGTAGGCGTCATTCTGCAGAGGTGAGAGTGAACACAGACCTCCTGAATCCTGATTCTATGCCTTGCCCAGGGCCTCTGCCACAGTACTATCTTAGCCAACTGGTACAGCTTAGAAAAAAATAATGGTTCTTAAGAGAAGGAAGTCCAGGAAAAAAATTCACCTCACTTGTCTTGTCCCACCTCCTCCCAGAGGGGTGAAGTTATCCTGCTCTGAATAGGGAGAATGATACTTTGAGAGTGCTTTGAGGTTCCGTTTATTATTGATGTGTCAAAAAAGAAGTGTGAAAACTTCAAAGAGAGAAGACTGCAGGGCTGAAGGGACTAATTGGAGACAGATGGTCAGACATAGGCTCTCAAAAGCATGAAGATCGGCTAAGAACATCAGTCATTTATCTAAAAATAGCCTGAAATACTGAAAGAGGGAAATGACATCTTTCACTGTCAGTTCCTTGAACCCAGCTGCAGTCTCCAGTTGTAAAGCCCAACGCAGCCCACTAAATAGGAATTTGGTCATAACTAGCACAGGACCACAGACTTTATGCTGACCTGCCAGTACAGGGTCTCAGCAAGAAACCTGTGAAAGATTCAGCTGCTGTTGCTATTCCCTACTTCACCCCACCATTGCCATTTTTGCCTGTGTGCTTATAATACCCGCCTAAGACTTCTTTCACTTTTCTTTCAGTTAGATTTTTGTCTGGATCTGTTCAAAATGACTTTAAAATGAACAAAAGCTGTCACCTCTCATGTCCTCTGAGCCAAGTCACAGGGTGAGGGGAGCAGCGGATGGGGGGAGTCACCTGAAAAAGCAGCCAGCCGTGAAATAAGCCCCAGATGCCTCTGTCAGTGCATGGCAGCAAAATTGACTCCAGCATGCCTCACCGTAGCCTTTGCACTGAATTTGGGTCTCCTCCAACTTGAAGTTAACTTAAGGGCACTGCTTCAGGCCTCACATTTTTCATTTGCTGTCACATGAGCTCGCTCCCTCCCACGGATCCCCAAAAATTTCCCACTTAAATAAAGGCAGGCACAGCCTAAGGACATTGTGTGGCTTTCTGGGTCTCGGAAACTAGTTAGACACAACTCTGCACACTGGCTTTTCATTTAGCTATAAATTCGTGCACTTCTGTTCTCCTGCACGTAACCTTTCTTATTCTGGGACCCAGTTAGTAGAAATACTTCAAGAGCATTTGGCATGAGCCCAGAATCTTCATGTGAGATGTCCATGTGAAGTATTCAGCTACTGGGATTGCGGTGCTGAGCCTGATCAATCCCTGATGCTCTGTGCTTTCCCAGAGAGCCCAACCCTGCAGCAGGTCACAGTTTTCTCTCTCTGTCTGTACCTCCTCCTCAGCAAAGCTGCACCCTGCTATCCCCCACCACCACCACCCCCCCAAGGCCTGATTCGAAGGGTCTGCCTGACCTTTACACATCTGCTCCTTGGAGAAGGGGTGACACCAGGCCAGTCTGACTCACCATCCATCAGCCAAGGGAAGCACTTCACAAGTGGATTACGACCCAGCCTCATGGGCAATACAGTGTGTGTGGAGGTTGTGATAGCCCCCACCAGCGACCCCGTAACCTCCCTGTCCCAGTGACCCTTCTGGTCCCAACCATGAGCAGAAGGCTAGTGCTGCACTGAGGCAACCGCACAGTCTGGGACAGATGATATGGACCCACTCCTCCAGAGGAAGGCCTGGTCTGCTCTCTCCGCTCCCAACCCTGCTGCTACTCCACACAGACAACACCCGTACGGGACTGGGATTGCACAGCTGCCCACAAGGGATCCCAAAATGAACGATCCTCACTTGCAGTGAGTCACTGGGCCAGTGGAGGAGAGGGCTGCAAGTGTCCCAGCAGGCAGCACGGAGGCTGCCCATGTCCCCAGCGCAATGCCCAGCTACGGGAGAGCAGGCTCTCCACCAGCACTGCCGCGCAGGCAGCTGCCTGACACCCCCACATCAGCAGTAACCCCAGAGAGGGCAGACCTTCACTGCTGCAAATGGCGCTGATCTTTCATGCTGTGAATGGGACAATCAATCTTGGGCTAATGCAGCTTGTTAAAGCAGGAGCCATCACTCTGATAAAGCAGCACAGCTTGCATCCTGAAAGACTCACAGTGAGAATGTAGTTTCCTAGCTGCCACATTTATGGGGATGAGCCCAAGAGGTGCCAGATAACTAGGCTATTATAGAAATCTTAAAAGACAGTGGAGAAGCCTTACCCCAGTATCCCTGCCCACTTCCAAGGCTGTTTTTTCCTCCGCCTTTTATTTCCTTGGCATGTTCTGTACATGTTCTATACTCCCTCCTTCCTTCTCCTGTGTTTAGTACAAGGGGCTTGTACTCCATCCCAGAATTTCAGAAGCAGCATCTGTTAAGTTCATAAGTCAAATCCATCCTGGTGGAAGTCTAGCTCTTTGTGGCATACAAGACACGGTGGAAAATCCTGTGCATTAAATTACCCCAGTTATCCCATACACTGAACTTAGGGAAGTGATGCTGATCCTTTGGAGCCAGGAGGGTGAAGACCCAAATATGAGAAAGACCACTTTCAGGGAAATATTACCACAGCACAGGCAAGGGATGAAGTCACAGCAAAGGATATTTGGACATATAGACAGATCTGCTCTTTCTTGGTAGGGACACTGTGCCTGCCTGTTTGATGTTAATGCCTCTGCCATCCAAGATTTCTCTCCCCTCTCTCTCCTTCTTCGATGTTTTCCTTTTGTCTGAGACTCCCTGCCATCAGACTTCCAACAGCGTGAATTTCTTCCCAAGCACTGCTTGTCATGCTTCTTTCTGAAGCTTCTGTTAAGGATGTGACACAGCTCTGAACTTCTTTTTTTCTTTTGGGGGTGGGGGTTAATCATCAGATTTCAGATCTTTGCTATTAAAATCCATCAGACAACAAATTAATCTAGGTAATGAGACAAGACTGTCACTTTGTAGGAAATCAATGTCATGGTGTTTTAGAAGCAAAATCCATTTAAAATTACATTACAAGAAAGAACATATCTGGGCCACTTATTTCACTGTTGGTAATGCAAAACATTGCCTTCCTGAGACATGCACCATCAAACACCAGGTATACAGCATGTGCAGAAGATGAATATGAGCACACATTTTCGGTTTAGAAGATATGGTGCTAGACCGCACTTCCCAAGATTTTTGGATGGAGGCTTACTATTTTTTGTAGCTTACCAGTCACATTCAAAGTTTTAACTGGAAATGGTCCATGTTTAATCTGGTTCCACAGATTAGTTGGACTTGTTACCTTGTCCCACAACTACAGCAAGTTGCTGACTCCACCTTGGGAACGCCTGTTCTGCAGAAATCTGCAGTTCTTGCAACAAATCCTCCATGAAAGCCATTATGGTACCAGGCTGAAATACATTCTCCTGGTGAGGAACAGCATTTTCCAAAGCTGATTCTGAAAAGCATCATGTTAGAAGAAGCTGAATCCAGTGGGCTTGAAGACCCAAGGAGTTTCTCCTCACCAGTCCATTTCCCAGGCTGAAGTGCAGACACAGGGCTCGGCCACAAAAGCACGCTGATCAGCAGCCCGCTTACACACAGTTGGACCCTTTTATCCCTTCTCCTACCCATTCTCCCATGCTTGTTCCTCCCCAATTTGCTTTGGTCCCTCCTTTTCCTGCCTCTGGCCCTTCCCTTAAACATCCCATAATGTTTTGTACATTCCTACAATCCACTTTAAACATCTGATAATAAGCTTCCCACAAGCCTCCTGAAACGTCCCATCACAGGTTTGCTCTTTTCATGAGACCCTTGATAAACTTCTTCCCCCTTTTTTTCAGTTACCAGGCTCATGACTGAGAACTAAGCACTAGGCTGGCCTTGGTCAAAAGCCGTATTGGAAATGTTAAAAATGTAATAGTAACAGTGCTGGAGGAGTGCCTGGAAGCATTGCCTTGCACCATTTCATTTATTACTCTGCCTATGTGGTTTCTTGCCTACAGTAGCCAGGGAGTTTCACCTCTCAGTCGAGCTGGGAGACAGTGGGTGTGATTGGCCACCAGAGAACTTCCCAGCACCACCAAGGGCAGCAGGCGTGTTCCTGCGTCACTGTAAATCAGTGTAGCCCCACTGAAATCATGGACCAAGCTCTGGAGCAAACTGGTGTGTCTTCAATAACCTCAACAGCATCTGGGTACCAAGCCCTCAGCTGCTCCGTGGCCCCACTTGTCTTCCTGCCCAAGCTGCGGGGCAGACGTACCCCGGGCAGTGATGGACACCCACAGCCACCCACCTCACCTGTCCCTGCAGGAGGCCAAAGCACGTTTTCTGGTGTCATCAGCCACAAGGAGCAGAGTTCACCATCCCACAGTCAGTGAAAGGGCATGGTACAGCTCATTATTCCTAGGACACTCCACTTTTTCCCTGCAGCACAATCTTTCTGACTAGTAGCATGATTTTGGCTGGAGTCCCCCATCCCAGGGGCTGGTGCAAGATGTTGTGCAATCTGGGATTCAAGAGATGGTTGCAGACAGGCTGAGCAAAGGCAGAATTGGTGGCTCTTGACCTGCTGGGCACCAGCTGCCTCTGTCACCCAAACAGACACAGTGTGCCAAGCGGAAAAAGCATTTCTCTCCTTCCTGCCCTCATTCCCAAAAGTGACAACCATCTCAGGACATGCCCAGCTTCATGGGGATCCATGGGTCAGCAAGCACACTCCTCCAGCAATGCTGTCTTGACCTCAGTACAGACCATGAAGAACATGAACCCCAGAGACATGCCTGGGGCGGGCAAAGGTCCCAAATACTGACGCTAAATCTCTGTCCTGACAATAAACTGCAGTTCATCCACCACTCCGGCAGCCTGTCTTGCTTTTCCAACCTCACAGTACAGCCTGCTGTTTCCCACATCCATCAAATTTAACTGCTTGAAATTCAGCCACAGCTGACAGGAGGAGATGCTGTGCACATGGATCCCAGGCTTCAAGTTAATGGCATAAATTGTTGCCACCTCTCCCTCTTGCTGAGCAATCACAGTCAGAAAGCTATGAAAAGGATATAACTCTCAGCAGGCTTACTCTTTGCAGAGCCTGGCATTTGGGTTGTCCTGGTCTCCTCCTAGCAATGGCAAAATAGTAGTAGATGGCTTAGTTCAATGCTACAGGAGTTCCCCACTGTTTGCTTAGCTCCCTGCCACCCATTTGCAGTCTACCTTGGTAGCACAGAGTTCATGCCTGTTTTGCTACAGAAACAACCACAAAGAACCTTTGGAAGTCCAGAAGAGGGGTCCAGGTCTTTTCTTCCTTTGGATGTATTGTTGTTGCTGTTGTTGCTTTGCTTGTTTTGTTTTTCCGAGCCAAATATTCACTAAGAGATGTTCTCAGTATCCTTTGTGGCAGCATGTGATTTCTGCAAGTCACCTCTAAAGTTAAGTCTTTAGAGCTGGATGTCTACTCTCCACCCACGTGCAAACCTACAGCCAGGCTCACCAGATGGCCTGTGAAACGGGCTGCAAAAAAATGCAAAAGCTTTGTTGGTTATTAGCCACGCTATTATGGAAGTCTAACAGCCTGGGTCAGGAACCGTTTGCCACTTCAAAAAGCAAACACAACATTATCGCAACGGGCAGTAACTGCAGCAGCATCGAGCATGAGGCTGCCCGTTCCCTGCAGGACTGCCGGTGATGAGGGAAGCTGCAACTTGAGGCGCTGATGCAGACAAAACCCCGGCAAATGGCAGGGTGGAGGGAAGCATCTCGTCTTTTCCCCAGCCTGATCTAGCGTATGCTGCTAGGCTGAAGCCAGTAGGAGAGGATTGCCATGTCACAGAAGGGAAACTGAGGAAAGAAGAGGTGGGTCAGCCTCTCCCCCTCGAGGCATGCACACGACTTTATCTTTTGGCATATTCACCAAGCACCCAGCGTGCTCTGCCCAGCCGAGGTGACAGTGCATGGTGGGTGCAGAGCAGCTGGGACCATCCGAGGTCTCTCCTGGGTGAGAGTGGCCCTGCACATTTGACGTTTAAAATCAACTTCTTCCTGACAGTCCCAGTTACCTGGAGCCTCTTATTAAAGAGGCTTTGCTTTTAGCAGCTTTTGGAAAAGATACTGTTGATTTGTTGTCTGCGAGCTACAGCCATTAGCACAAAGACCATACAACATTCAGAAGGACTATAAGGCAATTCTTTCTTGTGCTACATAGAATGATTGATTTAGTGTAAGCACTAAGAAATATAGCTACTCCTCTGCAGTGACATTTTGGACCCATGCTTTGGCTTAATCTCTTTGGAGAATGCACAGAATCATTAAAAAAACAGACACAAACTCCATGGCCAGTGCAAAGAGTTCAGTATCTTTGATGTAGGACAGGCTCAAGGAAACTCTTTCCCTGATGAGACCTTCCGAGTGTCCTCTGCCCAGGCACAGACAGTATGTAAAGGCACATCATCAAAGTAGGTATGTGCATTAGGATTAAACTCAGGATAGAGTCCCGATCCTATAAGTTGCCTCATGTAAGCAGGCTGCTGTCCCTGTCCAGAGCCCATTGCAGGATCAGGACGTCCTTGCACAGCAAGATGAACCAGTTCAGGGAGAAGACCTAGATCAGTTGTCACCATTCATGTCACTGTTTGAGGACCTAGAGGCAGTACGTCCTCCCTCTTCCAGCAAATTGTTTTCAATGCCAACAGCCCACACCCTGTGCACCTTCTTAACTCCAAATGGTGCTGTTTATTTTTCTAGCAAACATTCACGGCCCTCACACTTCCTTCGCCCAGGGCTTTGCACCGCAGCTGAGTTTAGATCAGCTGCCTGCCGTGATCAATGAGTCAAACTAACCACTGCTGTCCCCATGGACTTCCCTGCAGTCAGCCCGCTGGCTGCAAGGGAGTCTCTTTGGGCCAGATGCTGATGTTTTTATTCACGGCCATTTCCTCTCCCCACAGCTTGCTGCAGGCACAGTGTAATACCCGCTTCTGCTTCTGCACCTCCAATAGCATCTGACTTGCTTACAGCCCAAATGAAACCTTGGGGTCTGCTTGTGCAGGGAAGGAAGTCCCCCAGAAAGCTGCGTAAAGCCCCACACAGGCTCATGCAAGCAAGCCACCTTTCTTCTGGAACGTAACTTGTAAAGACAACAGGATTTGGCCCTCTCTATGAAACAACATGTGTCCCCAGTGCTGAATTTGCCTGTATTTAACTTCCCAGAACTGTGTCAGCATGCCCTCCGTTGTCAGAAGCAGCGTATTTGTCATCTGCAGACACAGAACCATTTAGTTGCTAATGGAAGCAATTTCTGCTTCCCTGATGCTGATGTTCATCCAGCCACGTGCAGCCCGAGTCTCTGACAAAGCAATGCTCCTTTATGACTGCTCCAACAGAGCAGCACCCACACGCACTGAAACACCCCCAGGAGTTTCCCCGCTAAATTTAATTAGTGCAGAGCAATGACCCAGAATTGCTTGCTAAGCTGAAGGTCTGCAGGATCAGAGACCCATCCCTGTCTACGCAGACTACTGTGTTTGCAGCAGTGTCTCCATGCTCAGCTCTGGTCTGAACATCTGTCCATCCTCTTTCACACCCCTCTGGGGTGTTGTCTACGTGCATCCTAGCACTTGGTTTACCCCAGGAATGTAAATGAATAGTTCTGTGTCACCCTCACCTCACCAGCATCACTTCCAAATGCAATGTGAAAGCTGGAGGTGCTCAAGATGCGAGTCAGGAGGCTGGTTTCCTTTTCCACGCCCTCTCCAGGGAAAGAAAGACAGGCACCTTTCAAGAACAAGCCACAGGAAAGGCATGAGTCTGGAGGCACCCCCCTTCTCTCCACTGGTGATAGCAGGATGCTCAGGGCAAGGCTTTACAAATAAGCACTGGAACAGGTCTGGGTTTAGCATTTTAGCATCAGTCACATCATTGGGGACTTAAGAGGTTTTTTTAGACCCACCATCCTAATGAGGTGGAGTCGTCTAAGAACAATCGTTATAGCCAGTTTCTCAGCCAGTGGAAACAGCAGCAACTCTCTGTGTGCCCCACTTTACCCTTGCTACAGGGCTCATTTATGGCCCAAGTGATTTGGAAGAGACTTCATATTCTCCTTCCCTTGATTAAGTATGCCTCTTGAAAAGCAGGGTTAAGTGTTTATGAACAGCATAGAACTTAAACTATTTCTCACATTCTACTACACTTTATGGCTTCCCGGACACAGCCAGAGGCAGCAATAAAAGCAAGGACCCTATAGGAAGCATTCCTGCCAGCAGCAGAGACCATACATAGAATATTGTGCATGGACAGATACACACACTCACACAGAGTCCCACTGGTAAATTGCTAGTGCTGTCCCCATGCTTTGGCATGGGAAAGTGACAGTCCCAGACAACCCAACGCACAGGGCTCGCAGGATCCTGGGTGTCCCTCTGCAGAAACCACTGCCAGGGAACAGAGACACGTGGGTTAGGGGGGATGTGATTTGCAAATAAACACCCCTCTGAATTTCAGTGACCCCAATATGTACCTAACCACTGACATTTTAAGAGGCACTATATAACTAGTGAGTAAAAATAACTTTTTTTAGGTCTATTATCATGAAAAAGCGAAGGGACTTTATTGACTGCTAATTAAAATTTTACTCCTTTTGGTAGCATATGGCAACCAAGGAACAGGCATTTTTGTTAAGGGTATAGAAGCCAAACTGCACTAGCAATAACTGTGTTTTATCTTCCTGGGAATGCACAATAAAAGATTCAGATCTTATAGCTGAACTTTGTAAAAGGCATCAGTAAGCAAAATTCAGCATGGAATCTTATCAAACATTAATTTTAAAGCTGCTAATATTTAAAGACCTGCTTTTGTGTCTGTCATTTTTATTCTGAGATGTTTTACTTATCTTGTTTTAATGATCTGATGGTGAAATGGAGATGGAAATGGAGATGAAAATGGAGATGAAAATTACCCAGAGTTTCTCTTGAAGTTTGCTCAACGTGACTATCAAAAAGATGCTCTGTGCTGCGTGTGCATGTGGGTCAGAGTGAGTTTTGGGGGTTTACTGTTGTCAAGGTGGATAGATCAAAAGATGAAAAAGAAAACTGCAGAAGGGATGGAAAATTACAAATAATAACTAGTGTTCCCAGTGCCATGCTCAGTTTGAATCAGGAAACTATAAATCAGTAAGAGCACATCCCAAAGGCCATCAGCAGCTATGCAAAGCTCCCCCAGCATTGGAAGAGAAGGGGAAGGTCACAAATGGGGTTGCAGCCACTGCTTGTTGACAAGGCTGAAATAGCCACTACACTTGGCCTTTCAGGACCTGAGTCTGATTCCAGCTCTGCTTTTCAAGGAGTCATGCAGCTGATGAGATGTCCTAAACCTTCACAGACAGAAGGGTTTCATTCTGCTCTCCATCCCCTACATCCCCGCATGGCCTTGTTGGGGAATGAATTCTGCCATGTTCAGCAAAAAAGAGAGTTCTTTGCAGCCGCCTAATTTAAACCTTCCCAAATGCATTTTTACTTTTATTAAGCAAGCCTTCCCTAAGACACTGCCAGAAGAGTCCAGATCCTGCATTCATAAAGCTAAGATATTGCTACCAATAAAAATAAATAGATGGCAATTACTAAGGAATTACGTTTAGACCAAAAACGACGGAATTTATTACCCTCTGAATGTGTGCAGCATAAAATGCAGCAATACAGAAGTTTAAGGAGAAAAGGTGGGCAAAGAAACTTCTCTTTCTTTTTAATGATGTAGCCAGGAACAAGCCGAGCTTAAATAATAACTGAAATCTGAAGCCATAAGTGAAGAGCGCCTCTAAGTACAGAGCTCCTCTACAGATAACAGAGCAGTTAAGCAAGCGGTACAATGCAAATAGGTCAGAGACGACTATGCGTTAAATGAGAATGCTAGGCTGGGAAATATCCTGTTGGAAAGCTGCCTTCTGTTAAACTTTATGCTCTACAGCCAACAGGCTTTATCCAAAATCTACCGATGCTCTTTCCACTGATGTACCCAGGCTTTGGCTACGAAGCCTTGTTGCAGGTCAAAGCTCTTTGCTTTGCCTGTTGAGTGTAATTCATGTGGGACGCCCTTGAAGGGTGGACAAGGTTATCAAGCCCAAAAGTACTTCCAGGGGTATATGGATCCCTCCACTTCAGGAAGCAAAATCAACTGTCCTGGTGTAAAAGTGCTCTGACACCTTTATCGCTGCATTTCTGCCTGTGGGCACTGTACGGTAACCAGTAATGTGAACCAAGCAGTGGTATGCTCCCACAGAGTACAGCCCAGACCATTTCCAGATTAATAACGCCAGCTTCTGACACTGCGTGGGTTCTTTTAATACAACGTTGCTAAAATACTGTAGAAATAAATTTTAAAAAAAAGACCATCTAAAAGCTGGGAAATTTTAAATGTCCCTTCCCACAAGTTATCTCTGAATGTGTACTCTCTGAAAACCTCATCTAACTACTGTGAGATAAATATTTCTCTAAAATGAGAATGGTTTCATGGTTGGCAGTGACAGTGCAATAGCTTACAAAAGACACACTGAAAGAGCTTCCAGTATGAAGATTTCCTTGAAAAATGAAGAACTGTCCAAAACCAAAGGTTGCACAGATTATCTTACATCTGCCCCTTTGACTGACCTTGTGTCCACCCACCCTATTCAATGGCCACATTAAGCCATTTGTTGGATAACAGTGACTTTAAATGAATCTAGCAAACCCTGGCTTAGGCCACCAGCTGGGAGTGGGAGATGCCTTTATCTTCGCTGCTCAGCAAGTTCAAGAAAAGTTTTCATTTTGTTCAGAACAAAAATTATTTTCCTGAAATATGGAGTTCAGGTGAGGAATTGGACAACCCGTTAGTCACACTGCTCTGCTAACTCTGCTGACAGCCTCCTCTGCCCTTGCTCACACCCAACTCATCCAGGGATGTGGCCCACGGGGAGCCTGGTGAGCAGGTCTTCAGTTGATTTGTGAAATGCCCGCTGCTCAGCTTTCTCACCTTCTTGGTCCTGTGGTCCTTTCTCTTCCAGATACATCCAACCCAAGATGGGCTCTGTCCTAGGAGCACCACTGAAGAGATTTAGCACTCCCCACACATACACACAGACTGAATGTTTGGTCCCCTTGTATCTAATGCCCTTGCATGAAGTCCCAAAATTCTCCTGCCATGGTGCCTGCAGGTTGTTAATGACATGTCCCCCTAATTTAAAGACTCACAGTGATGGAGAATCTAGTCCCTTGGCAATCAGTCTCAATGGCTGATTACTCTCATTCTTAAAAATCCACATTGTATTTCCAGGTTGATTTTTGCTGACTTCTATTTCCACACACTGGATATTATATCTTTTCCTATTAAGAAGCCCTCTAAAACCTCCTCTCCCTGGGCAGTCATTTCATCAGACTTCTTTCTGACACAGTAAATAGGCTTGCGGTCTTATTTAGGCACTACAACACAGTGGGGTCCCAGTCCTGGCCCTGCTCCTCCTGCTCCTGTAGTTCTGCTCTAGCTCCAGGAAAATATCTAGCTCCCATTTGGCAAGGACTACAGTGGAAAAGGCCACATAAAGTACAAATTAACCACAAAAATGTGCTTTGTAATCAGACTGTTCTTTCCTTAAAAGCACCTGATTATTGTGAATTGCATAGGAATCATCCATAAGGGAACATCTCCCACTGTTGCAATGGGAACACAGTGAGATGGCCTGAAAGTCCCCCACTGGCATTCTAAGGGAGATCCTGGGGTTTTGTGGTTGGTTTGGTTTGGTTTGGTTTGGTTTGGTTTGGTTTTTTTAAGAGGGAGAGAAACTTACATGCGTTGTGAACACGGATCCGTTTAGCTGATTCAGAAGGCAGGTGAGAACTGTGGTTTCCATGAAGGCAACCTGTACTGCTGTGTGGATGCAGCTGAAGGTGATGCAACGGTGCTTGGGTACTCCAGTACTTTCCCTCCATTCCCCAGGGCAGAGCTGTACACCTTGCCCTCCCACAAGCAGGACGTGAAGTGTGCATTTGGGGGGAGCATTCATGCTCCTCCGACCGCAATGCCACCACGGTCCTGTGCTGGGGGCTTTTGTTATCATACCTTGTACACAGCCAGCGCCCTGAATAAAGGCTTTCTTCAAGGACTGTGGAGCTCTGGGCCTGAAAGGCTATGACAACTTCTTCATGTACCTAATGAAAAATCTGTATTTGACTTAGGCTACGTACACACCAGCTTAATGTGCTCTCCCCAAAAGTGCCACCTTCCTACTTTGACATCTCTATAAACCCAGATATCTCTAGCTCTTCCTGGACTGGACAGCTTGAGGCCCTGCTCTCAGTACTCCCCATCATACTGTGTTGAAGTGGGGTTTGAGGCCAGGGTCTGCAGCAGCATGATCAGGATGTTCTTACAGACAAGGACCAATACATACAGCAAGTGAAAAATGCTTGCGAAGAACACCATGCCCCGTTGATTCAACCTGCAATGGTACTGCAGGCTCCAGACTTCCTTCCCTATGGGCTTATCTGCACCAACTCTATCCACATTCAACCTCTCTGACTTTCCAAAGACTGTCAGAAAGACCAGTTGACTACATCCTGCAGGGTCAGAAGGATGGAAAGCATTATTAGAGACTTGCTTGCGTGGACTTTCATGGTGTCCCCACAGCCTGTGTCAGAAAGCAGCAAGAGTGAGGCTGTTCCCTGAGGGAAGGGGAGCTGGGACACCAGGGTGATAGCAAGACAGGGCAGTGTCCTCACCAACCAGGGTGCAGTCCCACAGTGCTGGACACAGAGAGCAGAGCAGGTCCAGTGACATTACCCAAGGTAATGCCACAGTCTAGTGATCCCCAGACAGGTCCATGATGAAAAGGCAGACTGACGGTCAAGCTGAGAAGCCACATCAGCAAAGCAACATGAAGATCAGCAAGGTACAAGGCCAGGCAGAGGCACAGCACAGCTCAGGCAAGGACCGGAGTCAAGGACCTGACTTTATGCAGGTCCACAGCCAAGGAGAGGAGATGCCAACGAGGCTTTTCACTGTTCTTTCTCACATGGCTCTTTCTCACATCTTACTTGTTTTCCCAGTCTGACCCCAGACTGGTTACAGCAGCACCAGATCACATCTGTCCTTAAGCACGGCAGCCAGACCCCTCGGAGGGGTAGGAGGTGAGGCTGCAGATACCCAAAGCCACGGTGAGGCCAAATGGCCAAAAGCTGCTGAGACAGGCACCATGCAGCTCTACGGCCCCCCCTTCCATAGATGAGTTTGTGCACCAAACATTTCAGGCCCTTATTGCACAAGTGCCAGACATACACACTTACCAGACACAGCACTTCTGTAACCCTTCCCTCGCTACTCTCCAGCAATCCAGCAAGGCATTTTTAGGAGAGCTGGCCTCCTCCCAAGAACACCAAGCTCAGAAGACCCCCAGACATGCTCCAATTCTTCCTCCAGCAGTGACATCCTCTCTTCCCTGTGGATCCAACCTCCGACTTCTCTAAATCAGCATGCTCCCCCATTCCTACTTACAGCTTCGTGCAGATTTTTCTTGAGGTTATTTTGCAGCTGGGCTTCGTGCAATGTGACCCTCTGTATGCAAAACTCCCTGTATGCAAAACCATCCCTGCTTCCCCTGCTCCGCTGCAGTGGAACAGCTCACACTCCTGCTCCCTGAAGGATCAGAGCACTTGGAGAGAGGGGGAGCTGGGGAAAGCTCCTGGCTCTGACTTTCTTAGGGGACAAAGAGCAGGCAGGAGAGACGGGCATGGAAAACATTCATCCTGTTTGCTCAGAGCACTGGTGCAGGCATCGCTTTCAGACGCAGTTGGTCCTGGTTTGGTTTCCCGGCTGAATGTGGAGAATTGCCTTTCTTCCTGGTTTTTTTTCAGTAGTTAGACCACATGGGCAGTACTTGCTGCTTGTCAGGGCATGGCTTGCCTGATTCCAGGGTCAGGCTGGCCCCGGGGCCCACCCAGTTCCCCCTTTCCAGGGGAAGCCCACACCCACCAGGTTTATAATTCCTTCCAGCCGGAGCCAGCGTTTGCCCAGTCTCTGTATTTCTCTACGTCCCTTTTTTTCTTGCTTGGCCCTTGCTGCCTGGCTCAGCCCCGGCCGCCTGACTCAGGAGGGCAGGCTCATTGTCGGTCTTCCCAACCCCAGTGGCGATGGCTTGGCTTCACCCCTTCTAGATGAGCTGAGTCAGGGATAGGGGTTACTGCCACTCCCCAGTCCACATCCCCAAGAGACATCTCTGACGTGCTGTCACATAGGCATTTATATACTGCCTGGATATTGCTTGAGAGAAGATTTTCAAGCCTAATCCAGTGGCAGGGCAATCAGCAGTTGTTGTTGATGTGTGCACACTGTCTGCAACTGCTAATAACAGAGCTCAGGCCTCTGGACGGGGTTTTGTGTGTGATAGGACTGACACACAAGGCATCCCAGTAGTTTGACAGCTGGCTGCTCAATTCCCAAAAGCTCCTCATTAATAGCTGCACTTTCTGCATAACAAAACAAAAAAAAATCCAGAACAAAGCAAAAAGATTTCCTGTTCACACACGCATGCAAGAGCCCTTCATGAACTCGCTTTCAATACTCAGTTGCTTCTCCCATTTAAACTGACCTACAGAAGACAGACAATAAAATAGAATTAAATAGGTGCTGACTTACAGGTCACAGGCCCTGTAAATCAAGAGAAAGCCCTCCTAGTTACTGACTCTGGCTTTTTTGTAGGTCTGTGGAGTTTAGCAGTGTGGTCCCAGAGCTGAGGTCGGGCAGACACACCAAGCTATTGGAGATGATTTACCATTTGACGCTAATTAGATTTAAAGGAAGCTCTAGGATGGAAACTGCATTTGCGTCAACAGGAGGTTCATGTTCGGCTCAGCACCGAGTGCTTTCATGAACGATGCAGTTTCCATTCCACGCCTGGGAGTCCAGAGGGAGGGAAATGAACTCCTTTGCTTCTGGCTGAATCCCAAAAGGGTCTAGCCTTCTGTGCCAAGCTCTGCTGCTCCAAGGTCAACACACGCCGTCTTTTATCAACCCCAAGAGGGACCCCTGTCCACAGGGCAGCATGGGGCACACAGGGTCCTGGACCCTCAGCCCCGTTCAGAGCAGAAGTGCAGCTTACAGACTCTGAGTTCGGCTCTACTCCACCTTTTACTTCTTACTCTGCTGTTTTACAAAGAAAACAAGGGAGAAAAGATAAATGTTCCCAGCTCTTCAGTGACACAACTGCTTCCCTGAGTTTTCATGCAAATGTCTTGGTTCCTTGGCTTTCTGAATGATGTCTTCCTACAAGTAAGCAGCCCTTGACAAGAGAGCATGTTCAAGTTAATTGATGAGGCCTCTCATTAGGCAAAGCCATACACATCCTGCAGGATGAGGGTACCTATGCAAAAGACATTTATATTTCCACAGGCCAAAGCTACTCTTGCCTAAGTCTCTTTAATGCTTGTAAACCTACCCTGTAAATCTCCAAGTTTGTTTTTTTTTTTTTCTCCAAGGTGTTGCTGGACAAATTGGTAGCTGCACCTTGCTGCCCTGCCAGTGGCAGATCCCTTATCATCTCTGCTGTCCCTCACCTTCACAGGGTATTAATGATGGACAACTCCTTTCCTCCCTCAGGATCTTCAGCTCAGGGGCCTTTCACCTAAGTGAAAGTGTGTGCTGATCGCATCACGAGACAATACTCGTCCAGTGCCTGGCTGATGCTCCCCTCACCACTTATCTTCAGTGCCAGCAGCTACAGCCATGATGTTACCCTGTCCCTGAGTTCCCTCTGGGCAGTGTAAGTCCCACTTGCTGCCCACCCATCCCCTCTGTCAGCTGAGCGCTGCTGGCACAAGCGTGGTGAGAAAGAGATGGGGACCAAACCACCAGCATAACGCTGAGAGAAACTGCTGACTGGTGGAAGCATCCCATGGCTGTTGTCCCCATCTCCTCTGGCTCCTTAGCATGCTGGGGTGAAGATGCTGGGCTGCCCGGCAGAACGGAGGACAAGAGCAACCTCCCTGAGCGTCCAGGGGATTTTTCTCACACCTCAGTGTTCACTTGAAATTCTCCAGCTCTTTCCATCTTGCACAGAAACTCTGCAGGGTCTCAATCTCATTTTGCCTCATTGCATTACTCATCCTGGCAATGGGTCTTCTCAGGCAGCTTGTGACAAAATAATCATGTTCTGCAGGGAAAAGCTGTTTTTGACAGAGAAAGCCACTGACTGATCTCTGCTGAAACTCTCTAAGCCTGACATCCCACTGTCTCAGAAAGGTCAGCAGTCTGAAGAAAGATAACAATATGGGAAGACCTGATCACCACAGCTGCTTAGGAGGTTGAAGAGGGTGAGCCTCAAGGAGGTCTGTTCCCCTCCTGCAGCTTTGCTCCCATTGCCAGAGATGGCTCCTCACTTTTTAGCACCTTTCACCTGCAGACAGCCCAGCAAAGCCAACTTGAAGGACCATAGGGCAACACCCCCACCACCAACACACAGGTTCTCACCACATTTGTCTTGTACAGAAGAGATGTCCTTGAGCGAGAGCAGGGGGTCTGGTCGTGGGCCTGGGAGGAAGCGATGGAGCTTGGCTGGGCAGGGCACATACTGCAGAATGAGGTACCAGTAGGTGTGCTGGGAAACCGAGAGCCCCAGGGGGAGACCAAAGTTAATACACAGCTTTACCCCTTCCCACATGGGCTGCTCTTTCTCCGCTAGCCTGCGCACAGCATGTCTTATCACAGCTCCCTTGGTGCAGCACTGCAGCAGCCCCGTGTAATGGCAGCACAATCCAAAGCACTCTGGTTTTCCCTGATTTTGTATTTCTGGTGGAAAACAGCAAAAAACCACCAAAGGTACTTGAAAGAGCTCATTTCACAGGAATATATTTTGGCATTGCAAAAAACATTTTCTACAGAAAATTCCCAACCAATGTCTCCAGCATGGCTGAATTCATTCTGCCAGTCTACAACAGTGAGCAGCACTTGCTCCTTCCAAGAAAACTGCAGAAATCCCATAGGACCCAAGAGATGGGGTAACTAAGCATCACATTGTTCCCTGACCACCGCTGCTCAGCTTACACGGTGCCCTGAAGCATAGAGGGTAGTGTCGTTTCTGGATTCTTTTATAGAATTTCAGCACAGCTATTCCATCCTTGTTAACTACCTGGTTTGCTTCGTAGGCACTAACGAAGCAAGTGCTGTTCATAACTCATCCCAGGTGGGGTTGTTTTTGAGAACTCCCTTTTGTCTGCAGACAGAAGGGCCTTGAAGCTTTAGCTTAGAGCCAATGATCAAAAACTTCCTCAAAGTTTTCTCCGTCTCCCACTTCTATGGGCAGTGGATGGCAGAGGCTGTATCAGCAGCCCCACAATGCTCTTTCCCAGGGAAAGATGTTAATGTTGATTCACACACAGACCCCAGACTCTCCAAACACCACAAGTGCAGAACCAACAGTTTTGCTATAGGTGAGCTACACTTTTTTTTCTTTTTTTTTTTTTTCTCAAGGCAGATTTCTCTCCATTACGGCTCTGTTGCGTTGTAAGGACAATCTTTTCTCTATTGAGCTGATTATCTGCTGTTAAAGGGAAAGAAGCTGAATGCAGGAAAATGCATGTGCTACCTTTCAGGGGGAGTGGAAGGGCAGGGATGCGAATTGCTGTGAAACGGCTCTTGTTGCATTCAGGAAAGATAATTAAGCCCTGATTGATTCTTCACTTTTGTTGCTATAGAACTGGCTTAACCACATTTTTCAGTGATGGATTTCGGTACATAACACTTGCTTTATAAGCCTTGGGGGGCAGTGTGGCTTTTCCACCTCTGCCGGAACTGCAGGGAGATGCAGAGCGGCTGGGAAGGGAGAGGGACTTCATTTGTTGCCCTGAGCCTGGGCACCCACGTGTACCTCTCACGGGAGAGGGGCAGTGCAAAGCTATCCCTCTGCCTAGGGAATCGAGGTAACGGGCACTGCTCGGCTTGGTTTAAATTAGATTCAGGACACAACAATTTTCTGCTCTCTATGGGAGAACACCTCTGACACCATCCTCCTAGCCTGGCAAGCATTTTGCACATGTTGGTGTTGCCACCTGCATATGAAATCATAGCTCAGCCCCCCCTCGAATCAGCTTATGGTTGCTCCTCATGGATCTGAAGCACTAGATAAGAGCTGACAGTGGTGGTAAAAGGGAACATAGCACAGCAGAGGCAGACTGGGGCTGTCAGATCCAAGTCTCAGCCGTGCTGAGTACCTGGGTACTTGCCAGGCGGAGAAGCTCCATGGAGTTGTGGATGGGATTTTTAAAGCTAGAGAGCACAGATTTGTCTTCTTCATGCTGGGAGACCTGCAGCACACGCTGCATTGCAGGCACGGGCTTACATTGCAGCACCAATATGCCTCACTCTGTCTGCACTTGCTTTTTCATGGCTTGTGCCAAGACTGAGCCTGAATATAGAAAACACAGTGTTCATCTGAAAAGCAATCCTTGACAGCTGCCAGCCTGAGACAGCCTCTCACTGCGATCCCTACTTTGGCCACCTGAATGGCTTTTTAGCAGCTCTGACCCCCTGCAGCTTCCCCCCATCCTTTCCCACAGGACACGACGGCAAATACTTTCAATGCATCCAGAACCATGAAGTCAGTCAATTTTCCCCACAAAAGGGAAGTGATCATCGTATTTAAAAAGGTGCAGAGTGAGTGCAGCACATCCTGTCTTTGGTGAACCCCTCTGCCCTAGGAGCAACCATTCCTGCCAAGCATGTTTTGAGTGGGGCGTACAGCAGAGCACAGGGACCCTGCATTTCAACATCACTTCCCAACGCCCTGTTCTTAAACCAGAGCATAACACTTGCTGTTCTCTTGTCAATAGCATCTGCCCTGTCTAGAGAGAATTATTAAATATGAGGTGAGCAGTAAGGATGCCAGCAGATGGAAAGTGAGTGCAAGCAGAGGGGGGAACTCGGCAAAGGCCTGGACAAATGACCAACCAGTCCTGAGTCCCCAAAACATGCATCGTTTCCACAGGTCCAGTGCAGGCTGGGTGAATCGGCGATGGATTCATTTGCAAGACATCTGAGAAGAGAAATACCAAATCGTCTGAAGCCACTCTTGCACCATACCCTTCGAGGACAAGAAGGGGCTTTCAGAGCCTCTCTCAGCCACTGCCTTACACAGGTTTAGGGGCAAGCCACAATGAATCCACATTTGCGCTTGTGTGCGCTCCCACACAGAGGCACCTGGATGCAAAATCAAGCAGACCACGTTTCCCCTTTTTTCCAGCATTACCCACCCCTCTTGAGCTCATCTATCATCACACAACCCTCGCCTCTGTCGCTGAGGCAGAGGAACAGTGGCTTGCTTCCTCCAGGGTGATGTGAGGGGAGGAAAAGCAGCTGTCACCAGCAGTGCCAGTGTTCACACCAGCGAACTAGAGACTTGCTAACTACTTTTAATTGCCTCCTGTGGTAGCTGGTGTCTAACAGGAAGAGTTCGCAAGTTCATTTGGTGGGTGTTTTCCATGTACCTCTTGCACAATTGACCCTAGTCCATGGCAGGGACCTCCAGCACAACGGAAACACAAGCAGTTAGCAACATTAAGTGTCTGCCTAAGCCTATGGCTCTGCCCAGGCACTTTCCAATATGATAAGAAAAAAATCTATTTAACTAGGTGGGACTCCTTCAAAAAGGCCCCCAGTTGGCTGGCTGATCCAGTGCTTCTCAAGCCTTAATTCATTTGCCAAGAGGTTTGCAGGGGCTTGCACAGTCATCTGACTCAGAGCACCACACCAGGGCGTAACAGAGTGGAGGTCATGTGGACAGTCATTTGAGAAAGCAAGGTGCCACAGGGGCAAGAGCTAAACTGGTAGTGCTTCATCATTATTCGTCTTATGTTATGATCTTGCCAAGAGGCTCTATCAGAAAGTCGGATCCACCTGGTGTCAGGTGCTGTACACAATCCTGACCAGAGATGGCCATTAGCAAAACAAGCAAAATATAGAAAAGGTCAGTGGGGAACCTGAAGCAGGGAACATCTGCACGGTCACCAACACCTTCTGATCAGTAGTTCCCAGTGAAAATGTGGTCCCCAAATGGGATTGAGAACAAGCTGATTAACTGTATTTGAAACACTTTCAGGGTAGCTTAAGAGAACAATAATTGTCCCCTCCAGGCTGTGCTCTAGGAGAAGGTTCAGGGCTAAAGAGACCTTTGCTCTGGGCATCTGTATATCATAGGAACGGAGGATTTGTTCTTACTGAGGTAATGAGGCTCTAGCTGATTTTAAATTCAAGTAGCAAACGTTGGATGCTGCAGTGGGAACAGCACCAGGATCTTAGTGAAACGTGTGTCTCCTTTCTCATTGCAATGGTTGTACAGAGGAGCAGGCTTCCCCTAGAAGTGAACTACTTCAAATCTTCAGATGGAGAGGGTGGGGATGGGAGGTTTGTTCATCTCAAAATGAATAGAACAGCCCCAAGGTAAAATATGGAGGAGTCTTTATATACCCATCCCTTATAAATACGCCGCAGTGCAATCTATAGCAATCTCTGCAGACAGCTGACAGTGCTGCTGGCAGATAGACTAGAAAATGCCACATTTGTGCTCTCCCTCCCCTCAGCCCAGCCATTCATTTGGGTCTCTCTTCGCTTCGCTTCTCTTCTCTAGAAATGTATGGTAAACAGATTATCCTCAAGTCTTCCAGCCTGCTTTCATATCTGATTGAAATTCATCAGTTGAAAAGTTATTGCCCGTAGAAAAACAGATGCAACTGCATAAGCCTTGATCCCTTTGAAAAATCAGAGCAACTTCTGCAGTGGAGGCACAGGTGCGGTGTTGGTGAGCTACAGAGCACCGAGCAGAAGAGACAAGGGAGCATAAGGAGACAAATTCCCTGGGTGAGGCCAACCCGCCAGTGTCAAACCCCAATTTCTCCTTTACGGCCTATTGCTGCCAAGTGCACAGACCCACAATCCTGACTGTGGCTACCACTGCTGACTTAATCTTACCTAGGGACATGTGCTCTGAACGATTTTCCTCCTTCCCTTGTGCCTGACCAAACTTTTTCAGCCACATGCCTGCTTGTCAGTATCCTGTGGCTTGCCCAGGTAACCCTGTACTTAAAAGCTGCTGCTATATGAGCTGCATGGTTTTCCACTTACAAAAGACGGGCTGGCGAGGTATTCCTGCCATAGGAAGGCAGAGGAGCAGCTGGGTCCTCACCTGACTTCTTTATCCTGGTCCTTCTTCCTTGGACTGTCCTTTCTCTGCACCTCAACATACTTCAGCATCTGCAAAGTGCAGGTCTCCAAGTATGGAAGAAGACATCATGCCCACCTCTTTCACCTTTAAGGCTTAAAGTCTGCTCTTGCCACTCTGCCAAAGTAACACACATTTTCGCATGTACTAGTCTACCAAAAGCTGAAATGTGGTGATTTCTCTCTTCCAGCTGAGAGCCAAAAAAGCATCCTCCTGCTCAGATTCTTCATTAAAGTAAAGCCAACTAAATTAGCTGCCCTGGGGATCAAATGAAGGCCTGGAAAATGTAAAAAAGATTAAAGGGGAAAAAAAAACAACTATTGAGACTGGTAAATGTGTCTTAATTAAAACTTTTGAAAGCACAATTCAAACACGCTCCAGTCATCCTCCAAGCCCCTGCAAAAGTTAATGAGATTAATTTTTCTTACAGTCCCCATTGATCTGTGAAGTGCAAAGAGGGAGTCAGAACTGCAAATGAAAAATTGTGGGTGCCGGGCTAGACGCTGATTGCATTTACAGGAGTGTAATTCCAACATGACCCCTTGCAGACCCCATTGGCATTATTCCAGGAAGCTATGTGGCAACTACTGGGTTGTGCTGTGTGGCCAAAGGTGTGCCTTGATTGACAGAAGCAAAAAGTGATACTGAAAAAGTCCACCTCATGCACCAAACGTCATGAAAATCAAACTTCAGGTACTGTGGTTTTTCTTCTTCAATGGAAAAGGAGGAGATAATTACATCTTTGATTTATGGATAATAAAAGTTGTGGATTTTTTATTTTAATCAAAAAAATCTCCCCACAGTTGCACACTGTTTCCAAGCCTCTAATAATCCAGCCCAACAGTGGGAGAATGAACAGACTCTGCAAACTTCCTTGCAGAAAAAAGAGTGGACTTGGTCTCCCACAATTCGCAATGAACGTCCCCTACTCACACAAAAACAAACATGAGAGTTCTTCAGATATGCAAGTCTTTTAAGATCTATTTAACCCAGCTTAATGCAGAAAGATCACAGGATTGATTTCACTGGGTCAGGGCTAGCTATTTGCTTAAAGCAAATGCTCTGTTTACCCTGGGATAATCAGCAAGCCTTTCCTTGCCCGCTTACTCTCATTCTCTCCCTGTTCAGGGTTTCTACTCATACAGGAGCAACCACATTGTGGGAAATTTAGAGCGTGGAAACCACCCCGCGGAGTGCCCTGTGCTGGTCTGGAGGAGGTGGTCTACACGTGTGTTCCAGGGAAAGTGGGCGAAACTCCCATCAGTGACATTGAGGGAGTTTCAACAAGAGGATCTGCCTCATTTTCCTGGGTTGGATGTCAGATGAGACATCACACTGCTCCACTCCTGCAGACAGATTTGGGGCACAGAGCAGCGTCCCAGGAGATGGCACCTGGTTGGAATGAGACGTGGCAAAGGGACAACAGTCGCAGTCTACAGTCACAGGTTCCTCCACGGTACAAAAATTCCAAAGAAAAATAACAAGTATTTGCACGTTGTGGGCTTGGAGGAGTTTGCTATTGTTTGTCAGTTATTGGGGAGGGGGAGTTTTTTGGTGGGGTTTTTGGTGGGTTTTGGGTTTTTTGGTTGTTTGATTTGGGTTTTTTTTTACATAATAGCACCTAGCACTATTAATACTACTGCTCATTAGTGAGCACTCTGTACTTCCTAGGAGAAAAGAATTGGAGAAACTTCCTCAGCAGTCATAAAAGGGTCATTAGGAAAAGGAATGAGCTGTAAATGAGCAATTTTATGGAAAGAAGGGGAGAGGGAAGAAGGCAGGAAAAATGTGCCCTCTGCAGACACACGCTGCTTTCCTTAGGTCACTGTTTGGCGTTATAAACCCTATTAACAGTGAAACAGTGCTGTTCAGGAAAGAGCAGGTCCTGAGCTCCCAGGAAAAAGTCTATGGCCGCACAGATGCCACCACAGCAGGACAGCAGAAGGCAGAACAAGCCAGGTTTGCATCAGACCATGGGCATGGGTGCCCTGACAGCCAGAGCACACTCCCCTCTGCCCTGCGGCACCAACCACCAGACACCCAAGAGCTGATCTGTCAAAGCCACAGGCAACCTCCTAGGCAAGAAGAGAGCCCATGGCATTGCTAGTTTTGGATGAGGCTGATACAGGGCCACTGCCCCTGGGGTCTATCCCTGCTCCACTGGGGACAACTCTGCTCTGCGTGATGTTTGCACTTGCCTTTGGCTTCTGTGCAGAGGAAGGGGCTCCACACAAGGGCACCCCAATCTCCCCAGCACTCAGGTCAGAGGTAATGCAGCAGCAGCTGCTCGGGATGCTCTGTGGGTGCCTGGACCAGGCAAGCTTGGGCTCCGGCACAGTGAATTACCGTCTGGTGCCCTCTAGTGCCAAGAGCTAAGCAAGGTGGCCTTGCGACTCCGGTACCCACAGCCCTCCTCCACCCGGGTCCGTACATCTCACCACCCTCTCTGCCTTCATTAGTCATCGTCCCCACCCACACCAAACCCTGTCAAAGGGCTGCTAGGGTGTCCCAAGGAGCTTGTTTTAAACAAGGAAAGAATCTACGCTCTAGAAAGATCCCTTCAAATCCCTCACACTGGACCCTTTCCGACTCAAATCAGAAGGCTGTGAGCTCACCAGGAAGCAAAGAAAGAAGAGATGGAGGTCCTGCAGGGAGCCTGAACCCCTTTCTGTGGCATCATGTGGCAGGGTGACAAACAGGCTCTTGCAACACACAGGAGATGTGTTGGGATCTGATGGCGAGGGTCCCAACCACCCCTTTCTTTTTTGTTGGAGGACTTGACTATAGGCTTACAAAGGCACTCCCCCAGAGTCTCTCAGTGAGGTAGGAACTGTAGAGCACAGTTCTTGAGGAGAAAGGGAGGGCTGAAAATACCTGATTCAGTCTCTACCTGTGCCACAGTTGAGGGACAGGCCACTGTGTGAGCTCCAAAAAAGAAAAGGAGGATGTCCTGGTTTTGGCTGGGATGGAGTTGATTTTCTTCCTATTAACTGGTATAGTGCTGTGTTTTGGATGTAGTGTGAGAATAATGTTGATGACACGCTGATGTTTTGGTTGTTGCTAGGTATTGTTTACGCTAGTCAAGGACTTTTCATCTTCCCATGCCCTGCCAGATGTGCAGGGGGCTGGGAGGGAGTGTGGCCAGGGCGGCTGGCCCAGCTGGCCAATGGGCTATTCCATACTATATGACGTCATGCTCAACATATAAGGCTGGGGGAAGAAGAAGGAGGGGGGGCGTTCGGAGTGATGGCATGTCTTCCCAAGTCACCGTTACGCGTGATGGAGCCCTGCTTTCCTGGAGATGGCTGAACACCTGCCTGCCGATGGGAAGTGGTGAATGAATTCCTTGTTTTGCTTTGCTTGCGTGCGCGGCTTTTGCTTTCCCTATTAAACTGTCTTTATCTCAACCCACGAGTTTTTCTCACTTTTACCCTTCTGATTCTCTCCCCCATCCCACCCGGCGGGGGGGGTGAGCGAGCGGCTGCATGGTATTTGGCTGCTGCCAGGTTAAACCACGACAGAGGAGAGGGCAAAAAAACCCCAATATAGTCCCTCTCATTCCCTCTTAATGTTTTCCACAGGCTTTGGAGTCTGATTCAGAAGCTCTACGCAAGTAGGACTGACGATAAATGTGACTCACCATGCTTGCCCCATTGCTTCTTGGTGGGACATTTCAACAGAGGGTTTACCTAATCCCTTCCTACAAGGAAATACTAAGATTATTTTCCTCCAGCTTCTTATGCACCACCCACACTGCCCTGGATTAGGACTTTCCTTCAGGCAGTAAGATGTCTTTGCTCAGAAAGGAGCACAGTTCATTGCTGGGGCAAGTGAAAGGCAACCATCACCTTCCTGCTCACCTGAAACAAATGCACATACACAGACTGAGATCCACCACTCTCAGCCCTTCAGTGAGACATCAGTTCATCCCCTAGTGTCCTGAATCTGGCAGCTAGTTATTTCAGGTGCATCACAAGGTCTGGCAACCAAGCCCTTTCCCCAGACTTGCAAGCTCCTCAGAGCATGGGCCAACACTGCCTGGAGAGGTCCTCTCTGGAAACAAAGTACTGACCCTGAGGAATCCAACCCCTGAGCTGAAAAGCTCTGCAAGGCACAGAGAGCCAAACTACCCCTCTCCCTGTGTTTCTCTTGCTCTCTGGAGAGCACCTAGAGAAAACCTCACCTCCTCTGAGCCTAACACAGCCCTTTCCTGTTGTCAAAACACCTTTTGCAAATGTGGGGCACAGTGTTCTCCTCTGCCACTGAAACCACAATCTTCTTCCTGCTGGCTCTGCTGCACACAGCCCCCTTGGGTAGGTACCCCTAGAACTTCCTTGTCTCCCTGACCCAAACCCCACATCTCCACGTCAGGGGAAGCAAGACACTGGGCCCATCTTCTCTGTCAGGCTTCTGCCCACACAGATACCCATATAAAAGTCAAGAACTACATCCCCAGGGCTCACCGCCCATTTCTCAGGGATTAAATTTCCCCATGAATCTTAAAGCACATGACTCTCCTCACCCCCACACCACTTCTCAGTGTTCCATCACACATATCTGCCCATGCTTCTGCACAACCCCTGAGGATCACGAAGCAAAAGTCCCTGTCTGATGCAGGACTGGTGCTGCTATCACCAAGCCAGAGCTTTGTGGCTGGGCTTCGAGGTGCGTGGTCATCAGCAGGAGACAAAGTCTGCATCAGAGCTGTGATGATTCAGGGGGGTTTAGGGTGATTTTTTTTCTTTCATCCCAGCCAATAAGAGCACTCAAAGAGGCACATCTTCCCCTGCAGGAAGCAGGGCGGTCACTCCTCTCGCTGGCGGGCTCCTCTTCTGAAGTGGCGGAGATGGCAGTGAACTTCGCCTGCAGCTTCGCCGCACTTTGCTGTTTAGCACTCTGGAGCTTCACCAAGACTTCAGGTGGTAAGAGTGGAAAATACTGTGTTTTCCTTGTGCCTTAGGTCCTGTGAGTGCTGCTTTCTAATGCACTGGTAAATAACAGCCCTTCTCCAACTGCTGCCCATGCTGGCTCAGCACTGCAGGGTTCAGACTGCAGCTGAAAATCCAACTGCTTAAAAGACTTTCTCCCCTTGTAGCTAACCATGTTATCCAGGGACATCATCTAAGGATTTTAAAGTCAACTTATGGTTTTAACTTATTTATTTGTCAGTGTTTAAACTCTGCATGACCTTGATTATTAAATCTAAAGACTGGATAACAATTTGACTGCTAAGTACAGATGGGCACTTGAGTCCCGATTACCTGACTTTAATGAAACCTTACTCCGTATCATTTCTTTCTTTGCTGAGCAAGGAAACTCAGCTGGCCTTAAATATTTAGAATGGGAGCTGCAGACAGGAGTGTTTTCTCTCTGAAGGTTTTAGTTCTACTTCAGTTTTACTTTGGCTCCCATACACAGAAAGTACTAATGCACTCAGGGATGGTGTTTGGTTAGCCAGTAGCTTTTTGTTTCGGCTGCGGTTTCCTTTGGGGGTTGCACAGGCATGCAGGAACTCTGCTGTGTCTTAAATGTAAAGATAAAGCCTAGCCTTGCTCCTAGTAATGGGGAGGAGGTTTTGAAAGCACCTCATGGAAAAAAAAAGCAACCTGTTGCAATCTGCCTATTTGCTTCACTGCAGGCTGGGAGAGAGCATCCACAGGATTGCTCTCTCATACTGCAGGAACAGGGCCCCCAAATTATTCCTCAATGAGGAAAGCACAAGAGAAAGCCTCTCAATACAACATTCAACTTATCTCTGCAAGAACAGCTCTCTCTTGCTTAATAACAAGCAGTTGCCTGTTAACTCAGGGCAAGAAAAGTCTACCCAACAAGAGGAGGGCAGCCAGATTTTTCTCCCCTCTCTTCACATTTCCAAACCCAGAAGTAAGGACGGGTCTGAAATACAAATACTCTGGCTCTAAGCATCTCCCTGTAGAGCAGCAAGAGCTGTTTTCCCAGGTCATGAGATCACATCCTCTGGGCCTCTGAGTATTGTAGGTACCTGGCCAAGTCATGCAGTGCCTCTGCTCCTGCCCAGGTCTGGACAACAAGTGTTTCACCAATACTGGTATACCCAGAACCCTGCACTGTTATCTGACCCTTTGGGCCGCTCTGCTTTGCTCCTGGAGCAGGGCCATCACCTTACACAACATTCAACTTTTTAAGGTAATGGCTCTCAAGGGCCAAGCTAGGGAAGAAGCTGTCAGGAAAGGTTGCGGTGGAGAAAATCAGAACTACAGGTGCCTCACACCAGAGTTTCTGGGTTTTGGAAATACAGTGGTGCAAACTATTCCAAACAGCAAAAGTGATTTCAGACCAGTGTGCGCGCCATGCAGTGACCACCTTGAATGAGAATCAAAGCATATAAAGAAAAACAAATCCAAGTCTTGAGGAATCTGGGTCACCAGAGGAAAACAGAGGGGGTAAAGTTTTCCCACAAGGGCTCAGTAGATTTTATACCCACTCTGCTCTGGTATGAGTCATTCTCAACATCAAGTTGCAATAGGTGAAGGAGTGAAAAGCCCAGTACCCCTTGGTGAAAGCTGGGGAAAAAATACACTAGCCTACCACCTGCCTACAACACATGGAGTATTACCAGCCTGCTACCTGTCTACAACACGTGGTCCAGCTTGCTAGACTGTGAGGCCACCTCTCCAAATGTTGCATTTCAGGGGCCTTGCCACCTGTGACACTGCTGGATCTAGCAGGCACTGGAGTCAGGAACAAGGGCACTTTGGACTCTGACTCTTGCTTTGAGCAACACATTTCATAGTTTTCTTCCCATACACACAGTGTGACTTCACAGTGAGCCTCGCTCACCCTGCAACCCCATGCCTAAAAAAGACGTCACCATGACTCAAGAGGTGTTGAGGGACCATGTGCTAAGATTGAAAAAGCCTGCGGTTATCGCCTTCTACTACAAGGGACAGTATCTGCTGTCAACACCCCCACCGCTGCCACTGCCACATCGGACTTTCCAACAGGCATAAGAGCATAGATTCAAGCTAGGTCCTAGAGAGCAGCCAGAAGAGCCCAAGCCAGTGACCTGCTCTCAGCCTGGCAGCCTGTCTCAGCTGCTAGGTGAACTCAGGAAAAAGCTGGTTCCTATAAGGTACTGGGTTGGTATTGATGGTGCAGGAAAAAGCATGGCATCCCTGAGGAAGAGGACAGCTGGCCTTGTGGGCAAGGCCCAAACCAAGGCCCTGCTCTGCCCCAAGCTTCCTTTCTGACTTCAGACAGGTCCTGCATGGCCGTCTTGAATCACCTGTGGGTCCTACCACCTTAACCCCCAGGCAGAGTCCCTGTTCAGGACAAGAGAACAAACGGATGTGTTGAAAAGTCTTACCCGTGAGCTAAGCACTGTATAAGATGTGCTGCCTGAGAAATACCTTCAGTCCTAGGCTGCATAGTCACGAGTTTCTGTGACTCCTGAATCCCACCCTTGCTGCAGTGGGAAAATATCATCCCACAGAGAATAGTCCTAGGACTGACAAGTGGATTCTGGGCTGTTAGGTGAAAAAACACTGCTAGGTTCCCCAGCACTGGCTGCACACACAGACCCAACATAGATCAGACATGCGGGACAGGAAAGCTTGTCACCTCCGCACCAGACACAAAGCCACTTGCAGAACATCAGCTCCTCTCAGACACATGGCCTGGGTCTCTCAGCTCCCACTTGCAAGAAAACAGGGGAATCATTAAGGTATCTGGGGTATCAGCCAGGAAGAGACGTGAATTTGGACATCCTTGGGTTGAGGAGGGACATGGAACTGAGTCTATCCTTTGCAGGTCAACACTTTAATCCCTGAGCAGTGTTACAAGGGGGTCCAGCAATTGCCACCTGTGGGGGAGGATGTGATGGTGTAACTAGGACATACATAAGCAACCTGAAAGCTGAATTTTTGCAGCCTCCTATGCTGATAATGGCATGTAATGCTGTGTTGTTTTTTTTCTTTTTAAATAGACTCTGAATCACCAGGTTGCCCCTCTCTCTTCTACTCAGGTTTCTCAGTACAAACTGGCTTAAATACACAGTCTATGCTCTGTGCTGGGCTGTTAGTGAGAGATCCAGCTGTGAAAAAAAGGGTGGAGGTGATAAAAAGCTTGACTTTCACAGCAAATTTAGTACATGCCCTACGTGCACATTTGTGTGCACACGCAGACGCAGGCTCACTGCCTGCACACACACAGTGTGAACTCCAAGGCCACCTCCTGCACTGGCAGGTCTTGGCATCAGCAGTGGCTGCATGGCAACTTGTGCATGTTGAGGATTTTTTCCTCGTTTGTATTTCAGAAGCGGGAAAATGGAGGGGAAGGCAAATGTAAAAAGGGAGGAAATAATGACATCAACTGTAAGCTTCAAGCTTCTTCTAAATTATTGAAAAAAACAAGAAGGGCATGGGGAAATTAGCTACACAACCAAGCAAGCTGTGTGGAAAGAAGTGCTCAAACTTGAAAGCTCATGGGTTCCCTCCCCACCCCCTGATCTCCATTTCCTACACACCTTGCTCCTCCACTTCATGGCTGTGATAATAAGATGGTCCTTGGTATTTGGGTCAGGGCAACAGCACTTCAGCAGCACCCAAAGCAGCAGGATAGTGGGGAGCTAGTCCAAGTTCAGCCCCAGGCCCTTCCCCGCCCAGCTGGAGAAAAGGAACGCCCTCTCCTATGTCAGCATGTAGATGGAGGCTATCTTTCCCCCACTTTTATCTCCACCTAAATGCCCCTGAAATAAAAACCTCAAGATGCCATCAAAGGATTAAGGGGGAGTGGGAAAGACTTATGTCTGCAAGTTAAACTTGACATGCCAACTAAGAACATCAGGGCTCTGCCAGCCAGTGTTTGATAAGTTATCAAAATTATTCTGTACTCTGAGCAACATGATCTAGCTTTATAACTAGATTCAAAGCTGGGCCTTCTATGACCTGGGAGTCGTACCAGAGATGTTCTAAACAATATTCATGACACTCTGGCTTCTTCTAAGTCAGTTTGAGCTCTGCTACCACTTCTAGCAGCATTTTTTTCTGTCACTTCATTCCACAGGATTGTTTCACCATTTCAAACATATAAAGGAAAAAAACTTTGTAATGGATGTGAGCAGAGTCTTCCTGAAGCACAAGTGCATGGGACAAGTAAGAAGGTTTAGCATTGTTTCAGATGGCTGAAGCTCCCACCGTTTCAGGCACCTAATGTGTTTTGCACTCATGTTTTGTGTTGTTTCAGCTACATATGTACCACCACCTCATTCAACCATGAAACCTGGCTTCCCTGTCCCGATGAACACTGACAATCCTGGTGTTCGCAAGGCAGCTCGCTTTGGGGTTTACAGATACAACAACAGTTCCAATGACCTCTTTCTGTTTAAGGAATCACAAATAAACAAAGCCATGGTACAGGTAAGAAGAGCCCAGACTTCTGGTGGTCCTCTACACCATTTACCAGTTGACCCTCCTACAGAGCACCCAAGTCATGGGAGCCCTGATCCTCCTCAGGACTGCTATGCGTGCCTAAAGATAAACAGCACATGTCCTTCTATCGCATTCAACTGCTCCACAGGAGCCCCCCCACCCTAGTAAGTCAACATAACACACTTCTATCCACACCACCACACACAATTCACAGATGTAGCATTTGATTCCTAGCCAAAATTTTGGCATCCCTTTCCCGTGCCCTTACTTCAAAGGAGGAAACTACTTTCTCTAGATTGTCAGAGGGCTGAAATACATGCTCCACGTGGAAATTGGACGCACCATGTGTGAGAAGAGGGAGCACTCCAGCCTGGACAGCTGTCACTTCCAGAGGAAAAAAAACCTGCAACGGGTATGTGTCCAATTCCTTCTGGGTACCCAGTAACTGCAGGTGATTCTTGGCCATCTCTAGCTGTGTAGTCACCTTCAGACCAGCTCTACCATGTCCCCACAGATGTACAAGCCTCCTCTGTGCAGAGCCAGCTAGGGTGAGGCAGGGTTATCAGTATGAGCAGCATAATACCTCTCATGCATCTAGGGCCAGCTCCCATCTGCGAGGATTTGAACCAGACACAGCCATCTAGCCCATATTCCTGGATAAATGAGTGAAATTGTGCAGAAATAGAGTATGTGCTAAACAGAGAGATTTCCTGGGCAGGGGAAATCCTTACAGGGGCTTTCCCAATAAGATATGATTACTTAGCAAACAGTACTTTTCCCAAGATAAAGGGGGCAGACAAAAAGATGCTGTTCTCTCCTACCCCATCATGGCCCACAATGCTGAGAACAACCAGCAGCCACCTGAACTTCGTCACCGATTTCCCTTTTATTTGCAGATGCTGAGATGCTATTTTGAGGTCTGGATAACGCCTTGGTTACGAAAAGCATATGTCCCCGTTGCTCTCTGTCACTGACTCACCTTTCCCCATGAGAGCCTGACTTACAGGGGACCTACCACCATGAGTTTTTCCTTGCCTGGACTGTTGAGGCCAAAACTGAAGTGGGAACGGCTGTACAGAATCGCCACAGAGCCTTTCTCTCAAGCACATGGTTGTTTTTCTCTCTTAGAAAGATGCTCAAAATCTGAGTGACAAAGACAAGACCTGCCTTGACTGAATTTATTGCTATCCAGTTGTGTATCTGTTTTTCCAAAACTAAACTGCAGATGAGAGCATGTTGTCATTCATTCAGTAGAAAACCATGCACCCTCTGGCTGAATTTCCAACCAGTGTGAACGCACCCAGGAAGCTCTGTTGGACTTGCTTTATTCTCTGATGAACCTTCACACAGCTATGATGTAAACAAGTCCAAACCACAGCACACGTGACTACAACACTGAGGAAAGTTTTAAAACAGTGGGATATTTTGCTTGGGGATACACACACACGCACACAAAAAAAAAGTCTTAAGAGTCTCCAGTGCTAGAGAAAAGGTTAGACATATCTGTCAGGAATGCGTGAGGTAGAGTTGTTCTTTCTTCAAGACGAGTATAAGGCTGTCTTGAAACATACCCACAGCCCAGAAATTACACAGTCTAACTAGTGTTTCTACTTTAATCAAAAGCTCCTCTATACTATGAAAGGGCATGATTGCAAATGCCAAGACGAATAAACCCAATCATATTCCCAAAGCGTATTTTTGCTGAGGTTAAACAATGTAGTTTCATTCAGGTTAATATAAGACATTCAATCTCTGGCTGATCACAGCTTATATTCAAGTTTAGTAGAATGATGGTCTTCCCTAGGTGGGTATCCACCATTCCTTCAGCCGTCACTCTTCATGCATGGGCAGATTATTGCTTATACTGGACTAAGGCCCTTACTTGGAAGGATTTGGGTAACTGCTCCCTTAAACCAGCACTAGTCTGGGCCCATGTTCAGTCATACATAGACCAGCACTTATAAACGGACAGGGCCCTGACCTAAGCTATGAAGAACACTTTCTTTCCACAAACATCCCTTTTCTTCTGACAGTTGTGCTTTTCTGCAGCAATATTGCAACTCCTATTAGCAGCAACACCTGCACTTTCAGCCTTTATAACAACCATTCAGTCAAGAAAGGACAGTGAAGGGCTCCAGGCCAAGGTCCAGGGATCTTAAGGCAGATGGATCTATTAACAGCATAGCTGATGTCTCTGCTCTAAGTAATCCCAAAGCAAACCTTTGCAGGCTGGGCAAGTCTCAAGTTCTGCTTCAGAAACATCACTTGTGATAAGCAGGTGGCCCAGCAGCAGTTTAAATTCAGCATCCACTGCCGGAGAGACAGCTGTGCTGCATCTTATCTTTGGGGGCAGCAGTCTCTTAGCTGGGAAAAAAAGAAGTGCTCAAAAGAAACCTCCAGAAGGGCCATGGATGGATGTAGTGTGGTGCTACATTCATCCATCACACAAGCCACCATTGACAGCCTGATGCCAAAGACAGGGAAAAAGAAAGCCAACTGTGATGGCTCAAGTTGTCCACAAAGCAGGAAAGCCAAGCCACAGCTAAGTTTGTAAGAGGGCAAGAGGAGCCAGGAGGAGCTGCTCTCTGAATCTCAAAGGGGTTAGCAATGGTCTCAGTCCCTCTTCCACTTCAGCTGGGTGCTTTACACAATGCCAAGGGCTTCCAACCAGGCTGTCAGGTCCAGACAGGCCCAGAACAGGCCAGACAGATCCACGTTTCTTCCTTCAGCCAGCAGGACAGGCTGGTGCTCAGTTACAGATATCATCAGCCTTTCCACATGCCACAGTGGGGGCGACAAGGCAGCACACAATCAGCTTAGGTCTGTGCAGAGATTCGTGCAGGCAGTAAGCACACCACAGAACAGTCTCCCGTGTGTGACCCTTCAAGCCCCTGGCATGAAGGGCTTCATCTCAGTCTCCTCACCGAGTCAATTCCCCATTTGTCAAAAAAGTTAAAGCCAGGTGAACCTGACATCATGCAGGCTGACAAACCCAACATGCTCTTGCTGCTCTCTCAAGGAAAATGCAGCAAGATCGTTCAGACCTCTCTATCCAAACAGGCTTGTTTGGAAGCATGTTTTACATAAAACTGTTGCCAGCATTTACTGCAATACAGATGGGCTTATTGCAACCAACACAGTGGGAATGGAGACAAGCACCTTCTGAGAAAGACAGAGTAGCCTTATGTTGACAGCTGCAGCAAAATGTATACTTCAACATTACAATAAGAAAAGCACACTGGAATAGCAGCAACCATCATCCCCCCCAGGTAACAAAGTTATCATGAGCACCAAAGAAAGGAGCAGAGCTAAAGTCAACTGAGCTCTTTGTACCACTCCAGAACACTTCCTTCAGGAAGGATTTGGGCAATTAAAGAGTCTTGCATCAGGAGGACACTGCTAGCACTGACCTAAAGAACTGCAGCTAAGTACCATTTAAGTGCGATGCAGCAGTCAAAAAGCCAACATCTCTGCTCTCTGCATCTTCGCTAGAATTTACAACAAGGTTAACTGTTCAGCAGTTCACTCCAGGGAGTTCATACCCTTGCAGAGCTTGCTGAGGCTCTGACATCTATTCCAGGCTACAAAGGCAATTAAATAAAAATAAATATTTCTAGTAAAGATTTAGGGCGTAAGGAGAGAAGGGAAAGTTGTTCCTGCCAGCTCCAGATGCTGGAGGAAAAGGAACAATCCCAGCAGTGACATTAAGAGCTTCTGGGACAACCAAAGCTGGTGCTTCAGAAGTATGGGTTCATGCAAGAGTACTACAAACAAGCTGAAGGAGCAGCTTCCTTCAGCTTCAGATCTCTCTCCAGTATGTTGGAAGCACCGGGCTCAGTGCACAACATACTTTCTTGGCTCATCTGCTTATGAGGATACTTAGCCTCATCTGAACAAGAGTTCCCTAACAGTCTGCCACATGAAGGGACTGGCTGCACACTCAGGAGACCTCCATGCACACAGTGCAACTCAAACCATGCTAGCCTGCATTTCACCAGAGCTTCACAGTGCCCAGTGATCCTCAGAGGGAGATCTGCATATGGTCAAAAGCTTTGCAATGCAAATATTTCCTCTCACACTCCTACTTTTTAAATTGCATAGGAAACAAACTGCCTGCCACCAAAATACAAAGCATTGCTGACTGACGGACTTCCGACTTTGCATTCGCTTCACCTGGAAGGCCTTTTTATACCAGTTGTACCTGATTTCACAACTTGACTGAGTTCCAGGACCCACTGACAGCTGGGGGAGTCATACATGCAGCTGCACAGAACCAAGACAAGGTTTAACTGGCAGCAGCTAGATAAGGAGACTTCTGCTGGCTGGGAGGAAAAAACTTGTATATGGCTAACTACAATCACCTAAACTTTGCTAAATTTTTCAGTCCTTACCTCAAACAGAGCAGCAAAATGAGCTGCCCCATGTGCTTATTCTTCTACAGCACTCTCTTTTCTAAGCAAACTAGACGACAAGGTCCGAGCATCAGCATCATCAGATCTCTGTTGTGATCATTGAGCAGACAGACCCAGAAGCTTAGGAGGTCATTATCTCATCTGCAAAGGTTACTGCCACAAAGCAGACTCAGATTTAAAGGAATTGGATTTACGCCAAGGCTTTGCAATCACTTTCATCAGCTGTTTACACTGATACCAACCTTGGCATAGAAGTGTCAGAGGCATACATGATTTATTTTCCAGCAGCTCTACTATAGGAGAAGTTTGCTCCAGTAAAGGGACAGGGCATTTTAAAATTTAGCATTTTAAATAGCTTCAGCAAAATCTACTTGATACTTGTGCCTTGCAGAAACACCTGTTCCACCAACAAGGCAAAACAAAACATACCTTTAAAATGCACTGCTGTGGTGTACTCCAGCTCAGTTCCTTTTCCTTAAGCTGTTTTACTGTAGGGCTTTACACTAAAGCAAAGATTTCCCCAAGCCCTTCAGGGGACTGGGCACTGTTCTCCAATTCCACATTCCATAGAAGATTGGGTAAGACACAGCAAGCACCCTCAGGCTCTTCTAGGAGTTGTGCAGAGAGAGTTTCCTCCCTTCTTAGGAAGCCATTGCCCCTTTCTCCTGCCACCAAAAAACAATCTTGCCCTGACAAGATCTTTGGATACTGCTGTAAATGCTCCTCCTTCATCCAGCGTGGGCAATGTGTGCATACTAGAGAAGAGCCAGCCTCAGAGCTGCAAAGGTGTCATGTTCCTGCACTAATACCATCAAGCGAGAAGACAGAGCTGTTTTTTTCCAAGCCTGACTTGTTCCAGCTTTCCCCATTGCTCAAGGTAGATGTGTCACCATCCATCTGAAACTGTAACATGCCATTGACTCACGCTTCTGTGGAAGCGGAATGAGCTTGTAAAAGCAGTCTTTACAGGAGCATCAAGAGGAGTTTATTCCAGTTTGTTCGTTTCACAGGCATTTTAATGCTGCTGCATTACTCTGGGAGGATTGCATTTGAGGAACCGTCAGGAATTAAAAGACCTGAGCTTCTATGAAAATACTGTTCTTAAGCATCCCTTTTGCTTAGTAATGAAAGAGCTGTGTGTCAGTCAACCTTTCATCTGTGTTCTACAGCAGACCACCCCACTTCTGCATGCAAAGGATGGACTATCAAGATCCAGCACAGCACCAGGGATGGGAGCCAACACCATCTGAGCTCAGGAAAGGCACTCCTTTCAGCCTCTGCAGACTTTGGGTCTCCTTGGACTGGAGGTATCCAGACCCTGCATTCAGATACATGTCCTAAGATCCTTAAACTGCACAATGACACCTCTGCCTGGTACTGCAGTTCCACCCTGGTCCCCCACCAGTGTTGCAGCCATCATGACAGTAATTGGCCTCCTTTCAATTTTAGTGGCCATGGAGGCATTAGCAGTCTTGGGCCAGACATCTCTCTCACCAGGAAGCATCAAGCATACTGACTTTCTCCTATACCTTAGTGCCTCACATGCCACTATCCCACTCTGCTTCAGTTGAGCTCTAACTTGCAGGGTCAAGTACAGCACTGAAAAACCTTGCAGACAAGTTTTGGGTCACTATCAAAACAGAGGAGACAGCCAAATCACCTCCCTCTGAGGAAAAGACTAACCCATACTTACATCCATAAAGCTCCAGCTAAAATGAAACGTTAAGGTTCTTATGACAAATGAAATACCAATGGCCTGGTTAAGCAGCCTATTACCATGCAAACTTTGTTGCTTAGAATGATATTAAGTTGTGCGACCTACCACAGTTTACATTTGGTGCTTTACAGACTTCAGTGGTCTTTATTTTTTTTAAGGGAACTGCTGACTGAGTGGACCTGTACCCGGTGAACTCTCTCTATTTGTAGAGGCTGGACAGACAGGCTTTATTCATTCTGAGAAATTAAATTGAAAAGAACTGCACACTCTGTCCAAAGGCTTAACCTTTAGACAAACTCATTTAGACTGACAGCTATTCAGCTGCTTTCCAATGAAGGACAGACAAGAACAATGAAAAATTTCTATTGCCCGGGGTGGACACAATGACAGGCAGGGCAAAACATCAGAAACTATAAAGACTTTTATGGGCACAAATTCCTGCTTGCCTTTGAACCTTACTCCCAGAATTCACCTCCTGCCCTCAGTGCAGAGCCTGCCTTTTGTCTGCCTGCAGTTATTTCTAATGCGGAGGTTAGAGGCTCACTCTGCAGAGCTGGAGAGGTCCAGCCAGCAAAGAACCCACACCACCAGCCAGAAAGATGAAGTAGTGACTGAACCCGTGAGACGCCAGGGCCAACAAAGAACCCAAGTGCCCAAGGCATCAGCTCAGCTTCCTCTGTGCTACAGCACTAGCCCTCACCACTGACTTGCTGAATTTTATAGGCAAATTGCTCCCCACAGGAAGACTCTTGTGCAGACAGATCCAATATCTTCATGGTGTCCAGCCTCCTTTCCTGACTGTGGCACTTGGCAGAACAACATCCTGCTACCACAGGATTAAGAGAAGAGCTCAGAAGGCAACAGCCCCAGTGAACAAGGGGCTGTCTTCAGGTTAGGGGAAGCTGCTTCTGGGCTTCAGTTCTGCCATGATTAACCATTTCTAGTCTTCTTGCACTGCCCCTAAGATACTCATGCCTGGCCACTGGCTGACAGTTCGGACTAGACCGCTCAAAAGTCACGCCAGAAAAAGCCAGACTCTGTTAGATATCTCTCATTTGGCATTCTCTTTTCCCCTTCCCCAAAAAAAGCAAGTTATTCACATGACCTCTGGGTCTGCTGTACTTGCTACAGAGCTCAGAGAGAACCAGAAAAGACTCAAGTACTTCCTGGTAGGACCACAGGATCATCAGTGTACTAAGTTAGTCTCCAACAGTGGCCAGGAAAGAGTGAGGGGATGGAAGAGTAGAAAAAGGATCAGAACAAAAAAACTCTCAAGAGACAACTCTTTATATGTCTTATCCCTCTTGAGCATCAGCAGCACTACAAATTATTTTCTTTCCCACTTCATAACTTCAGGGACAGTGTCTTAAAAAGGAATTAGTCACACAAAAGCCATGACATTTGGCATGCCAAAACAGCCAAGGTCTACTTCACTACAAAAGACAGCACAAGTTATTCAGTTAGATACTTTGGCAGATGAATCACTAGAGGTAACTATGCAACAACAGGCAAAGCTGTGCTTGCCCCCAGGCTACCAAAGCACGTGCATGAAACAAGTCCCACAACAGACTGGCTTTTACATCCCCAATTTAAGATCCCATCAAGTTCAACTTTCATATCCTACCAGAATGGGACAAATAACTCCAAGGGCCGGCAGAGCAATGCTAACCAGCTGCTGTTTAAACAGCCTGCCCTGTGCTGGCTTTCCCCAGAAAGAGATGTTGCAAGCATGTCCCATTCTCAGCCCTTCTTCAGAGTTCCCACAGCAACAAGTCTGTACGCCCCCAGGCAGGTAACGCCTCTCCAGCCTTTCGGACTTACCACAGTATCACTCTATCTCTGTCCACAAACTATTAAGGGCTTATTAAGGGCTATGTAGGGCTCAGCTGGACCAAAGGTCAGAGCCTGCAGCAACTCATCTACTAGGCTTCTTTTGCCTCTTACTGAGCTCTCTCCCAAACCCAGTAACCACCAGGTCAAGCAAAAGGGCTTGCAGCCCCTGGCCTATATAGAACAAGTCAGCCTGATCCAGCAACCATCAGCTACTTGCCACAGGACTGCTGCAGCCTGGTAGTAACACAGAACAAGGTGACAGAAGCACTGACAGAAAAGTATCACTTTCCTTTGCATATCCCTCCATTAATAAAGACAAGCGCAGAAGGCCAGTGAAAGCAGATGATATTTTTAACATCACCTTCCCCTCCCCTGGTGTGCTGTTCATTATACATCAAGCGAACTTTGATTATTTCCTTTTCAAAGGTGAGGAAATTGAGCAATAGTGTAAGTTTATGTTTGACTATCACCCAGTGGCAGAAAAAGAGAGCAGCAAAGTCTTCAATCCCAAAGCATGAATCAATCCACTAAATCATTCAGCTGCTGAAGTAATACCTTTAGTTCTTCAAGATGCAAAACGTCTTATTTAAAATGTAACAGCACAGCTTTTCCTTTGTAGTAGCTAACAGAAAAGCATCCTCTGGATTTACCAAGCAGAGTATCTGCTAACAGAAGTAGTAAACCATTTCCTCTGGAGATGCCAGAATGCATCCATGAGCTACTACTGCATTCCAAGATTTTCCACCAAAGTCTTCCTCATCCACTATTACTAGATTTTACAGAGGCCCTTTCAGTCCACATCCATCTTCAGACACCAACCTTCCCCAAAACCTTTACCAGTTCTCCATAAAAACCATGCTGAAGAGGATTCCTGCAGCTGGCCCTCTTCCCTCCCATGTCTCTCTGGAATGGCCACCTACGTAACGAACAGGAGACTTGCAGGACCTGGTAAACACAGAGGAAATACCCTGTGGTAGGGAAGCGACCCTTTTTAAACCCGCTGGAACTAGTCTGTAATAACATAGAAAATGCAACTTTCATTCATCATCTGACTACAATGCTATAAAGAAACACAGGAGTCCACAGAAAACGATCAAATTTGATTCTGCATGTTGATTAACAGTTAATTGTAGTGTTTGATGCTGATTACACAGGCTGGAATTGAAGAAACCCAAATAGTATAACTAGATGTCTAGGCATGTTCTGGATGTTGCTGCCTCTACCACAGCACCATGGTATGACATTAGAACATGCACTGTAATCACTCCTAAACAGAAGGTTCTGAAACAGAAATAAACACATGCAAGACATCCTCTTCAATCCAAATCATACACAATTAAATTCCATACATCACAAATCCTTCCAATGTAAGAAGACATACAGTTGCATTAAAGGTGACAGATGATCTCTGTTTAAGACGACTCCAAACAGGGCTGGGCATGGAAAAGCAATGGATTTTCTTTAAAGAGCACATAACCGTATGAAGATGCCCCACCATACTCCTCAGATATTAATAATTATGCATGCCAACTCCAAAGCAAGAGCAGTCAAACCAAGGAAGAGGACGGGTACAGCAAGCTGTACATTTTCCTATGGCAATTGAACAGTGCTACTGCATGTTAACAGACTGTCTTTCACTTTTTGTCCTTGGTCACACACTGCCTCAAGCACATGCTTCCTTCGTACCTCTGGAGTATTATGGGACAGTGGCACTTTATCGTGGATGGACAGTTAAACATGCTGAAGATTAAGTCTGCAAATAAATGGAGACCGGAAGGAGCCCAGGTAAAGATATCCATTGTGTTCATGTGCCTCACTAACATAAGCTACCGTCACTCCATTGGGATCATGAAAGCTTCTTCTGTAGGATCCTGTCTCACTAAGTTCAACAACAAGGCTATATTTGGGCACAAACTTTGTCACGGTTTCCTGACTCAGCAACTAAAAGAAAAAGAAAAGAAAAAAAGAAAATTAACAACAAAAGATTTTGTTCTCCACAATTAGATCTCAAACACTTACACAGTCAAAGACCGTTCCACACTCCTTGGAAGAAGCAGCTAAGAACATAAGCACACATTTTGAGTAAACACTATTACACAGGCTTAACACATGAACACCTGAAAAGCCCACTTTAGAAAAAAAAAGAACAGCAGAAGCATACTCTACTCCAGCACTAGGCTGAAAGGATGTCCATGCAGGGGACATCAGCTTGTTCTGGTGCAGCTGATGTCAAGCAGCAGACATCATGCTCTGCTCCCCATAGCATCAGTTTGTTAAGGCTCCTGCACTGCACCAGGAGAGACAACAGGTTTTACAGGGACAGCACAGAGTTTGTTTAGCTGAAATGGCACTTCCATCCTAAACACTGCTTGTTGATTTTTTTTTTTTGGAGAACAGGAGTATTTTCAAGTCTTTGTATTGTTTAAAAAGTACCATGCTGTTTCTTTAGCATCAGATATCTCTTACAAAATACATTAATCTTGCTCATCCTAAAGGGGAGTGTGACATAACAACAGGCATATCAAGTCAGATTAAAGTGTCACCTAGCAGCATACATAACATACACACTGTCTCCTAGGATGCCTAGGGTAGTCATTAGAACAGGTCAGACTTCCCAAATGCTCTTCGGACACCTGGCCATAAGGAGTTTAGGCACTTCGGGTACAAAGGTGAAGTCTTCACATATCCAAATGTAGATCCTGTGTTGCTGCATGGCTAGGGCAGAGATAGTCTCTTTTTCTTTCCTGAGGTCAAGATGGAAGGCAACTTAAGAGATGTGTACCTGCTACTCAGAGAAGCAAATGTTAGTTTTACTACCTATGAATATATAAGGACTGTTCTACCTGGGGACAACCACAACAGTTTTAACCACAGCACTAAAAAATTTAAAAAATCTTCCTGTGAAGAGTAAGAAACAGGACAAACAAGTATTTATCATTTCCATTCCTATACTAAAGGTGATTTTTTAAAAATTCTTTTTAATTTTTTTTTTACCTTAAATATCATCCTTTTAATCCATGGTTTTTCAGACAAGAAATCCAACGAAGAAAATCCAGGATTGGGCCGGACAGCTGACATAGCTACCCAATATCCTCCAGAGCTGCTTAACCTGATATTATCTGGAAGACCAGGCATATTCTCAACAAACATATCTGCTCCACCCTTCATCAGCCCAGACACATAATACCTGAAAGTTATAGATAGTAGGATTAGGACATCTTAACCCAAGCAGTCTAAGTAATAAATAAATGTCCCAAAAAGAATTCAATTAAAAAAAAAAAAATTTTTTTTCCTTATTTTGGTACAGGGAAATACCGCACAGCCACATTCCTCTCCCCAGAAAAAGTCAGCTCACTCCACTATGCTCACGGAGCCCATGATGGAAAGACTATGCAGTCCAGATGTTTACAGTGAAAGAAAAAATTAAGTATTGAGGAAGGCCACCTTCTTTGCCATTGATAACTATGCATGAATAGAGTGTGGGATTTCTTTTGTCTTTCAACTCATTTATTTAAACAATCTCTAAACAGAGAGTAGTAATAATTTCAGCAAAGTCATAGTCACCTCCTGATTCTAGCCATGGTTGTCTCCTGCACCAGGACAAAGTCTTCCGCAGGAGAGAGCTGGACACCGTTGGGAAACCTCAGCCCCATCATTAAGACTTTCACTTCTTTTGTTACTGTGTCATATTCAAGCAGGCTAAAAAGAAAGCATTATATATGGTTTTGAGTGAAGACAAATATTTATTCATTTTGGTTTCATTCTCCAGGCATTCTATCTTATGCACTTCACCGAAGTTAAAAAGGCAGAATAGCCAGGAAGCATTTGTTTATGAACACAGGAGAAATATAAGCCACCTGAGATTGGCAGCATTCATGAAGGATTTAGGCTGAACGTAATATTAACACCTTCCCTTTTAAAATAGATGTTCCATGCACGTCCTCTTGAAGGAAAAAGAGGAATCTAATTTATTTCACTGCAGGTCTCATTAGCAATCTCCACACATTCTCTCACCCTCTCCTGGGCAGTGCAGTCTTGGCACAGGTGGTTTATAAAGAGAAAAAACTTGAAGACCAAGGAAGTGGTGAAGTCCGTTCCTACAGCTGAGCTTACAATAAGTTAAATGCCTTGGGGAAGAGATACTTGCCGCCCATCATCTGTGCCTTCCATAATCAAGAATAAGTAGTCTCGTCTTTGCCATTTGCTACTGGAGTCAGTGAAGTAGATTTTCCTCCCATCTCGGGTCACTGTAAGATCATTCACAAATGACAACTTCTGACCTTCAATTAGTGTTTTGGTTGACACAAGCATTTTCGTTTCACCTGGTTACAAAAAGAAGAAGGAAAAAAAAAAGACATACAAGACAAGTTTTTATACGTCCTGCCTTGGAAATGAGTTAAATACTAACAAGAAACTAGCAGGCACTTCACATTTTTTCCATTCGTGCCTTTGTTAAGTAATAAGGTTTTGGGTTGTAATGGAACAACTCAACACCAAATGTGAATGACCAGGAGAAAATACTCTTCAGAAAAATTGAAACAGTAAATGATGTTCCCTATGTGAAGAAAGTGTATTTTGGTGCCAAAAAAAAAACGTGCCGAACTTTTCACATTTCTGAAGCTCATATGAAACCAAGTGCAAACTCAGATCCCAACCTTGTAGAAGGATGCAGGCAAGCCAATCACTACTCCCTTTTTCCCCATCAACCTGTAGGAACAAAGAGTAGTACTTTCTAATCATCAAAACATCAGCAGGTTCACTAAACTGCACTACCACAGTCAGCTCTGCCACATATCACCAGGCAAATTATTAAGCTCAAATCTCTAAAATTTAACCAAAATCTATTGAAGTCATCTTTGGGCACGGGGTTTGGGTTTGTTTGTTTGCTTGTTTTTGTCATGACTGAGCTAACATGGCAGCTGTCTGCCATCAAAAGGGAAGACCTTGATCATACCCTCCCAGAGCCACACAGTTTGAGCCCTTTGGTTACATCTCACCTAGCATTTGGCTAGCCTCCCTCTTCCCACCTGAAGCCACTGTTTCTGACAGTAAACTGTCAGAAAATCAACCCTACATTAAAGCAACTATCACTTTCTGACAGCACAGCTCCTAAATCTGAGATCTGGCTCAGGGACATACAACGAAGGGCACGATGCAATAGTGCCTTTCTCTGCAGGAACACGCTACTTGATCTTCAGTCGCACCAAAACACATCTTTCTTCACTTTCTATAGTTTGGGGAAGTTAAGAGCGCTTCACTACCACACAGCGAGATCAAGGCAGAAACAAAAGTACAGCAAATATGACAAAAAGTTTATGTAACAGCAATATTTTTTTTTCTCTTTATGAAAACTGAAACAGTTACACAGAGCTTTATTCATGGATCCCGAGGTACCAATTTTGACAACCAAAAGCATATGTCACCAGAAGAAAAGCCACTGGTAACTCCGATCCAGACAGACAGACATAGAGAGGAAGTGATTGATACAAGAAAGTAAATATCAAGTTCTTGTATGGCATGTTTCATCCAGACAGCTCCAAACCACTTTACAAAGAAGGCAAGGCATTGTTTTGCCTCCAGTGTCCAGAAAAACCGCAAATGAACCGCAGATTTGTCAGTGGGAGAGAACTTCTGAGCAGAAAAGTCATACCTGTACCAGGATTAACTTCATAGAGTCCATAATAAGCATCTGCCACAAAAAGGGTGTTATTTGGCCCCACTCTGATGCCAAGTGGTCTTCCACATGTGGGCTCATCTTCACGGGTTCCTTAGGGAACAATTTTAAAATGGTTTTCCAAATAGAAATAAATTCAAGGCACTCAGGCTACCTACAGAGGTCAAACTGTAGCTTAACAAAACACTACGGCCAGCACCACGCACATTCATTAAAGAAATGAATCTTACTTTCCTAGGTGCAAGTGAAACAGATATCCCCATGTTTTCACCAGTCTAGAGATAATCATATAATTTGCCAGGCTACTAGCTAGCTAACAGCTGCCCTGAGTAGGGCTGACTGTCAGAAAATAGTATTTAACTAAATGCTTCTTCTCAGAAAGAATCAGTTTTACTGCAGGTTTCTTTTTCTTTTCCTTTTTAAATAAAAAAAAAAAAAAACAACTACATGCACATCTTGGAACTTTCTTTTTCTGGAAAGGTCCAACGCTGTCATGAAACAGACGGTTTTTCAAGACACAGACACTGAAGACTTCTATATGAGGAGGAAGCGGAATACTGCAAATCTGAAAAATTTGTCTGCTTGAGTCCTAAAGAACTAAGAACTTCAGAACATCTGTAGTTTGAAAGATTAGCATGAGAAACTTCTGGAGAAGGTAGTCAGCTACAGCCTTTCCACTCCCCTCCCCAACTCAAGGAGGGCAAGATGGAAGTCTAGGCTCCCCACTACCTCTTTGGCCCCAAAGAAATAGGGCAGCATAATCTTCCCATCTCTCCAAAGCTGTAAAAGTCCAATGGAAATAAGCAGTGGAAAGGTGATTCTTCATATCCATCCCAACCTACGTTCACGCCTAAGCAGCAGCTGGAAGTCCATCAGCTGGCAGCAGACTTCGTTGGCTGTCACCGCCAAGGCTGTCCTACCTGTTAGGCAGCCAAGAGTGCTTTCAAATCAGTCCAGAGCCTAATCATGTGAACATCCATGTAAAATGACATAGCTAACATGATGAACATGTCAATGCAAGCCTCAAAGACAGCAACAGTTTCTGCCCATAATTTCTGTGTAACTGGCAACCAGCACAGGGCTGCAGAACCTTATGTAAGCTTCTACATCGTTACTGCAAACAAAACCACCCACAGTCCCAACAAACACCAGCCAGGCTTCTCAGGCTGCCCAGGCAGTACTGAGATGGCCAACATTAAGCATTCCCATAGAAATGGTTCTGTTAATAAACAAGCCACTACCAGTTTTTCTCACTCAGTTCCAGAAATCTCATTAAATGAAGCAAATAAGTGGTTCAAAAAAAGGTGTGGAATTCAACAAGAAATAACTGCAATTTAGCGGTGAGAAAACAGAAATAACATGACCAATGGAAGATCTCTGCTAAAGCAGGTGCAGCTACCACAACCCCCACACTGTACTTAGAGAGGAAGGGAAATTAGTACAACAAAACGCAAGGCAAAATTCTGTAGATGGGGAAGGTGATACTTATTTTCAAAAATCTCTAAATAAGTTGATCTTTCCCACTCACACATTATCTCAAGAGTTCATTCATTCACTCACACTTGTTTAGGAGTCCTCAGTTTTTATGGGGTGGCCCTTCACCTCAGAATCTTGCTGACTTCGGTTTCCATAAATATTAGACCAGGTTGCTGCCCATTTTTTTCTTGTTTAGGATACGTGCTTTTTCTAGATGGACTAACAGGAAAAGGAATGTTATTTGTGATGCACTTCAACCTCGTCTTCCTCCTGGTAGAAGATGCAGGATCTTCTACCTGCTGCATCATCTATGATGCAGTCATCCATGCTGCTCCCTTACGAGAGTGCAGGCCTTGTAGTCAGGACATAAAAAACTTGCATACCTAAATTTTACTGCTGGGAATAGTCTCTTTTGTTATCAAGAGCACGCATTCCCATTCTTTCGGCCCTTTGTTCTGCTGTTCCTTCCAGGGGTTATATACGTATTTTCACTCATACTTCATTCATACAAATATATTAATATTTCTGTTACAAATCTCTACAGAGGAAAATAGGCACTTGCATGAGCAATCCAGCCAGAACACCAGTTTAATCAACACAAGCCCTGACCAAGATGTTTTCAGGTACTCTATGTTCAGGAGCTGTCACTCACCACAAGGACCATGGCCAATTCTGGCTATTGTTTGTATTTCCCCATCTTCAATTTTGATAATCTTCCCATCAGCTGTTCCAGTAAATAGCACATCTGCAAAAACAACTGGTGTGATTAGCTTGATCACAGAACCGTAGTGGCAAACGTTCTTCTACATGATCCTTCTACTAGCATGAAGTAGAATTCATGTTTAAGGTATAGTGAAGTAACAGTCGTCTTCAGTCATAGCAAAAGAATAAAGAGGAGAGGGGAAAGATGAAGGCAAATAACAGTATTTCATTAGATTTCTTCCAACTCAAAAAGAAGAGGAAGGATTTAAGCCTTAGGAGTTATGAATATGGAATATGAAGCTTTTCACCCATAAGTGGTCCAAATCCTTGGTTGAAGGCGGACATAACAACTTAATGGCTAGTCATTGGGTCTGGGCAAATTTCTACATCATCATAAAATGCGATCAGGTACTGCATCCATCTTACTGCTCTTCAAGGAGAGACTGACTAGATAAAACTTCTCATTATGATACAGTCCACATAGGCTGCTGGATACCTGCCAATGCTCATATTGTATTAGTTCTGGAGAAGAATTACAAAAACCATAGCAATTGAACAACCACCCAAATCAAAAGCATTGCCAAATTACTGTATTCATGCCAAGCCATGTGATAGCATAAGACAGATTCACTGAATACAAAAAACACACCAACTTTTCCATACAACCAAATTAAATGAAAGACCGTTGGATTAGTAAAGCCCATTGCTTGGACTTTTCCATCTCCAATTTAACTGAAGTTTTAAGTTTGCTAATTACTCTTTTAAAAGGGAATAAGAAGACTTCAACATTTATTCATACAAAACTTATTCCCAGTCAGATTATTTCCCCCATAGGTCAGTTGCAGGAAGGTTTCCTTAAAGAGTTTCCAATGAGATTGACAAGCCTAGGTAACAGAAAAGAATCAGTGACTTCAGGTAATCACTTTAGCACATTGTTAACAGAGATAGGTAGAAAAAGCATAATCTGAGGAAGGAATTTACAGTAGTTTCTTGCTGGGTAAAAAAATTTTAAAAAATATTTTACTAATTTATTAGGAGATATAGCAGAAGGAAAATAAATGATATGGCTACTGAACACCTCTTGTACTGAAGGATGCTTCAGTAAGGGTCTTGCTTGCACTTCCACACCCCTTCCTTTTCACATTAAAACAGTCAAGGACTCATGTCAAGAGTAGTTTCTAGCCTTACCCTGCTTCAGGAGGCACAGGGAACAACCCCCGCACAAAGCTCGTTTCCTACTAAGTGGGTGTCATGCCATTACAAGTCTAGCCACCTCATTAAGAAACTGCTGAGAGGTGGCATGGGTTTGTGATTTGGGGAGGACATACGTGCCATAAGAGAGAAGTATAGGATGGCACCTGTAATGCATGCAACAGCACTAAAATGTAAATATGCTATTTATCAATTTGAGATTTTTTTTCTGTCATATAAGCAAAAATTAACACCACAAAACTCAGCTCCTTCAGAGGCAATGAGCATTAAAACAGTACGTAGTACCCTGTAAATTCCCAGTTAAGAGCTAGCCAAATGAAAAATGGGACCACCTCCTCCAAACATAAGTAGCCCCTGACTACATTGCTGATGCTTTCAGTCCTGGAAGACAGGGATTTTTAATCTGGCAACAAGATTTATTTTATACTGGGGAAAGAGGAGAAAAGCAGTATATAGCAGCCAGATTTTGCTGCATAACACAATTATTTTTTAAAAAACCTGCATATTGAAAATAAGAGTTTGTTATCCAAAAGCTATATTGCTGAACAAACCCTTATCAATGGAGCAACATTTGAAGACCCTTCTTTAAAAGCTTATATTGTCAGTGCTTACCCCCAATATTGACAATGGACTCTGGTCCGACCAGCTGATTTTCCCATAACCGCTCAGCTTTTCGTAACTTGATATTGGGCTCTAGCACACCCGTCAGGAGGGGAGGTTCCTTTAAGCTGCAAAAGAGAACACAGACCTTATGATCCTTTGCAAAAATCTGCAAACACTCTTGAGTAACATATTGGATCATTTTTTTCCTAGTTTGCCAACACCTGCAAACCTGACCTATGCTTTACACACAGCCTATTTTAAAAAAAGAAAACAGAGCTGACAAGCTGAAAAATTGACTCTTGTTCATCAAGGATCATAATTTTCTGGTTCAGAAAATTATCAGAAAAGTTGCAGTTATGTATTCCTAAGACGTATCTGGAAATCTATACAGCTTCAAATCCAACAACACGTTCCCAGTTCATCTATCTTACACAAAGGCAAAGGATTTCTACATTGCCACAACACAAAAGAATAACTGCTTTCTTACTGAGCTGAATGAGTTGTTTGTACCAGAATATTTTTCCTAAGTAGATATATGCAAATTCCTAGGCAAAGAGGTTTTAAAATTTAAAAGCCTGGCATTTTACAATACACCCAGATCTGACACTGTATAGCATTTTCATCACAGAGAAAAAATAATTTTTAACTACTAATTAGCATACAACTAGTATGTAGTTTGAGCACTAGGAAACACATGCTTTCATACCATATTGAAACATATATTCTCGTTCATTACTTGAATGCATTCCCATGGAGAAAGACCAACTCAAAGGAGTAAGTTGCACATAAACTTAAGGTGTTTTGAACTGAAATCTCAAAATGACAAAATAAGGTCCAGTCTTCCAAGCCCTTATTCACATAAATAGCCAGGTTCAAGCCAAATGGAGTTCCAACCAACTGCAGAGATAGGGAGAAGGGAAGTAGTAAGATGCGTACACAGCTTCAACTTAAATACCAGGCTCCCAAGCATTGTGCTTCAAAACCAGCCTTAACTGTGCTGACAAACTCGAATATGTTTCAGTCTGTTAAGTTCTTAAAAACACACACATAAGCCACCTCAGCCTCCATGAGTTAAGGATTTCAAGTTATTACTAAGAGCTGCATACACGCCCAGGGTGGTAAGCTCATTAGGTGTTCATTCACAAGAGTAGCTAAAGCTCCCTAAGCCAAGTTTTGAAAGAATTTCTCAATCTTTTTCTTTTTTTAAAATAACTCCTTATATGACCATAAGCGAATGCCTTCCACTTGTAGAATCTTAAAAAGACGAGATTTGAGTCCAAAACTTGCACAGGTTCACAGGATCCAGGACCTATTTGTCACCAATCACCTTGCAACTCTACTGCTCATATGGTGCAAATCATTACAATTTCTAGAGCTTCAGTGACTGAGGGAAAAAAGTCAACTGAAATTTCAATTTCATAAAAGCCATGACAATTGAGGAAAACAGGTTCATAACACAAATAATTCAGAAGGAGAGAAAAATACATAGTTTTATCTGTCTGGTTACAGACAGAAAAGTTTTCTTTAGGTATGTACTACTGCAGCGGCAAAGTCAACTGAATTACTAAGCTCCTGTCCACAGAAGATTTACAGCAGAGTTGTCTTCACAATGCTAACACAAATTCATTTTCCATCCCTTCTTCCAAGCATTAGAGAATTTCAGATGAGGATAACAGGCGTCAGATAAGGAACTCATTTGCTGGGAACTTTAGATAGTGGTGTTTGCAAACAGAAAATCTTCCCTGGGATCAATATTATCCAAGACAAGCTCATAGAAAAAGAACTTAAAATAAACCAGAGTTGCAGGAATTTCACATGGGGTTTTACTGAGCACATCTGCTTTTTTCTCCCCCCTCTTATTCCTCATTATTTCCTGTGGTTTACAGGAATAACATCACTATTGGCAAACAAGATTTGTACGTGTTCTTTCACTGAAGGGATTGATTCAGACAGCATCTACCTCCTTGAGCTTTTTCAAAATATTTCATAAACATCACACAGAATCATCCTATCTATTGTACAGACTGGAACCCCACTTCTGGCAGCGAAACTAAGAAGTTAATTAAGAAGTGGGCAAGAAGAGTAGTTCTCCCACTCTTGTAACAGGGACTTAAAGTAAGAAATGTAAGCATGCAGAATACTGTTACCCTGGACCAGATTTTGACCAGGACTATGTAATAGCAAAAGTATTATAGACATATCCTATTGGCTGTCAGAATTACTGTTCAGTTACAATGTATTTCAGGGAATTGGGTTTTGTTAAACCCAACCACAGTAGAAAGCATTTCAATATGATTTGCAATGAGGCAGCTTATGTCTAATAGCCTATTGGCAAGACTTATAAGTACTATCCCACCACATTAACAGTTTCTTTCAACTCCAGAGATATTTACAGTGTTGTTGTTCCTTTTCATTAAGGAATTATCGAGTTGATCATAAATATTTAGCAGACCGACCATTTTCACTTACTTCAAAATGCTAGGAGCACTAAACGGCCTGATTCCACCCTATGCTAGCAGTCAAAGCGTTTCACGCACAACTCCCAACACAGGTCACATCTTCTCACGTAGCTGATTCACTGTTACACTGCTCTTTTTTTAGAGAACTCGATTCAGACGTTTATGAATTCAGACAGGGCAGAAATCACCTAGCTGCATTGCTTTATGAGATCTGCATTTAAATATAACATCACCATATGGTTCCACTGGTACAAAGCACCAAATCAACTCAGCCAGGTTACCCATTTCAATTTCCATCCTCAGATAAACAGTCTCGCTTTGACAGAACTGTAATAGCAGGAGTACAGCTTGTTCCTTAGTGAAAATGCAGTTCTTGTCTCAGAGAGACAAGAGTGCACCTAAGTAATCACAAGCTCCACTGACAGCTTGGACAGCAGAAAATCATTTTCTAGATTAATGATCAAAGAAAGTAATTCAACTCCTTCAATGATCAGTAGTGACACACAACTGCACAAGACGGCTCAGGAACAGACTGGGTGTGTGAAGCAAGCCATGGCAATGGATAATACTGCAATCACTCCCCAATTTCTTAATCCAGTTAGAACCACTTTACGTGGTTGACTCTTGCTTGCCGAAAAAGAAACAAAACAACAGAACACATATGAGAAGTTATGCTTCAATAACATTTATTTGAAAACAAAGCAACAATTTACCTTATAGGCTGAGGGTCTATAGGACAATCCAGTAGAACAGTTACTCCAAGCAGGGGCACAGTTAGAGACGCAGCCAAAGTCAAGAAGGTAACACGGAACACCTTGCTGCTGTAAGTACTGCCAAAACCAGACAAGAAATAGAATTAACATGCTAAGCTGTTTTAAGATACAATAGTCCTTAAAAATTCTTTAACCCTATTTTCTTCACAAAAGGAACCAGAAATACTTTTGCCCAACCACCATCCTGAACGACCTTTAAGGTCCATTTTGAACTCGTTAGGATAAAAGAAAGGGGTATTTATCCAGTCTCAGCATAATGGCATCACATGAGGCAGAGTATTCTCATGTACAGGTTTCATGCACGCTACAAGTTACAGCTGACTAAAAAAAAAACCAAAAAAAACCAAGAAATGGGGGGGAGGTGATGTTGTTTGGTTGGGTTTTTTTTTAACTTGATCTTCAGTTTTGGCAGTGGTTTCCCTCCCAGCACAAATTTTGGATTAGAAGCTCAACTAAAACAACAAACATTAGAGGAAGTTAAATGAATGCTTGCTTAACTTAATGAACATTGGTTTGAAACTCAAGCCCCACAAAAGAAATTAAGTATCTTCTATTTACCCATCAAAACACACAACAAAAAAGTAAAAACTGTTCTTCCATGAGAGAAAAACATGTTTTGTTCTCAACAAGTTTAGAAGCATCAATCAGGCATTTACAGAGGAAAGTACAGAGCCATACTCAACAAATCCTAGCCTTGAACTGGAAAAGCAGCTCCCACAATTTTAGCTACTCTGAACCACTCACTGACACAGCCAGCCAGTCTCCTTGCAGTATCAATTAAAGGCAAACAGTGCCTGATGGTTCTGCATTAATCCTTGGAACACTTCCACTGTTTTGTCCTTCATTAGCCAATCATCCAGACAGTAGGAAATATGAACTACTGCCCAGAGCGCATATATCACAACTGGGGAGCTAATGACATGTACCTGCAGTACTGGTATCAGCATCAAGGTAACCTTTGGGATTATCAGCTGGAATAGCAAGGACAGAACTAGGTCTGGATTTGATCACTGCTTGCATGCACAATGTACAGAAGCTGGAATATTCATAATCCATCACAGCTCTTTCCTGATGGCACAACTGCTCCCAGCCCTCTCTTCTGGCAGCAGACGTAGGCGGTTAGGATGGAGGCCTGCCCCAGTTTCCCCAGCTCTGCACAGTACCCAACAGGCCATTACAAGCCACCACGCAAATCACCAGGCTGTACCGAGGTGACTGCTACAAGGATGCTGACAGTCTGCCATGACAAGAGCTGCCACTGCTGCTAGCCCAAAGCCACAGACCGTTCAGCCCACTCCAAGAAGTGTTGTTAGCGCTGCTGCTGTTGATCACAAAACTTTTCCCAGATCCCCCAAGGCACTCACCACCTGAGCCTACTTCCTTTCTATCAGCATGCCCAAGTATTCCTGCTCTCAGATATATTAAAAAATAAATTTTATTTCTCACACTCAGGAGTACAGCATGCCCATCATGAACTTCAGCAGCAGTGTTACAGCACTAAGCCTGTCCCCATCTGAGCTGGGCCAGGCTGGGAAACTGCTTCAAACAAGCTTCTTCATCTGCACTGACCTCTTCATACTTCCAAAGAGCCAGACTGCCCTTGTAATTATTGAGAAGAATTCAGCACTTCCTGCTCTAACAGTAGATGTCTCAAGGAAGCAACAACCTCCCAGTCTGTTTTCCCTTGGATTTGGAATCGAGAGCAGGTGGTAAAGATACAAGGCAATCCCCAACCTCACACAAAGACAAAGACTTCAGCTGTCAGCCTTGTCCTTCCACTGTCCTTCAAAAGATGAAGGCTCAATACTGTGAGATTACAAGTACTGTCAGCAGACACCTGACCATCTTTGTGACAGCTGAGAACAGCTCACACAAAAGCAGGGAATGGGATGAACGGGAACTCATCTGCCAAAGCAAACTTAAGTAAAGCTCCTGAAAGCATGATTTAAGTAAAGGTCGTATTTCTGATCCTCATTCAAACTTGCAAGGAATTGACAATAAAGGAAAAAGGCAGGAAGAATGAGGTGACAAGCAAACTCACACTTCAAGCCTGCAAACCGCAAGACCTATTTTAGACACTGCTGAAACCATAAGAATTTAAATAAAACCCGAAAACTTAAAAAAAAAGAAATTAAAAATCCAGCTGCTCAGAATCCTTATAAAAGTAAATAAATAAAACATGCTTGATATAGAATACTGACAACTGTAAGTTACTGACTGGTCACTGGAAAGAATCACTGAAGTAATGGTTCACCAACACTGATAAGCAAAACAGAAATTCTTTGCTAATTGTCTCTCTGATAATTAATCCTACATGGACTCCAGCCACAAATCTCAGTAATGCAACTTACCAGGACTCCAGCTATAATAACAGCAATTTAGTTGTCACTAAGAACTAAAAAGAGAAGCCATTGCACCAGCTCTTGAAGACAGACAGGAGGCTGGCAAGACGATACTAGGGGTCACCATAGCCAGGAGTCCAGGCTGCCTCATCCTCTTGGCAGAAGAGCTACTGGGGGGCCAGAGGGGAAAGCAACTGTCATCAAGGGTTTCTGCCATGGCTCCCAGCCAGAAAAAGGGCAGCCTCCAGAATTTTTTCCACTGGTTTCATGCAGGACAGTCTCATCAAAACAGGACCTATGGATACTCTGGATCATTGCTGGAGCCCTAGAAATTCAACTGATTTGAGGAAAGCTACCAAGTTACCAAGAGAGGCTGAAGCCAGGAAGAGTCTCTCAAGCTGAGAGATGCTGATGCTCTCCTTCAAAAACAGGGGCTACACATGCAAGCCACCATACCCAGTCTTTCATTCTGATGACCCTGAAGGGCAGAGATGAGAATCTGCAAGGAACTCAAATCAGAAGAGACATAATAGATGGTGAACCAAAGTATTACAAGTCATCAACTACTTTATTCAGTAGAAGGCAAAGCAACCACCACCACCTTCTTATTGAAGCTATCGCCTTTAGTTATAGTGAAGCTAATTTTTTATAAAATTCCCAAACAGAAAACTGTAAATGGAATCTTCAACTTAGCCACAAACAAATGGACTGTTTATAAGGTTATTCTGTCTCAGACCTATATAGGCTAGTCTTTAAACTGTAAGATTATTCTTTAAACTATTGCCAAATATAAACAGACTAACCAGAGTTACACAGGACTTAATCACACCCACAATAAATCTGTGCAAGGCACAACAGGATAATTTATTTCTTGACTAGCATAAGATAAACAGTACTTAAACAGACCCATTGCGAAAAAAGAAACCCAACCACTCAGCCACAAATTAAACCATTTTTTTGGTTAAAAGCTCTTTCTGCAGCTTGGCAGAAGCAGGTGTGCAGGCCCTGCCCAAAACCCTCCTCCCTCTGTCAGCCACCTCCAGCAGAAGCACGAGCATTAGGGAGAGAAGCACCCACTTCGGAGCTGGGGTGCTGGGAGGCCGGGGGTACCCACAGGCTGATGCCCACGGGTGCCCCAGCATCAACCTGTGCTGCCAATCAAGAAAGGGGAACTGCCCCACGCCCGGGGCAGCCAGCCAGCCCCTTCCACCCCTTCTCGCCAAGGACAGTCTCTCCCAGAGCACTCTGACCCAGACCAGGGCCTCCCTCACCCGGGTCTGGCCAGGCCGGTGGAGCCTCTTCCCCTCCCAGCACACTTCCCAGCCAGATTTCCCTCAGGCCGGGCCCAATCACCGCCCAACAGCCCCAGGTCAGGCCGGGCCCCCCGACCCGCCCCCTACGAACTCTTCCCCTCGGCTCCCCGGCCAGACCGGGCCTTTCCCTCGGGTCGAGCCGAATACCCTCTCGCACCGGTCAGGCCCGGCCCGGCCCGCCCACAGCACCCCCGTCACACCGCCCACCGCAGCCCGGCCCCTCAGGCTAGGCCTGCCCGACCCCCACGGTCACGGCAGGCCCCTTTTCCCCTCCCGTCGAGGGGGACCGCGCCGGGCCTCACCTGCCCTCCTTGGCCTCCTGCGCCGGGTTGTCCTCAGTGATGACCTGTGGGCGGAACGGTCGGCGCTGCCGCAGGCCCTCCGCCTCATTCATCCTGCCGCTGCCGCCGCTGCTGCCGCCGCCGCCGCGTACCGGTGCTCGCGCCGCCCGCCCCCGGCCCCGCCCTCTCCACACACCCCCAAGGTGCCCCCCGTGGCCCCGCCCCCACGGGTCCCAGACCACGCCCGCGCTCTCCCCTCAAGGGGGAGCCGCCCCCGCGCTGCGGTGGCCATGGGGTGAAGGGCGCTCCGGTTCCTCAGCCACCGCTGGGTCCATCCCTGCCGGTGGGCAGTACGCGTAATAGCTACCCTGCCGCCATGGGGATCTCAGCGAGCTCCACCGCTTCTCCTGAGCGGCCTGGGGCTCCCGTGGGCAGGGCCGGTGCTACAGCCGTCCCTCCCCCGGGCGCGGCGAGCCCGAGCCCCAGGGCCCGCAAGATGGCGCCAGGAAACCGCGAGGGAGGGACGTGGCGGTGGGGCGGGACGGTGACTTTCCCCGGAGAGGCGGGGGAAACGGTCTCCGGTGGGACGGGAAGGCAGAGGGCCGCCGGGGGGCTCTGGGACGCGGAAGGCAAGTCCCTTGCTGACTCCTGGAGCCGGTTAGGGCGGTGTGAGCTGGCGGAGCTGCTGGGCCCCTCTTTATGACTGCCAGTCCCCCTCAACAACTTGTACGCCCACGGGATGACTGAACCCAGATGCGAGGGGTGACACCCGCGCCCCCCCGTCTTTGTCAGCCCGCGGGCTCCCAGAACATCACCTCTGCTCCCCTCTTGGTCTTTTGGGTAACACAATGTGCTGAGATTTTTCTGGCTTCTTTGCCTTGCTCAGGAGCAGCGGCGTTACAGGAAGGACCCTGGGTGCCAGCGCCAAGACCGGACCCACGGCTTTGTTAACTCTGCAAAACACCAGCGTTTAGCAAGCGCAGCTCAACAGACAAGGGCTGGAACAGGGGACGGCCCCAGCTGCGCGCTGCCAAGGAATGGGAAAGGCTATTTGGCATCACGCCTAGTAACTAAACGTGTGGGTTTTCCACAGAGAGGGGCTGCGGCCAGGAAAGGGGGGGCGGGAGGAGGGGGGCTTCTCTCTCTCTTCGGGTTGAATTCAGGCAACAGGCCCAGCAGCTGCAATAGAGCTTAGCAGCGCTGTACCCTAAAGGCACCCGCTTTCCTGAACATCATCTTACCCCAGGACTTTGTCAGTAGTATTTCACAACCTCTCCTCCCAACTCTGCTGTGAGGCTACTGTCGTTCCTGGGGGTGCAGAGGGCTGAGGCACAAAGGAGTGAAATGGCATCCCCAAGGTCCAATTCTGCATGCCAGGTGCAGGATGAGCACTAAAAAGCACTGGGTTTCCACTCTCCCAGCCTCAACAGACTGAAAAGCCAAAGTAAGCTTTATCACTGCAGGCACAGGGAGTCCAGGCAGATACACACCAGGTACAGAGGAATACAAGCAACAGTGAAAAAGCTGCTGTGGCAGATCCTTCATTACCAATGTTTGTAGGCTGGCAATTTTGCACAGCCATGACCATTTCCACCCCAAAAGGTGGTTACATCCCCAAATCCTTCTATCCAGGACAAAGCAGGGCTAGGCTCACTGCCAGGAAAAACATGCTGCGCCTCTAGACTCAGCCAGAAGACAATTCCCTGTCCAGAATTCTCTGTTTTCAAGCTGAAAAAGAATCGTCTGTTCCTGCTTAGTTTAAAAACAGAAACTTGTTGCTGAAATCAGTTTCTGTGGCTTTAACTGGCCACAGAGACAGCCCCTGAATATAATTGTATTAGGCTGGAAAACAATCTCCATTACCAATAAATACTCAGTAAATAAATCAGGGCAGCTGCAGTAGCAAAACACAAAGTGAGAAGATGGGCACCAGCCTTTCCATCTAGCTCTTTCTGTGACTTGTCGGAGGCATCTGACAGAGGGTTGCAAGAGCTAAAGAGTGGCATTGGAAGCTTTTCAGAAGCAGCTGCTGGAGGTTAACAGAAAAAGTGGCTAATGAGGATGTTCAGTGTCGGTCTCTGCATTGCATTGCAACTATAGTGTTATCTATGTGGTACATAGAGGGTGAAACACAATCTTCCTCACTTCTTAATGGACAAGGTGCGCTGCAGAGGATGCGTTCCTGGCACTTACAAACGATCTATGGCACCTGGAAATAAATTTCTTCTCATCTGCTTGGCTCTGGGACAGCTACACACTTTCCACACAATGCTGTCTCTCATGTTCCCCGCACACATCCTGTTTTCACTCCTTTTCTACTTTTCTACTTGTGCACACTGTGCACAAGACAAGAATAGTAGCTGAACCGTCCATATCAACTAATGGGAATTAATTGTTCCCACTAATAGTTCTCTGCATCACACAGGAAAATGAGTGTCGGGACCTCGGGATTTACACGAGACATGCAGCTTACTGACATGCAAATGCTAGTTCTTCAACTTCTTGAGTTGTTTTGCAGTGGCCGTTTTCTGGCAGTAACTCGATTTCCTGTGAGCTACTGTTTAGAGAAAAGCAGCAAAGCAAACCAGTAATTTGGACCACAAGATGACTTGTCCTGATCTCGAACTCCTTTGCCTTTCTTTGGTCTGTGCTGGCAGACTAAAATAATCAGGACAGCAGAAGCAAGTCCAAAGAACTGAAAAAGTCCCAGACCCTTTAGGGGATGGAGGGCCGGACACCTATGATGCAAAGCCAACCCATCACACAGAGAAAGATATTTCCTTTAATGAAAATATCAATACAGAGATCATTGAAGAAACTGGTTTTTGTCAAGGACAATAAATGTGTTTAAAGCATGATTACAAGGAAATAAAATTAAATTAAAGGCTTAACATTAGGCTGTACAACACGCACCTCATCTCTAGAAAGATGGACTTTCCCTTTCTATGATTAAAAAAGTCATGGTCTGTGTCTCCAGTGGGGGATAACGCACCATGACTGGGTCTCACTGGCAAAACTGAGTGGGAAAAAAAGCAAGCACATTTGCGCTTTGCAACAAACTGCAACAGGTAAAATTGACTCTGGATCTCTCTTAATGAAGCTACAAAGGCAATCTGGCAAATAACCCACACATTACTCATGGACACACAAAGATTTAGAAGAATTCAACAGTTCTGCTTTTCTAAATGAAGCATTGCCCCCAAGTTTGTCCCACGATCCCACTGTAAATTATTCCATATATCATCACCTCCTTCACTGATTAGTGAAGATCAGCTCTTAAGATTGCAGGCCCAGGGTCTTTTGCAAGCTACCTCCTTCCTAGCATTTCAAGAACTGAGGGCGTCAGTGCCAGTTCTGATGGGCCTGAACCATAAGCCTGGTGGGGGGGTGAGACTGCTGCATGCGAAGCAGAAAGCACTGTCGCCACGCATCAGTGCTGATGTTCATGATGTCCAGGGAATAACGAAAATGCAAAGCTCAACTCAGGCTTGCACTGAAGATGAGATCACAGGGGAAAAGAAGAAAGGGGGGCTTCTCTGGCTAGAAGATTTCATGTCTGGCAAAGCTTTCTATGAGTAGCCTACCCAGCGAAGCACAGTGTTCTTTTTGTAAGTACCACCAGTTCCAAGCCCTGCCTAGCTCTGTTTCTACTAGCCTCAGGGTGCTATTAGATTAACTGAGCACAGGGTGTTAGCTCCAAGAGCAGATGCTGGTATACGTGCAGAAGTGCAGTTTTACCAGGAGAGGTGTCCATTGCAGAACACCGTGTGGGCAGCACACCACCACCACGTACTCTCTTTGAATACCCCGAGGGGGCCTCTGAGCAGATGGACATCCCAAGGACCACAGCTCAGCTGTGGAAATGCGCAAGGAAGAAACAGAGTGTCCATTGTGGTACTGGATGGCAGGCATGTGGCGCACTAATCTTGCACATGTTGGTGACGTGATTTTAGCAAAGGTGCTTATAAGGTTTCACAAGTTCACAGTGTGAGGCTTGTTTGTAACTACAGTCTGTCCACACCATAGCTGGCATGGCTGTGAATTTATTGGGGTGCTGCAGCTACCTGGTCAGTCTGTAACCTCCCTGGCAGCCGTGGTCCCTAAGCCCATGCAAGTTGAGACAACAGGGATGCAGGTGAGGGAGCGCACCTATTTCCCATTTTCCCTGAGCAGAGGAATTGTATGACGAACGTCTCAATGCACCAAAGCACATTGTTCCTCACATAGCTAGTCTTCGTGAGACAGTTCAGATGAATTAGACCATATGTCTGTGACCACTGGGTCACACTTAGCATGGAAATTTCAGGTCAATAGGACAAGAAATTCTATATCCCTAATGTAGGAAATGCTTTCTTGACTAAAAGGAAAGTGTGTAATCTTGTTCGAAAGTAATTCTTCTTTCTCCATGCTGTATTTCAGAATGGAGACAACTTGTTTAAACAAGGGAGTCTACTTTTTGTGTCAAAAGCATTAACTCCTGGCTGCTTCCACTTGAAAATCACTTAAGGAAATGGGTTTCTTTTTCTTTTGCAATGGCAATAAAGGATATATGTAGTGGCTGTCTCCTAAAATGTTAACATCTTGTCAACTCTATCAAACCTTCTGATCTTCGACTTCCCATAAAGTCCACAGGGTGTCTACTTACCTTAAGCAAAAACGGACTGCCGTCACAAGGATGGGAATTTTAACAAAGCATGATATTCCCTACTGTATTACCCAGTCCCTAGAGACGTTTAAAATAAATGTAAAAAAAAAAAAAACCAGCAAATGCAGCTAGTGTACTTAGAGGAACTCTGGGATCTAAGACAACACGCCTGTCTTTGAGAACACATCGTACTGCAAGCAGCCTGCTACCCCATTTGTTACCAGAATCTCTGGCCAAAAAACTCGCCACTCCTCTCCCAGTCCTACAGGATCAGCTAGCCATTTCCTTCCTGCCTTCCCTGTCTCCAGTTAGGTGCCCAGACTGTCTTTCCAGTACACAGTCCCACTAGAAAAGGCAGTGCTGCTCCAGTTAAATTCAGCAATAAGTAACCCCTGTAAAACTATGGCAAAAATTGGCGATTCTGCCAATTACTCAGGCGTTTGGCAGGCCAAAACACACAGCTCCATGAAACTAAGCAGACTGTCACCTGAGAAAAACAGAGGCAGGGCTGCAAGGTTTGATGGAGTGACCCTAGCCACAGCGGTGGAATAGTGGTTAGCAGTCACTTGGCTTAGGCAGGTTAAGATGGAGAAGCTCTGCCTGAGCCCTTGTGGCACACACTCCCAGGATCAGCACTGTGCATGCTACACTGGTGTATACCTTCAGCTTTTGCACCCAGGGAGAGGGAAGGAGTCCTCTATCTGCCTTCCTGGCATGCTCTGTGGCCCCTCCACTCTGAACCCCTTACCCAGCTTAAACCAAATTTAGCAGTGGCAGAATCTCAAAGGCATTCGGCACCTACAGGCTTTTCCATGACCTTCAGTGGCATAGTAGAGGACAGGGGACCTACTAGCAAATTCTTCTGAACAGCCCAAATATAGGGACTGCTTCACTCAAAATGTGTTCATGATAAAATGAGTCCAGAAATAAAACATTGAATATATTAGTTGCAATTTTGAAAGCATATGAAAGACAAAGGCTTCCCTGCTATTCTGAGGTTGCTGGTCTGGAATGCTACCACGCTTTCCAGAAGGCATCTAAGAGGCACTTCCTTCTTCTTTGTGGATTGTGGAATTTGCAGGTACCCACCTGGCATTTAACTCTTTGGAAGATCAGCATGGCAGCATGCGGAAGGGGCAGACGTGGTAGGGCCCAGCTTGAAACAATAAGCATTAAGTCATAAATTCTGACAGGAGAACCAACCTACCTCCAAACTGGGTGCCTGTTTTTGTTGGAGCAAACAAGATTACAGGCCATTTGGAAGTGGGCTAAAATAATCATTCCCTGGCCAGAAACCAGACAGCTCAGCAAGTCACAATGAACCCTCCAGCACATCCCTCTCAGCTTCAAACCTCTTTTGAGCACTTCAGGGTTTTGTTTCCCAATGCTCCTCTGACAGACAGCAAGCAAACATCATCCCTTCTCCAGCGACTTCAAAAAACAAAGGCACCTACACAAATCACCAACTGGCAACAAATATCTACCAGTTGTAGCCCACCACTCCTAATATGCAGAAGTGAACCACAATGGACAATACTAATCAGTTGTCATCACCTATAAGGAAGAGGACAGTTACTTTAAAAACCCAGTTGGTAATCTCAGTTTCTCAAGGCAGAATAAAAACACGTGGGACCAGATCCCTCCTATGCAACTGGCACTGAGGACATGTGGGGAGCCCAGCGGTAGGCTTTGTGGCTCAGTTTTGCAGCTGGAAGTGCTAGTGCTGGGTTGCCTGGGTGGGACATGAAGGGACACAGGCTCACCATCTCTCTGGCAAGTCCCAGGACATACAGCAGAAGAAGCAAATCCTTATGAGGAAAGCCAAAGAGTAACGACTGGGTAAACACAAGAAAGAATTATCAGACTAGCAATGTCCTTCTCATTTCCCTAATAACACATGTGAAACATCTACTGGAATACCCAGCATTGCTGAAAAGGCACCAGAGCTGCAGTGAAATACAGCTACTTGAACTTGGATATCCAAGCTGAAGAAAAAATTGAAGAAATGTATTCCAGGGCTTCTTTAAAAACAACAAAAGTATTGTATAAAAACATTTCCCTGTACAGTAACATTAAAATGAGAAACACTAACATCTGCATCGTGCTTCAGCTAGTATTAAATTTCATCATAGCTAATGGAAACCACCAATGGCTGCTCTACATCAGCCCTAAAAGCAATGAAAGGGAGCTCACTGACTGCAAAACTGCAGATTGCTCGTAGCTCTGTGCATCTCAAAATACGTTGTGGAGCGGAAAATCTTGTTGCCCTAGAAGGGAACAGAGTTTTTAAAAAAACACAAAAAGAGAACTATGTCATTCGCCTGGTTATTTGAGACCTTCCACATTTCCAGAGGAGAGAGATTCCAGAGCTGCCTGCTACGAGGAACTCTTCTCCTTGTATTTCTGGTAAGCATCCAATATCTCCTTGACAACACTTGGATCATCAAGTGTAGTGACATCTCCCATGTTGCTTGATTGTTCAGTGACTACCTTCCTCAGCAGCCTTCTCATGATCTTCCCTGATCGGGTTTTAGGAAGACGTTTCACCACCTGCAGAGAAGGGAAAGATGCACCCATATTAGAACCTGGGTCCTGCTGGAAATGACAAGGAAATTTGGCTGAACTGTCCTAAGCCTGGCACACTATCTCATGGCCACAGCTCCTTTGAGGTTCCTGACAAATATTAGACCATTGAGCGCATTGGTTTATGTCCAAGGAAAGGAGTGTCACTAGCATCAATTCCTTGTGCTATAAATTTTATTCTTATTTAAGTGGACTTTGTTCCCCATTTACTCATTGTTGTGTATCTCCAGGCTGGGTGCTGCAGGACGCACAACTCTTTGGAGAATCAGGTCCTGAATAAACCGTTAACTATTGAACTAGAAAGCTAGTTACGCTTGAAAACTCAGGCACTGATGATGACACAGATCTCAACGAATTACCAGAACAGACATTCATATTCCCCTTTACAGGGCAGGAATATAAAGCACACGATACTGCACGCCAGCTACAGGATCTCCTACTCAGGGGATAACTCCTGTCTGCTAACGTTTCCCTCTGCCTGACTATATCTGGCAGCCTACACGCCCTCCTTCATAACCAGAAGAATGTTAAATGTCTTGGCTATGCTTCCTTCAAAGGACTTAGCAGCAGATTCAAAGGCTTTAGCATAAACTTGAGCCTGGTAAAGGATTCTCAGGCACTGAACAGAGACACTAGCAGCCTCACATTTTGCTACATGATCAGGCCAGTAGGCTACAAAACTCCAAAGCATTAACTAAACATACAAGGAAAGAGTTGTAGGTCTTCTCTGCAGGACTACCTCCAAACACAGGGAAACAGAGGTGTTTCCTTGCAAACCTGCAAGTTCTGGGAGCTGCTCCAATCCACTGAGGATGTCTTGGGCTGTTCCAAGTTCAATGAGCCACCCTTGCCTACTCCTGTTGTATTCTGTAACCTGGGTCTTGGTGTCCACTTTCCCAGCATGTGGCTAAGGCAGAGCCCCTCAAAGAAGTGGTGTGGCCACTGCCTCCAAGCAGAGTGTGGACTGGATGCAGACGGGTCTTGGGGGCCAGCTAAGGGGCAGCTTTGTGCACTCTCCCCAAACACACAAAAGGGAGCTGCTGAAAGGTGAGCCAGCTTGAAACAGAGCCTGGAGTTCATCAGTGCTCCCAGCGTCAGGCTGAACAGCTGTCCGAGATCCGCAATAGAAACAGTCAGTGCTTTGGGATCTGGAGTTGATGCTAATTATCAATGCAAAATAGCTGGGCAGTGGAAATGTGCACAGAAATCACTGTGCCCCTCACTGACACTGAAGGTTGTGGCGTTTCTCTACAGTTTGGTGGGGTTTTATCTGATCCATTGCACAGGGCCACAGAGAGCAGTGCTACATTGCTTCAGCAAGGGGTTAGCTGAGGGCAAGAGCTATGTGGAGCAGTAATGCTGCTGCACGGTGAACGGGGACATCTTGAGGCACAGGGTGGGCCTGGGGTTTCCCTTTGCCAGAGCTCTTGCCAAGCACGGTGCTCTCAACACTCTCTGTGCATCCCATTTAAAGGATTGTTCAGCACTTGGCCCAAATGGAGCGGCCTCAGGGTAGCTATAAAACATGCTCTGTAACAGCCCCACCAAGAAGCTGCTCTGCAGGCCGGAGCCTGTAATATCCCAGCCACCCTCTGGGTCACTGCCGATCCTCAGGCATGGAGAAGGAGCACATACAGACCACTGCACCTGCCCTCCCCTACCTAGGGATCCCTCCAGCTAGTTCTGGCTTTGTGCTTCTTTGTCCCGCCAGAGAGGAACAGCAGCACTGCAGGCAGAAGGTGAGGCTTGCTCAATGTGACCATTCCTGCTCCTGGTCCCAGTTACAGTCTCCCACTTACCAGAATGTGGTCAGGCACAGCATATTTTGCTATCTTGGAAGCCACTATGGTTTTGAGCTCTTCTTTGACACGGTCTATATGAGCTGTCTGCTCCTTTAGCACTATGAAAGCAAAGGCACCTGGAAGACAAATGAGCAGAAGCCACATACCTCATATTAGATCCTGGCTGGCAAGACCAGGGATGCTCATTCGAATGCCAAGGCACGTTTCAAATCATTCCTATGCACAATCTAGGGACTGCCAAGAAAACCATAGATCCCGTTTACAAAAGGGAGTCAGACTCCGGCCCTCAAATGATGGCCCAGCCTTGTCTTGGCATCTATGGAGCAAACTGATCTCAGTGACAATGACAACTCAACATAAATTACCAAAGTGTCACTGGGATCAAAAGCTGGCCAATGCAAATCAGCTATTCCCATTCTGTTCAAAGGACATCTCTGAGCACAATCTTTTTTAAGGAAGCTCTACCATATACGTAAACACTATGTGTGAAAACAGTTCAGGGGAGTAATACCTGCACCCAGCTTAGGAACATGCAGTTATTTTCATGGCTGTCTTTGCCTCTTGGGGCTGCAACGCCAGTCAACATAAGGATAACTGCCCTCCCTTTCCCTAGGCACCTCCTAACACGGAGCCCAGGTTAGAAATTAAGGAAAGTGTATGTAGGTGTCATGTCAGGACACTGCTTTTCACATACCTTCTCCTTTGATCTTATGTGGATACCCAATCACAGCTGTCTCAGGGACCTCAGGGTGATCAGCCTTCACAAAAAGTGAAACAAAAATACACAGAGCATAACAACTGCTTCAAGCCCTGCAGAGTTTGCACCAGTTGCTCTAGGAACAAAACACCTTATCTTATCCCACCCTGCCCCTGGCAGATCCTGCTGAATGCACAACAGGAAAGCTGCATGGCACTTTCCTACTGCATGGTCAGCTGGTGGCCACGGCCATGGCCACGTCTCTGGGAATAGCATTTACTCACTGGATTGGCCCTGCTTTTAAACACACAAATAAGTACTCTTACATACACTGCAAAGCCCACTGCACACCAAGCTGAATTTGCACCAGCTCGAAACCTGCTTTCTCTGACTTTATCTGTGCTCTTGTGTGTGCATGGCTACAGTCCCAAGTGGTTACTGGCCATGGCCAAATCACAAGCAAAACCAGTCCTGCATTCTCTGTGCCACAGGGAACTGTTGCCAGCAGGGCAAAAGTGAAGCTGCCAGCATCACAGTCCACACTTGACTGGTGTTTATAAGAAGACCAGAAGGCAGAAAGAATCAGGCCTCTTCATCTTCCCAGAACGGGGGGGAAGGGTTGTTTTGCCGAATGCATATTTTTATTATTATGCTACACAACAGTGATTTATTCTGTCACACTTCAGAGTTTAATTTAACATTCTTCTGCAGTAAGAAGACAATTTGTGTACAGACCGGAAGAAATCGCATATCTGAATCCCACACCAAAAACTGGATTATGCTATCTTAAATTAGATTAAAATATGAAAGAACACATTGCAGAGCAATCTAAGCATATAAATATATTTGCATATACACATGCATACACATACACAGAGTGGGAGAGGAACTGGATCCTGTATCTACAATCAGAAAGCCACACAGACAAAAAATTTACTCACAGAGGAGACAGTAGGATCCTGTGTGCCATGTGAACACAGCTCAGGTTTATCAAATGTTACATTTAAGTGCCATTTGCAGACAAGGCACATAATGTAGAAATAAATATTCAGGTCAAGCTTTGAAGATAAATGCTCTAAGGACTTCTTGTTTTCAATTCCCTGAGCTAATATTATTTTCTCTCAAAATGACAGGCTAGCTTTGCAGCTGACATGAATCAAGGCTGCTCCATATTTAATGCTGCTGAATTCTCAGGCATACTCAGCTAGCTCAGACGAGCAAGAACTACAGATTTGGGAAGGAGAGGTTAGGTGTTAGCAGATGGGAAGGAACAAACAGGAGAGACAATCCCTTATGGAGACTCCACCAGCATCCAAAATTACAACTGCAACAGTACAATGTCACTGAGGGGAAACACAGCTCTGACAGTTCAACTGCAGGGAATGCCCACAGTGTGACTGCTCTCTCACGTGCCCATTCGTCATCTCCTTAATAAGGGTGTTGTTTCCTTTTGCACATTTGCTATTCATTATGCATCAAGCTGCTGTGTGTATGCAGGGGCAGGGGTTTGAAGGCAACAGACCCTGCGCTTGTTTAAATTCATAAAGCTTCTTTCAAGGGGCCACCCTGCCCCACAGATATGCCCTGTCAAGAGACCTCTACCTGCTCAGAACTTACCATTGCATCTTCTATCTCTGCCGTCCCAAGCCTGTGTCCGCTGATGTTAATGACATCATCCATGCGCCCCGTTATCTGGTAATAGCCTTGCTTGGTCCTGTAAGCACCATCCCCTGTGAAGTAGTAACCTACAGCACAGACACGTGGGTGGTCAGCAGCAGGAAGTGTGCCAGCCTATTGGTTTGGGCTCTGATGCAGAACAGACTATGCTCTAGGGTGGCGAGTAGGGTAGGGTAGGATCAGGCAGCTCGCAGGGACTCCTAAGCTCACAGCTGCATGACCTGCCACACATAACTTCTCACTTTCCTCTGCCCTCCCCAACCTTTGTCTGCTCTGCCTGGGCTGTGCTGCCTCCTAGTAAGCACCTGAGCAGCACCAAGACAGTGGAGGTCAGATCTCTGCCAAGATGGGCAAAATCACTGTAGGCAATCAGCAGCGAACAGTGGCTGATGTTCCCTGTAGTAAAACCAAGTCCAGCAATACAACACAATGCTGCTTTGTTGGATTTACAAAACCAAGGGGGGCTCTCTGATCTCCCTAGGCTTTACATGCCTACAATTGTGTGCTCAGGCCTGGTGCATACAGCTCTAAGATAAAACCACTTCAAATGCCACCTGCCATCATGCCGTAGGCTATTGGTCAAACTCACCTACACCTCAGCGCTCACAGAAAGCTAAAAATGTTCAGCTGAAAGGGAGCAGTTCTATTACGTACATGGCAACACTGCCAATTTTTTTAATCACTTACACTGGGACTGATGAAAAGTCATTTTCCCTCCTGGCTAACAAAGATTCAGATCCCAGATAACAGTCCCTCTCCAGCATATTAGCATGGCAGAAACACTGCTACCAGATTAGCTGAAAAAAAAAAAACAACCCATGATAAGCATGGTGTTTGGAGAGCCTAAAACTTTTGATGGAAACTGAAAAAGACCCAGTGGTTCCAGGAAATTCCAGTGTCACTGAGGACACATCTGGTGACACAGATTGTGTGGGCTCTTCATCAAAGCCATGTCCACATCTGAATTGTTCCTGTGGCACTTCTGAGCAGCAGCAGGCAGCTAGTGAGGCAAAATCTGAAGGTGGTTCTTGCCAGGACCCATTACTGGCCAATTCATGGACTTTCAGTCATGCCTCCTGCCCTTCCAAATCAATTAAACAACTATCAACTAAATACCAACAAGATTTCAGATGCAAACATGTAGTGAGTAATAAGGGACTATGGGCTCATTCAATTTCTTCTACCAGTTTCCCATTCTTACTTTCCAACCCCTTTTGTACAACTTACAGGATTGTCTCTCTAATTCTTGTCTACCTTGTAGCTTTCAAATCCTTCAGTTGCTCCCCTGAGTGTCCAATCTCTACAAAAAATGTTTCCCTGCCACTTCTAATTACTTGCCAGATACAACTTGACCATGTTTTAAAAAAGTAAGGGTGTAACCAGCCTGTGACAGCAGCGGTGAGATTCAGTGATGTAGAAAGTACTTTCCCAAAGTACTATTTCCAAATGAGACACAAAACTGCCCCAAACAAAAGGTACTTGGACTTTACAATTCGGGCATTAAAAATTTCTAAAAAATACATTCCCTTTTGACAGCTAGAAAGGTCAACACTATCTAAGACCATTAGTGCACACTTGCAACACATGACACACAACCCCAAGGAACCAAGATCTGGCTGGTACAGAAATATCACAAAGTGCTGCCGAAAATATTCAGTGTGCTTACACTGCAGTGCAAACTGCCTTTCCTTGGCACGTTCCTTACCTGGGTAGGCTTTGAAATAGGCATCAACAAATCGCTGGTGATCTCCATAGATTGTTCTTGCCATGCCAGGCCATGGCTGGGCAATGCAGAGTGCACCGGACACATCATTGCCCTCTATAACCTTTCCCTGCAGGTTCAAGCACAGAAAGGATGATCAAGTGAACAAATGAGGAATAGTAAGCGCTTCTGTGTCATTGATCTGGGAAGAGTCACCCTGTTGCTCACTGCAGACTGCCAGTGGAGGGCCACAGGTGGAGAAAATGAATCCACTCATGGAGCTACTAGGCACTGTCTCTATCATGCCTTCCTCACTCCTTGAGGCCAGCGGCACAGCAGATAAGACAGTTGTAAGACTAAAAGAAAAGTGAGTCCTGTGATTCTCCAGAGGGCAATGACAGCAAAGATGTGCCGAGCAGCCAGAGGATGCCTGGGATGAGGCTAACAAGGAAATGCCTTCCACTTTCACTTTTGTTAACTGCCACATCCCCTTACCAGGAATGCTCCAGGGCACTGGAGTGGAGGTGGGGATTGCTCAGTACAGCTTCACAGACCAGCACCAGTTTTCTCACAGACACGCACAGTTGCAGGGCCTCATGCCTCTCATTTTCCTTGGAAAACTCCACCAGTCCCATTGGCTGCTCCTCTTGCCGCATCACTGGATGTTGCATGCACGGCTCCAACTGGTTCCCAGGAGCTGAGTGACTTCTGACTGCTCTCATAAATAGAGGCAGCACCTCTTAATCAGAAGCAGTGTAAGACCATAAAAGTGGTGCTGAAAATGCAAACACTCCTCTAGAGATTTGCAGACAGCTTGCAATGCCCAGTTGGCAATCCGTATGGACATTTGAGATATGCTGAATATATGAATTGCTCATCTATTCTACCATTTTAATGGAGGAACAAACATCCTTCTGGATCCTGTTCCTCTGCCATCAGAAAGGTGTTGAAGGCAGAAACACACAGCAGCTTCTCTTTTGGGCACCCAGCACAGCCTCTACTCACATTCTCATCCATCAGCACGGGCACAATCCCAAAGAAAGGTCTCATAGCCATAGCCGGAATGATCTCAGCTTTCTCCTCTGAAGGCCGTGGGGCAATGCAGATGCCACCAGTTTCTGGAAGAATAATGAAAAACAAAATATTTGGGATCCATCCAATGTTGGATGAAAGCAAATGCCAGCTCTTCTTAGTTAAAGAAGAGAATACCGAAGCCATCCTGCAATATAAAGCCACTGGGAAGGAACTATGCAACACCAAGCAGCACAGCTATCTGAAAGCAGCACAGACCTGATAAACCAAGAGCTCTTTGTGTTTACAGGAAAGGCTTAAACATAGAAAAATGTCTGGCAAGCCAGGATAACACCACCAAGACCTGTTTATCTACAGGGGGCATTGCAGCAGGTAGAGCTCGGATCAAGAGCTACTCCTACTCCCTGTTTGCATGATGCATCATTCAGTGCTGGCTGCAAAAATTGCTGCCCCCTGTGTACATTGGTGACAAACCACAGAGCATGGCCAAGCAGCTGCCTCAGGGGAAGAGCAGCTCCCCATGCCCCAGAGCATCAGGATCGCTGACGTCCAGCTTAGCTCTTCAAAGGCTCAGAGGAGAGCAGTACACAGGCTACAGCGGCTGGCTTTGCACCAGACGGCCTGTGGACCTGCAGCAGCAGCCACAACATGTGCATTCAAGAGCCTTCCCACAGTCCCGTCCATGGCAGGGGACAGGGGACAGTGAAGACCCCATTTGATTCAGCCCACATGCTCTGTTCCCTACTGCTGGCCCTAAGTCGGCTCACAGATAAACCCAGCTACCAACCAAGCAACGAATACAGGCAGCTCTAACGCACACTTACACCCTTGCAGGTCCTCCTCACACTAATAGGGCTGCCTGGTGGCAGAGGCGGTACTCGCCAGCCCCATTTCCTACCCTAGAAGTGATTTTACAGGGAAAGTATAAGCACGTCAGGGGATTTATCTCCCGGTGCTGTTTTTACAGCTGTCTAAGGTTAGCATGAACAGCACTTCAGGAGTCTGAATTACTATTATTACAGAGTATGAGATTAACCCACCCCTTACAGGCAAGTTGAGCTTATCTTCTACACAAAATTGAACCTTTTAATCATCCTTTTTCATTCCTGCTGGGATGAACATTAAATCAGATTTCAACCTTAATCAGGTCTTTTCTATTCTAAAACTAATTCAGAAACACAAGAGAGAAACAAAAACAAAGGAGCATTAGGCTTTTAAAAATACAGCTCTATAAATAAAGGTATGTTCTGCCACTTTGAGAGTGCATTCCTCTACCAGCTTTGCTGAGGTTGTGAAAACTGAAACCAGGGGTTGGAAAGGCTGAATTTGACCCTGAATTTGCATCCAGCTGCCCTAACATAGCTATGAGGAAGGGTCTCTTTGAGGAACCCTAAGCTTCAGGCCTGAAGAAAATAGTTTCACATATGGCTTACACATAAAATTATTTCACATTTCATGGACAGGCATGCATCCACTTCACATGTTTCTGTTTATTTTGAAAGGGTCATCTTGAATTTTTTCAGAAAAAGAAAAAAGCACCCCAGACACCTGCTGTTCTCTGTTTGCACAGACAAAATCTGCATCAGAGCAAGGAACCTGATTAAACTGATGGTTGCTCTTCCTAAGCCAGTACTCATTCTGAATACAGCACTGCAAGCTACATTTCAACATGGGTTTTGCCACATCCTACACATCCTGCAGCCAGCTGCACATAAAGGCAGTAAAGTCGCATTCCAGAGGGAGCTGCATGGTGGCAAGGGTGCTTTAAAAATTATTTGCATGGTAAAGACCTATTTTAAACTGGTTTAAAAGTACCAATTCTAGCCACTGACAGATGACAGCTAGCAAGGCTTCTAGGCTCTACCCTGCCCTTATGAAGTCTGTCTCTTTAGAGGCAGAGCTGGCAGAAGAAAAGCTGTGCTTCCACGTTACCTGTGCCCATGCTGTCACCATAGTGCAAATCCACCCAGACTTTAAGCAAGGACAGCAGAGTCTGAGCAGGGAGGGTGATGCATCAAAACAGGCTCCCCTCTGCCGTGGGTAAATGACCTCTGGCAGCAGGGTGGAGCATGTCCTCTCTGCCACCGCTGTCTTCACCACCACAGATAGATTGGACTGACTACTCCGCGGGGAATCCATCTCAGAAGCACCAGCCCAGTCTAAATCACTGTAAGATGATGCCAACAACAAAAGCTTCCAGGGCCTATTCGGAGATGTCTTTCAAAATCAGCTTTTGTTCACAGCTGCATAAAACAGCTGTACTTTTTTGATAAAAACAACAACAAAAGTAAAAATACCTAGTGTCTCTTCTGCACTGTGAAGAACTACACCTGAAACTCAAACACAGCTTTGATTCTATTACTTTCAATCACAGCACAGCAGTACCTAATATTTTAACAGTAAGAACCATAGGAATTTTCCATCTCTCTCATCTGCACGTACCACACTACTTAAATTGCTTCTCATAATTGCTATCTCACTCATTTGCTCATCCAAAGACTTTCAAGTGGATTCTTAAATCACCATTTGCTGATCTTCACGCCTACCAGGCTTTATTAGCTGGCAACACATTGCTGCTTCAGAGAGCAATATACCGTAGAGGACACTGCATACAACAGCGCAATTAACAAGCTATATTGAAATTGTCTACGAGAGGTGACACTGCAGGACCACAACCAGCATCCATCAAACTGTTTCTATGATCTCTTTCCACGCTCCCTTTACATTCAAATGGCGTATATAATGTTTCCAAGACTAATTTGGCTTCCTCTTTATTGGAAGCATCAACTGTGGAGAAAGATTGATTCTACTTTCTAATAAAATCAATTTCATGAATATTTATCATCATATTACGCTTCCAGGAGCTGGTAACTCTTTATGCAAAACTATGCCTGGTTCAAGAAAAGATCAAACACACTGCACTCACAGACTGTCCAGCAAATGTTCTTTAACCTCGCACCTGACAGTTGTTGCTCCAAAAATCCAGGAGAAATACAGTTTAATATAAGATCTAACCCTGTACTTCAGAGGAAATAGGAGACACTGCACGCACCCTGCATGTACCAGTTAACTGAAAACAAACTACAACAAAAAAATGTTAGGGCAAAAAAAAGATTCTTCTCAACTCTGTCACTGTACAGTAATCAACTGCTTCTCCACAGTGTTTTATTTCAGAGCAGTGAGGAGGAAAGCATATAGCACCTAGCCAGTCAGCTTTCCTTTGCTCAGCATGTAAGAACCCAGATGGTTTAAGAGATCAGTAATTGAAGTAGATAGTAGTTAACACTGCTGCTCTGAATTCTGAGGTTGTTTTATTTCAAATCTGAAAATAAAGAGAGTCTGCAAGTTTGGTCTGGATTAAATGGAACTTGGTTGTGTGCCAGAAGCTAATTCATCACATTGAGATCCACAGGGATCCTGAAGAGAGGATCCTCCTAGCAGGAATAAGGATGAAATCAGGAGCAGCTTGACTGGAAAGGGGATGAATAATCTGCCCAATGGCAGCTAGAAATTTAAGAGTAGGGACAGCTTTTTTTCAGCAGAGACAGAATGCCAGCAGCTGCGCTGTGTCCTTTAAGTCCATGGCTCCATGGCAAACTGCGTGGTTCACAACTTGAGAAGGACATATTGCAAGATGCCTTTAGCAACTCTTGAATGTTGGTGCCCAGAAGAGAGGACCGCGTGCTGAGGTGGCCAGGAAGGAGCTGCAGGACTCCTCCAAGCGCAGGGCCCCACCAGGCAGCACAGCCCCAGCCGGGGTACAGTGCTGTGGCCTCTCTCCGCTGCTGACCAGGGAGGGCAGGAGGCAGGGACCACCTCTGCTCCAGCTGGACAGGGATCTATGAGAGCCAGTCACTCTGTCCAGCGGTTGTAAATGGAAAACAAGCCTTAACTGATGCACACAGCTGGGCCAAGCATGTTGCCAAAGCAGAAGCACACTCCTTTTTGAGGCACCCAAGGTCCAGGGCCAAAGCAACTACAGCATACTGCTTCTGGGAGAAGCTGCTTCCAGGCAGCCCTGCTGGGTGACAGCCACTGTCCCCTCCCCACCTGATGCACAGCCAGCAAGCCTCCACTCACTCCTTTCCAATTCCGCCAGAGCAGTTGCACTAGGTCCCTTTGACTACACAGCCTGGTTTTCCATCTTCCTCTGACTGTTCCCAGGAAGGGAAACACAGCACACCTAAGTACAGATTGTGGCTATATGGTGCTATAAATGCCCTTTTTATGATGAGACCATATCAAGGTCAATACAATTGGATAAATAATTGAAAATGAGGTTTCCAATCCAAGCTGCCTGCTCTCAGCTTTGCCCAGAAATTCAATCTCTGCCTCCTGTTTCTAGAACCAATTGAGATTTTCCAGCATTCAAAATATCAAAGAACATTTAGAACGGAAAAGAGGAAAAAAAAAAACCAACATCGCTATTGCTTTTGTATGCTGTTACATTGCTATTATGTGCTGAAACTCCCCAGTGACTTTCAAAAGCTGATCAAAATGCCAGGAGGTTTTTTTTGACAGACTTCTTGGATCGAATTGAAATGTATTAATTCTTCTCTACCCACCAGCAACCTGTCAACAGTCAGGGCCCTCCACGCTCCCGGAAGGACGCTTTTTACCTGTCTGCCACCATGTGTCCACGAGAGTGCAGCGCCCTTCTCCCACCACGTGGTAGAACCACTGCCAAGCTTCGTGGTTGATGGGCTCTCCCACTAGACCAAAATAAGAAAGGAAGCAGCCTGAGACTCAGGGGGTTGCAGGCAGTTCATTCTCCCTTTTGGTGCACAACAGGCTGAATGCATGATCTTTGAGCAGAATGCTTACAGCATTTTTGCTGGGATGTGCAAAGGACTGCAATGCACTCACGTAACTGAGGACTGACTTTTTCCAGAAAGACCAAAAGGCAAGCAATAAATATCACTGAAAGTAACTAATCAATGCATCAATGCATCAACTATACATGTATAAGTACCTCTAGAATCCTAAATAATGCAGGAAAATGCTGCTTGGGTCTCCTAAGCCACTAAAATTCAAAGTGTTGTCATTTACCATTGGATAAATCTTTTTGGTAATGAATGCGATCCTGCAAAATCTGCCAGGAAACAGGCAATCACACTAAGGTTCAATGGCCCCAACTTCAGTTTGTTTCTCCTTCTGCTGAGAAAATATCTGAAAAGCCAGACAGGGAGCCTGCTTTATCATCTATTTTTAATCACATCCCATCTGGTCAGCCGAGCTCCTCTGGTACCTTCATTTCACCAGTTAGAACCCCCTGTCTTTTTCAGAAGAAGATTTCATGCCCCTTACCTGATCCCAAGGTCTTCAAGGAAGATCTGTCGTATTTCTTCACCCACTCTTCTCCATAATTCAGCAGCAAGCGTATAGCTGTAGGTGCTCCATAAAACTGATTAATTTTCAACCTTTGTACCACTTCCCAGTAACGACCTGCAAGATCACAAAGAGGCTTTTTATCTTTCTAGTACTGACATACCACCACAAATGCTCAGCAGGAAGGTTAACAGCCAAAGATAAAGCTATGGCTACTGTGCAAAGGAGTACAGAGCAAAACCAATGGCAACTTTTTCTTTTTCACCCTGGATGCACAGATGTTCCTGAATGCCGTAGACATATGTTCCAAAGAAATGGAGCTTACCTCCCCTGAGCAGGCAGGTCACACTGGACAGGTTTCTAGATCTCCTTTGTCACACTGCCATGTCCAGCCAAATCTTTGCCCACTACTTCCTCACCTGGGTCAGGGTACACTGGAGTGCTTTCAAATAGGACAGAGGTGGCTCCATTGCAGAGTGGTCCATACACAACATAGCTATGTCCCGTGATCCAGCCAATGTCAGCCACACAGCCAAAAACATCGCCTTGCTGGTAGTCAAATACATACTGCAAAGATAAATGTAAGGCCAGCTGATTTCTGTTGGCAGGCGCAAAGAACTTAAAGGTAAGGTGAGGTGCTGGACTGGACATCCGACTGGGAGCAAGAGAGCGCCCCTGCAAGAGGGCGAGTGGAGCCAGGCACGTAGGACACAGAAACACGAAAGCCAGTCCAAGGTGAGGAAGCAAGTCAGAGGGACCAGTACCAGGGCTTCCCGGCTCCTGACTGCTTTTGCAAACATACAGGGAGCATGGCTGCACCAGCAGCTGCTCAGACTGGAGCAACAAAGCTTACAATCAAAGCCCAGAGCCCTGGATACCTAAGGTTGCCTACTCCAGGCAGTTCACGTGGGAGAGCTGACCCTGAACTTCAGGGCCTCGGAGGCTCAGATCCCTCACGAATATGAACAGGTTCCCATGAGAAAGTTGGAGAAACTGAGACATGTCCGTGAAACATTTTCTGAGAAATGTTCTTAGCTGTGCAGCTTCTCTATCAGTGTATCGCTTTCCAGATGCCCCCCTCTCCCTGCTCATCAAATTCAAGATAAAAATCTTGGAAAACTCATTATCTCTTCTTGGTTATGGAAAATGCTTCCCACTGTAAATCTAACTCCTCTACCGTATGGTGAAGAGATCCTGACTCTGAAGGCAGAGTCACCTTTATGTTTTAAATGAAAGAAAGTGGATTAGAACTAAAAGAAAACCCCATGAGTGTGTGACAAGAGTGTCACACATGAGCGCGCAAAGACCACAGAGGCCACACAGGTCAGCTGATCCCTCTACCTAGGAGAGCCAATTCTCACCTTACTTTTGCAAGTGCCTTTCCCTCTCAGGCTCTGAAGTACCCCTAAAGGAACCGCAGCAGCATACAGTGCCTCCCTGCATGTCTGCACCAGGGTGCAGGATCTACCTTTTGGACTAAGAAAGATGCCTTGGAGATTACACTGTCACTTAGAAAAGCTGACGTAACAAACACCCTTCATGCAGAGAAGTCTGACGCTTGCACATTCACATCTTCTAAAAATTCAACTGTGTCAGCCTAAAGAAAGAAAACGTCTGCTTGAATTGTGTTTGATAACAAACAGGGTGATACCACTAAAGCCAGATGGAGATCTTTCACCACAGTCCTCTCCACATTTCACTATTACCTTTTCATATGCAGCGCTCAGACCAGAAGCTTCAAGAAGCAGTGCCTTGACTTTTTTTGCATGAGAAAGGGGGCTAAAACATTTAGCCTAGATCACATAGAAAAGCAGCACAAAGGTGCAACCGCAGAGCATGAATGTAATTTTTGATCTTCAGACAAGTGCTATGCCATGAGGTTGTTTTGAGTGCAGATCCTCTCTGAAATAAAAAAGGCCAGCATCCCACTGCAAAATATTACAGTAATATCCACATTACCAATGCCAGTAAGATACTTACCAGAATCTCCTCAGCTGTATCACTTTAATATCTGCAAATTCTGGCTTGCAACATTAGCACATTTTAAATGCAAAAATAGCAGCACTGCAGTTTCCTTCCTTTCATAACTATAGGCTCTGGTTTGCATAGTATTATATTCCCCAGAGCAAATCCTGAAGATTAATTGCATGTTCTCGGACATTTTTCAGTTTGTTTACACCCAATAAGCCAATTGGGCAGCAAACACAGAATACAGCACCTCTCACCAGTCCAAGTTCCTCTCGTTAGTACTGTCGGAAGGTAAGTGAACCTTTTCCAGAGGGTGCAGCCAAGTTACCTTGTGCGTGAGAGCAGCGTACAGCAGGTATCCAGCCTGGGTGTGAACGATTCCTTTGGGTTTCCCAGTGCTGCCCGAGGTATACAGCATGAAAAGCATGTCTTCGCTGTCCATGCTCTCTGGAGTGCATACAGAAGCTGCCTTGGCCATCTCCTAAGAAAAAAAAGGTGGTAATGACAGAAAGCCTTTGGCTATATAGAGCCAACCAATACTGCCTCTGTAAGCATGTCAGCAGTGTCCAGAGACGAGAACCACTGTTGCTGTTGCCCCCCACAAACGTCCACGGATGTGTCATAGGTTATATGTGCTCACCTACTGGAAAGGTTCCTGTGGATGCATAGCACTTAGCCTTGCCACCAATACCTCTGCTAAGAGCAGAAGTCAAGGGGAATTGGCCAGATAAAATAGCATTTCAGGAAAAAAATGGTAGGTCATAGCTTACATTTCAAGCCTTTGCAAGCTGCTGGTAGAAAACCAAAGTGCGACTGCAAACATGAACCACACTTGACAGCAGCAGCAAAGCTGAGTGGATACTGTTTAGGACCTTCCTTTTCCTTTTAAAACTGCAGTGCTACAGTCAAACTGTGCATTCATCTCCCTTCCCTGGCCCCAGCGGTGGGTGTCTGTCCTGCCCATTTGATCCTCAAATTCTAATTGCTTCTGCCCATGAGAAGGAGAGTGCTTTACTCTCCTGACTCTGTCACTCTCTTCATACTCCACTGTTTGGTCAGGTTTTTGAGATCTTCTCCTCACCCCTACGGTCAGAACCATGGGAGGGAAAGATGCAATGTCCTACTAGGTCAGAGCAAACTTTTGGTCCAGCTTGTGTGCCCAGTACAGCAGAGGAAGGGAAAATAATGTACTTTGAAAGAGATGCTTGTGGTCACTGAACCTTGTAGCAGCAGAAAGCTTGTCTGCCCAGACTGTAGATTTTTCAGGACGAGGTTGAACATTTTTCTTATCCATGTGCAAACTTGCAATAATCACTGTGTGTTCCAGATGGTCAACATATGGCTGTACAAAAAGCACAGCTGGCTTGCTTCTCTTAAGCTCTGTACTGTCCTAGATGAATAATGATTCCTGCAAGGGTTATTAGGTGGCTCTTCGAAGGAATTTCTAGGTACCGCCTTTATACAAGCATACACTGTAAACAGGCTGTATTTACAAGTGAACACTACCAACGGCAGGTCCAGTTGTTTACGTGTCTGACAAACAAAGCTTAATAAAATATGAAGAGTTGATAGGGTCAGATGTAATTCTCAGCCTCTGAGTTACAGCACTCCTGCTCATCTCAGGTATTTATTGTAACATTTCAGCACTGCCAATTCAGGCTGACTTGCCAGTTTTTGAAACTAAGATGGAGTTCTCATACGCTCCATTACAACATGAGCTTAAATTTTGCAGTAAGCCATTGCACAAGAACTGGAAAGCACAACTGCTGTAAAGATCAGCAAGGACAGAGTTAACAGCATTAATGGTTTAATTCTTGTTATGTTTCAGACCCTACAACTGACAATGGGCTGAGCCTTTGGATCACCAGAGCGCCTCAGGCTGTTTGCAGACTAAGGAAAATCATCAGAATGTGCTTTGTGGAGTAAGGAGGAGTAAGACAATTTCCGAATAAAACCTGCCTTCTCTGTTTAACTTACCCTAGTAGTTGCTCCTATCTCATGTGACCAGCACAGGGACTCCTGAGTAATTATCTTGGCTGCAGACGTGTAATTTCCAGGCATTATTATGATGAGTAGTTTCTGTTTACTGCTGTCGGCAAACTGATAAAACTACTTCTGCATTAGGCTGCAGTCCCATGTGTACCAGCTAAACACATTAAAACGACTGCTGTTTTGTTCCCCAGGAAGCACAGGTTCTAAATATTCCCAAGCCATCACTGTCCTCCCATCACGGGGTAACCACGACACTGTCCATAGGCCTCTCCAGGAACTTGATTATTTCTGCGCTGCCTTTCAATAGTGTCCAGTCTGAGAGTGCACATGACAAACCATAACAGAGTGCCTGAACACACTATAACAACAGCAATGGTATCAGCGCACTCTGGGTCTCAGGAAACACTCCTTCCTTAAATGTCAGCACTGTTTGCAAGACTACTAAAATGGAGCAGCATACCCCCTGCCCATGCTGAGATGAATCAGATTGAGCTGCTTCGGCTCACAATCCTAGCAGACTGTAAATACAGGCAATCCATTTGAGGATGAAGATCCAAATGCCATAAGGGGCATCTCCTTTTCATCTGCAGAACTCGGGTCCAAAAGGCACAGATGGAGAGAAAGATGATCTAGCCAACACTCAGACCTAAAAGGAGTTATCCAGAGTGCCAGTGGGCGTCTGCAGAGCTAGGTGACTGCAGGGACGTACAGATGCTGTCACTGCAACATAGCTGTATCCAGGGGTACTGTGGCAGCACGGGAAGAGCAGCACACGCTGAAAACTGCTCCAGGGGCAGCAGAAAGGCCAGTCATCACCAGCAGGTCTGATGCAGCTACACCAGAGTGCCAAGCTGCAGTGCAGCGGCTGCTTCATAGGCTTTTAGCTCAGCACACATACACAAGGAAAGTATGGAGACTGCCTGATCTTCCTTGGCTGCCGATTCCCAGTGCAGCCTACAGCAGATCAAAGACCAAAGTCAAATGCCAGAGTGTGCATGATCTACACATTCAGCAAGACTCTCACACACATGTTCTGAACAGCCCTGCATCAAGTCTCTCAGAGATGTCTATGTTAGCTGGTCCCTACATATTTCTCTCCCTCAGCACAGTAAACATCGCATACTTCAAAGACATCAGGGGAAACAGGCAAGGTTTACCAATACCAACATACCTCCTCAAGGGGAACATCACGGTCACCCATCCAGACTTTGTTATCTGTCCTCTGAGCCACAAAGACATGTTTGATGCTTGGACAGTTCTTCACAGCTTCATCCACAGTCGTCTTCAGCTCTATGATTCGGCCTCCCCTGACTCCCTGGTTGTAGGTGATAACTGCTTTGCATCCAGCTAAAATGAGAAAGAATTAGCAGACGTACCAGCCTGTCTTCCAGGCTGGTATGTGCACCCTGCTTTCATTACTTTTGGGGATGATGTATAGGACAACATGTGTGACAAATACTCAGAACTTCTATCAAACAAAAAGTCAGTGTCACTGACGAAAATACTTTAAAACCTGAGACCCACAGAGATTAGGGGTAGCTGGAACCTCCACAGGTTATCTAGTTCGTCTCCCCCACCTCAAGGCAGGGTCCACTCCAGCTAAACCATTTCTGACAGCTGTCAGTCCAATCTTCCTAAAACACTCCAATGGTAGCTATTCTACTCTCTCCCCACCAGTCCACTCCAATGCCTATCATGAACATGAGAAAGTCTTTCCCAATGTCTAGCCTAAGTATCGCCCACTGCAATTCAAATGCCTCCGTTCCTGCCTAGCAAAGCCGACATGCAGAACAGTTTCTTCCCAGTTACCTGTGTTACAGAGAATACTGCTGCTTTAGCCTAACGTGCTAGCTCATGCACTGAAACCAGTGCAAGACTTCCTACAACCTTAGTGAACAAGCACCTTTGCCCCTCTCTCATCCTCTCTCTGAAGCTGCATATAATTGCCCCACTGCAAACCGAAGTGAACAGCACCAAACTCAGCAGCCTCTCGAAGGCACTACCCTGCTCTGAGATACCTGCAGCTTTCTGAAACTCACCCGTACCTTGAGGGGAACCTCCTGGAAGCCACAGCAGACAGCAGCACTCTGGCAGAACACTTCAAATTGTACCACATTACATTATTACAGAGTTGTGGCTGCAGAGAAATGGTTCTTTAGCCCACCACCTCCACACAAATGGCCAAAAGTGAGGGATAACTAAAACATGTACTTGCTCTCTATAGATTAACTCTACTAAAGCAGAAAAAAAAGCATGAAAATTGCTGTAAGACTTATTCCCTCACACTAGCCATAAAGAAACTGATGTGACTGCTAGGACATGAGCCACTTGCTATTTTGTTCTTCTGCTGGTATTTTTAGCAGTACTTTTTACCTAATCACACTACAAGTGCTTTAGGCTAAGAACAGCTCTGTCTGTTGGTACAACGGCTAACAGAGCGGGGGCAGGCTGCCAACACTTGCAGTGCTATACATAAATCACAGTATCACAATCGAGACTGCAGAATTAGCACTGTGCAGGAGTTTCAAAGAAACACTGCGATTTTACTGCGAAAGAACAAATCAGGCCCCATTCCTAAGCTCTGGTTTTCCCTCCAGCTTCACTGCTGTCTGGCAGTAACCCAGTGCAGACCGAATGTTAAGCAATTTATAAAGTATTTTAAGGCCAGAGGATACTGCAGCTACCACTAAAGAAAAGGCTCTTCACAGTACTTTGCAAAGGAGAGTGAACTGTCCCACCAGCTGAGAATGAACCTTTTCTCTTTCTGCCAAGAAAACACAGAATTGGGATATGTCTTGGAGCACTGTCCAGAGGGGTTTGTTCCCTGGTCTGCATCTACTTACAGTCCATGATCCTCCCAGCTAAGGACTCCGCGCTGAATCCAGGGAAGACCACAGTGTGAATGGCACCAATCCTGGCGCAAGCCAGCATGGCTGCCACAGACAAGGGAGACACGGACATATAGATGGCCACCTTGTCCCCTTTCTGTATCCCATATTTCTTCAGGGTGTTGGCAAGACGGCAAGTCTGATCCAGAAGTTCCCTGCGGCACAGAAGCAACGTTGTCATGTGACCGCACAACCTGTTTTACGTGGGGGAGCAAAAAAGGATGAACTTGAACCGAGCGAGGCACCACGATCACCTCTGGACCTTGTCATCTCAGCAGTATAGGGCACGCCAGCTTTTGCATCGTAAAGAAGGGTGGCCTGGGGTGTGGTGAGAGCCAGACTGCATTGGGGAGAGAAGAAAAGCGGGGCAGAGAGCCACGCTTGCTGCAGAAGGACGAGTGAGCGAGAGCCGCAGGTGCTGCCCAGAGCTGCCGGGCTCTGGCGTGGGTAGAGCAGCCAGCAGGCCAGTGGCTGTCCTGCTGCCTCCAGAAGTCAGTGCCCATTTTAGCCATCCTTGATGCCTTTTTTACCTACGAGGCTCAGTCAGAAGCTACTGGGAACACGTGTGGAATAAACACAAGATGAAATGGAAGCGTCGTCCAAAGACTCCCCACACTATTTATGTTGGGGAACTGCTGGAAGTGCTTCACAACTTGTAGCTTCTCTTTAAATTGCAAGGGTAAACAATGCATTTGCATGCATAAGGAAGAAAAGGAGAAGTCCCAAGACACTTGTGTGAGTGGCAGATTTTACAAGACTCTCATCAAAGGCAGATCACTCGCAGCCCGAATCCCTCTACTGTCACTTCACCCTGCCGTGCCACAGAGCACAACAGCCTCGCAGAACAGGGATACTGCTCCGAGTAAAACTGCAGCCACTCTTGCATAGAGAAACTTGGGAACACCGAGAACAGGAACAAAGGCTCTTTTCACAGGGCTCACCACTGCAACGTGCTGACTTAATAGCAGAAACGTTCCTCTAAAGAACGAAAAAGCAGTTCGTGGGCAAGGACTTGCACATACATTTATTCTGCTGCCTGCACGGGGATAACACGATTGCAGGCATGCCTTGGACCAAGGTGCTGTCATGAACTGAACAGCTCTGTGTGCCTGCAGTGGAAGGGCTTTGAGAAGAATACAGATAACTGGGCCAGGTGAGGAGTGGTCTCATGTCAAGGAAGGAGGTGACCCTCACGAGGGCAGCACGAGGGCACCCTTACTGGTGTCAATCATTAGCTCAGAGGAGACGACTTGCAGAGTCCGCCAGGAATGAAAATTGTCCTCTGGGTTTAGGAACTTGCTGAGTACCGAGGCCCAGAGGAGAGAGATACCTTCTACTCCCTAGCACATTCCTCTTCAACCCGTCACCTGTGAACCCTTAGAGGTCTGTAAGCTACACCACCAGGGACTCCAAAAACTGTTAACAAACAAATGAATTTTGGGGGTCTGCATTCCATATTAAGCTGTAAAGCATGAATCTACCAATGTATCCTTATCTCCCAGAACTGGCCATAGCTGTGAAAAAACAAACAAACGAACAAAACCAGTTTTCAGCTGGTGGCTAAGCTGCAAATAAAATGAAATGTTGTTTCTGATCCATCAAAAATTGTTTTGTTTCTTTTTTCAAACCAATGCAAATTGGAAATAGGCAAAGCCCAAGTGCTCCACTTTGGAAATGTCATAACAAAACCATGGGCTGAGAATAACTTGGCGTCTTACTTCTTTAGGATAAAACTCCATCTGCACTGTGAGGGCAGTGAAGCGACACAGCCGTAGAGAAAGTATGAAGACAGATACAGTGATGGCTGGAGGGATACCACTTCCCTGCCACCTTTTGGAAGGTAAGGAAGTCAAGCCTCGAATCCCAGCCACAGCACTTTGTGTTACTTATTTTAAGACTATTCCTGTAGCATCAAGTAAATAGACCACTCCTGAAGCACAGGAACTCAGGAGAGGTGGCCAGACGTGCCCTGTGCCTGCTCTCTGGCAGTAGTTGGCCACAGCTGCCACTGCAGAGAGACCGCAACCCTGCAGAAAGCAGATATGGAGCAGCTTTACCCCGGACTGAATTTCCTCCTAATCCCTTACAGCTAGAGATCAGCCTAAACTCTAAAGCACAACATTCAATACCTCTTCCCAAGCGCCTCATGACCATGCACGTTCCTGCTATCTACATAAGTGCACAGTCTGTTAGATGTATTATTTTGCTTACTTTTACTAAGTTCATGAACTGAGTGACTCCATGCTATAACGAATTCCCACTCAACGTTTGGTTTTGTGCCTTGTCCTAAAAGGTCACATTCTCTGGTCCAGAATTCATCCGATGCTGCATTAGAGAAAAATCTCAATGTGGATAAATATTAAAGAGCCAAAACAAAACTAAGCTGCTCAAGTGCAAAGCACAGGAAGTGAAACAAGCCCCAGAGAGGCAGTTGTGAGAAAGCAAAATAAAAACCATTTATCTGTGACGGGAAATACCCAAGTGCTTTCAGAGCTGCAGCCCCTTTCTGCTGAACAGAAATGCCAGAAGAGCTCTGGCTAGGGCATCCTTTCCAAGCAACTCTGTGCTTCGCTTGCTTATTCAGGACTCGGTGACTGTGATGGCAGATGCTTTCATTGTTTTTTTATGATTAACCCCAATTTAACATTTGCTTCATGACAGTGTGTGAGCAAGCTGATAGACAATAAGGACCAAGTCTTTACCCCCGGATCTATTCGCTTTGCCTTCTCCTTTGTGCTCTGAAAGGCCGAGATAGGAAGGCCTTGGAGGTCCCTTGGAGGTGCAGCACATGGGGGAACGGACACAAAGGCAAAGAGAAGGTGAAGCCAAGAACTCCAACAAAGAAATCCACAAATCCCTGAGCATCAGGTGTGTCTTCTGGCTCCTGTAGCAGCAACTCAGGCTTCCCCTCCAGTTCAAGAAAGGGAGTTAGCAGAAATGCTGTCTCAGGAATCCTTTCCTTGACTCCCTCAGTCCTTCACACACGTTTTGCTATCCAACAGGCAGGCAATTAGTACATGCCAGCAGGTTACACATTTCCAGTACTTAACCTAGACACGTCTCAGGGCGGAACGAGCACCTTGCAGGGGTGCTGCCCGCAGAACCGGGTGGGATAGACCTAACTGAACTGAGCAGGAGGAAAACACGGCCATGGTTTCTTCCCGACCTGCTACTGCTGCCAAGCTTGGGGTTGCGGTCCCTCCATCACACAAGGTTAGAAGAGCAAAGAGCAATTCTGGCCTCAAGCCCAGCACTGCCCCACCCTTGGCACAGAGGCAATGCCATCGAATACCTGTGGACTGTGCACAGGGAAGGATCTGGCCCCCATCCACACACAGGAGGTGTGTTGGTAGCAAGGCACATCTACTGAAAACATACATCAGACGCTGAACTGAGCTAGATGCTGTCACCCTGGAGCCGGTGAGACAGTGCAAAAGAAGGCATCTTCACTTAGCTTCTGCCTGCACTGAAAGATGGGGTACAGAGGAAGGGTAGAGGAAGCAGAGGGTTAGAGTGAAAACTTCTACGCTGACAGGGCTCAGCCGTTGCCAGTGAAGGACAGAGGGTGGCCAGAGGCTTGGAGCAGATGTGCACTGCTTCTGGCAACCACAAGAAGAGGGAGAAAGGCAAAATCCCAAGCGATGCTCGCAGCGTTGCCACCTGCCTGCCTGCACTCCAAAGGATTTCCATGCAGCTGCCCAAGCAGACGGTGCAGAGCAGGGCACTATGCTCAGCAGAGGCAGGCAGGACAACCACCGGAGACGGACAAAGCCGCGGGGCACACAGAGGGTCCCAGGGTGCCCGGCTCCCCGCGCGCAAGCCGGGCAGGCAACAGGAGGCTCTCAGCAGAGCCACTGCAGGAGAAGGAAATGCGCCGCAACGAAAGGAAGCACCCAGCCCCTCCGGACAGAGAGAGCCGAGAAACTGCAAAGTCAGTTCATGGCGCAACAGTTTGCAGATCCTCTGCAAACGCAGATCTTAAGGGCTGAGAGGAAATTAGAGAGCAAACCAGGCAGCAGAACGCCACTCCAGTGCGTAAAGTATCAGGGTGGAGCTGAGAAACAGGGAAGCAGCAACCAGTTGGATTCAGGAGGCGAGGTCATTTGCACAGGAGAAAGAACAGTATATATAGTATGTGCTTTTAAAACAAATCAAGCCAGGGAGATGGTAGGCGCATAGGCAGGGAAGGTGAAAAACTATGACACATGGAGGAGATTCTGGACTTGCTTTCGGAAAATGTTCTCTTTCAACTGAAAATGCGGACAAGTCCAATTCACTGTACTGCAGGTGTGAGATTAGATAGCTGCTGAACACAGATTTCACGTGAATTTACCCATCCCAACCCTGCACCTCCAAACCCAGAGGGAAGCACCGTCTTACCCCAGTGACATGCCTGCTCATGGTGACACACTGTGACACACTGACAGGCTTTAAACACCATACACAAGAGCTCTGCAGAGAGAGAGCTCTCTCCCTATGCCAGCAGGAAACATGAGCAGGGAGAGGCTGGGCTGCACATAAATCCCCCCCTCCACATCTGTAATGACCACCCCATCACAGAGCTGGTCTTGGGTTTGCCCTCCTGACCCGCAGCCTGCTGATTTCCATCAGCTTTGGAGCCAGCCCTTCGTGTAGCTGTTTCATGTCACAACCTGGTGGAAAACCATCTTCTTTCAGGGACAGAGCAGACTGCTCCTGTTGTTTCCCTGCAGCCCTGTAACACGGTACTGCCGTGGCAAGCAAGGTGCCACAGGCTTTGTACCGAGTTTGCAAGGTCTTGGGAACGCAGCTTGTGATGCTCGCTCTGTCTGAGCTCTTCTTGACCTGCCTGCAGCCTTGTTTCACCTGGTCTAGCTGTAACAGCAATTCTTCTAATTGACCAGGTAACCATGGCTGATTTTTTTTTACACTTTATCTTTTTATGCTACCATCATGGGTTGACAACTCTAACATAATGGGGTAGTATAAAGAAATAGAGGCCTTGAGAAGTGGAGGCACAGGACGTGGCGTGAAGGAGAACAGGCGTGGGACGACAAGAGACGGAGCACAGGCTGGCACTGGCGGCCTCACTGTGCGAACGACCGGTAAAAGAAATGTGGACCTGACGCTGGACAAAAGTGGTGTCAGTGGTAACCAACAGGACCTCTTTCTTTCTTTTTCTGTAATAAATAGATCTTGACTAATAAGATTAGAATGTTAAGCGTTCAATTATACTAAGAATAAACTCTTGGCTCTCTCTATATAAGGTGTGCTTCCTTTTTGCCCATAAACAAGACTTTGAGCGTTAACACTGTTCTCTTCTAGAGACTCATCACCCTTTATGCAGGCTATTTCCTCGGCTATCACAGCATCACTTCTAAGCACAAGACCTGCAAGACTGGCCCTCCAGCAGAGCCAGCAGATCACTGTTCAGGCCAGTACTTCTGTTCAATCTAACAGACGCAGTACTTCTCTTCCTATCTTTACATCATCTCTGTTCAGAAACTACCAGACCATATTTCTCCCAGATCCCTCCCCAGATACAGTGGTGCCTGTGTTTCCAAAGCCCATCGCTCAATGTCTGGAACAACGACTCCTGTAAAACCCATCACCGACACATGGCATTTCTCTGACACATTTTAGGGATGCCTGGCAGAAATATTTTTCCAAGATGTTTTTCTGATGCTATCTTTCACCACAGCATGACAGCCTGCAGCTTTCTAAACAAAGGAAGCCAGTTCTTTTTACATCCAAAAAAATCGCATCAAGACCTTCTTTGGGAAGCAGCCTTTTGTAAAGCGTTTCTAGACATTTTCCTAACATATTCAATGCCGTATACGGGCTTTGACAGTGCCTGTTTAGGAGGCTCAGCACAAGCCATGTTCTCTGCTGTCTCAGCACTACAGCTGGGTTAAATATTTCTTGCAGTGACCAGTTTATTTCCTGGAACCATAGTTTGGATCAGGCTGAAAGTATTTGAAAATTCAGGTCAAATGCCCCGAACAGGTCAGTATTAAAAAAAATAAAAAAAAAAAAAAGATCTGGGCATCTCTCAGCCCAACACCCTCATATCTCACCTCCTAGCTGTTGCTCTACGTGAATTACTGTGGAGCAGCAGAGTTCAGAGCCTGCCTCTGTACCTTGCGATCACAGCGCCACGGGCACTGTCATTTGCGATGTGGGCTCAAGTCCCCTGGGACACAGTAGGTCTTCACACCCATCCCTTCTTCTGGCTCAATGTTCTGGCCACAAGGATAATGCACAAACCTATTCACCCCTCACTGCAGCTTCTGTCACAGTGCCTCAATTTAACCCTCCATTTCCCTCACTTTTTGCTAAATAGAGAAAACACGTTTCCTTTTTTCACCAAAAGGAAAACTCAACATTTCTTCCATTTTAGTGAGAATAACTGAAAAATATAAAGCTCAACATGAGGCTTTTTGGCTGTAGGTTCAATTGCTAAGCCGAGCATAATTGTCTGGCCTTCCTGCAGATATCCTGAACCCAAGGCAAGGACTCTTATGACCTTTTTCAGGTGACAAAGTGCCTTGAGCTGCCTTAGATGAGGAAAGCCAAAAGCCTGGGCTAGATTTACGTGCAACTTCAGCTTAGGAAGCCAACACTGGAAAGAAGGAAAAGAGTTTGCTGTCAATGAGAAACACCTTCCGCACAGCCTGGTAAGTACCCACATGGCTTCCAGCTGCAGTCTTCACTGTGATCTTTAATACAATTTCAACCATTTCAGCTCGGGCTGAGGAACCTCCATCCATCGGCTTGTTAAAGGCATAGCTGTGATGTGGCTAATGAAGATGTCCAACCGCTTCTCTCCCACCTACCTAGGACCCTATGAAAAGCTACCTAAGACCCTAATTTTTGGCGCCTCAGCTTCTGCTTTCCTCTCCCTACTTTGTATTTTGCATTTTGAACATTCCCTCTGCCCACAACATTTTCTGCACCAGAGTGAGCTCCTTTGTAAATTAAAACCCTTCCGCTGAGACCCAGCCTACAACCCTTTGCAAAAACAGGTTAGCTAACACGTACTGCTGCCCACTTCTTCGCACAGCTCCCTTTGGCAATATCCATAGGATTTTGCAGTGCTAGGAAACACTGGCTCACAGGTGGCTAAATTGTATAGACTGTGCTAAACAAGGGAACACCAGAGACAATAAATAATCCCATGTCGGACAGGGGGAGGTCTGGCATAACTTTAGCTGCTGTCTTTAACATTCCCTGTTGTTGAGCTTACAGAGGCTGCAACCCAACAGCTCCAGCCACCAACTCCGCCTGCTTATATGAGGCACTTGATAACACAGTGCCCTTTAGAACCCAGGCTCAGCAACGCGTTGGGGAATTCCTCTGCAAGGTTTCAAAGCTCCTGGGCCCTGACAACACCCACAGAGCAGGACAAAACACTCCCAGACGAGTTGGACCCTTCTGCCAATAAATTCAGCTGGCTGCTCACAGCAGGACACTCCTGTGGGTTAACTGCTACTTCGCCACTGCCCTACCAATGAGCTTATGGTGGTTTAGCCTCTGGCAAGCCAGACCTCTTGATAAGAGATTGGCATCATCTGTCCCCACTTTGCTGACTGCAGCCACCAAATCCCAGGAGGGTTGCACGCCCTGCCGTCACAAAGTAGTAAAAAAACAAGTCTCCTGCCCTCCCACTCAAAACTGGAGATAATTTGAAAGACAGCTGAATTTCTACTTGATGAAAATGAAACCCAGAGGGGGGAAAAAGCACAAGAGGGGCCAGGGAACTTTTTTCCCCCAAAAGGCTGAGTTGCATCAGCTGGAGAGACAGAACAAAACACAGCAGTGAAAAAGATGATCACAACCGAGCTTGTAAGGGCAGCAATCATCATTCAAGCAAAACTGAAACGTTTCACCCATGGCTTTGTGTATCTTTGCCAATAAGGAGATGTTTGGATTCCTCTCCTAGCACGGCGCACTTGAACTCAGCTGCATAAACACAACCCACCTTGCTGACAAACGTGCAAGTGGACGTAGGCTGACTGGCAGCACGGCCCCAGCAGCTCTTTGCCTGCTGCGAGCTAGGCCGTTAGTGGGGCAGCAGAGGCAAACGGAGGCTCTTATTTCTCCCAAGCATGAGCAAGCTGGGACAGCACTTTCCAATATAGCTGCGTTTCTTGCCGATGCATGGAGGAGGTCCCACTGATCGAGGCCTTTCCCTTCCTCAGGGAGGAGGAAGCCTGTTCCAGCCCTTTTCCTGCACAGCCACCTGCTTCCTTTGCAGGCTGCGATGGGAACGGGGCCTGCGCTCAGCTGTTTTCTTGCCCCTGACAGCTCCCCGGGGGAGAAGGGAGAGCACCCACACCAGCAGCCGCATCCTTCCTGGTGCCACCCAGGGCTTATCTATAAGAAGCAGCTCACAGCAGCAAGCTTTGCAAAGTAGATAATGCAAAAAACTGGTGCCTTGTACTTCTCTGCACATAAGCCCTGGACATCTACCAGCTGAGATTCCAGGACCTTCCTCAAAGCTGATCCATAAGGCAGTGGCCAAATTAAAGTCTTTACCTTCCTAGCACACAACTTTAAGGCTGCTGTCCTATTAACAGCGCATCCAGATCCTAAGGAAAGGGGCACATCTCCTCTGCCACAGACACCAGAGTTGGGTCGTCCTGATATCCAGCATCGCTCTCACTCCCCTCTTTACACTGGGGCTGTCCTGCATGGAGGCTGGCGTGCAGAGACCACGCTGCTACAGAAGGCTCTCAGGGGATTATTCAACCAGCATCACAGCTTCTGGGCCATCTCTTTTCCTGATCTGCTTTCCCTCACAAAACTTCTAGCTAAAACAAGACGCTACTGCAAAAAGTTTTCAACTAAGCTCAGCCTCAAAGGGAGGTCAGTGCCAACACACCTTGGAAAACCTCATTGCCCCATTTAAAACTTTTAAAAATGCAGCCCAAAGATCACAGAAAAAGCAATACTTTTGATTCTCTCCTTGCGTACACACCCATATAATATCACTGTTTTCAACAAAGCTATTCCTGACTTAATGAGATAAGCAGAGAACCAAGTGACCTATTTTACCACGTCCTAAGACCAAAGTCTCTTGCGAAAATGTGTCGCTCAAATGGAGTCACATCTCACCACGAGTATCAGACAGAAACAGGAACATGGCTCCCAAATACAAGGAGAAGTTCGAAAATAGAGGTTGCCAACTTGTCTTTCACTTGGATGTTCTTCTTTCTGATTGCTAATTACCGTACCTTTGTAAGGCTGCACAAAGAGGGATTCAATTTTCAGATGTGGGTTACTTGTCTTCAAGCCACAGCAATCACAAATCCACAGGCTGAAAATATGCTTTCTTCCAAATACATTTTGGCGTGGCCAAGAAAAAAACAGTTCTGTTGCTGTTCAGAAAGGCCTTCTCATATCTCCAGAGATCCCGAGAAGATGGTTTGAGGGTCTGGAGCAGCTCAGCACATTTCAAGTAGCACGGACTAAGGGGGAGGCTAGAGTTGCCTTGAATGAGGCTGTGCTATCTGATGGGCTGCTCTCTTTCTCAGGTTAATCAGAACACAATTCCCACCTCTGACCTACCCCCAGTTTCATGCCTGGAGCATGAAGAGAGCAGTAAAAGCACATACACCAGCCCAAACTCTGGGAGAAACCTTCAATTCCATCTCCTTTTCTACCACCAGAATGGCAAAAGCAAAACTCAAAGCATTTAGCCAAGCTACCCAGTTGGTTACAACACATTTGGATCATAACATGCCTACATAGCCTGTCAAATAACGATACCAACATTAAAACCAATCCATTTCTTCCACACCTTTATATCAGATAGTGTTTATTTCTGTGGCATGGAGCACTAACCTCTCAAAGATATTTGTACACCCACTCCTCCCTGCTGACCAGCTTCCTCACTCCAATGAAGAATGTTTTCAGGAGCTTTAATAAATTCTGGAGGTGAACCAGACCACTAGAACCTATTTAGACTCAAGGAGCTCCAGGAATCCCAACTATCAATAAGCTACAGAAAACATTTTGTAAAAGAGTCAGATACCAGGACTTCCTATGTCTCCTCTGCTTTTTGATTCAGCAGATTCCTGACATCCAGCAGATCAAACATCTGGCTCCCTCAAATACGCACTGAGGAACGTACAAGTCTGGGAAACCTTTAACTGTCACTAGAGAGAGAGATGATTTAAAAGGCATTTTTGCAGGCAGGCCTGTCTCCTAAATGAGGGCACATAGCAGGGAAAGGAGAAATATGCTTGAAAACTGCCATATTCTAACAAACCCTACAATCTATAGCAGCAATTACAAGTTGGCGTCACTCAGAGCAGCCTCAAGGTTGCTCTAAACTGCACTGAAGATGGGGAAGAGGAACACAGGGAGCTTCAAATCCCCTCCAGCCAGGACTCGGTATCATACTATTGACCATCAACACAAGATGTTTGCACCAAGACAAACTGCTGTGCTGAAACCAAAAGCTGCTCACAGAAATTCTCCCATGAACACTTCTAACAAGCAAAAAGAAAACTGGCAGGTGAGAACATAAGCCAGGGAGAAAAAACAAGCCTTTCTCTTCTAAAAGCCCCCACTTAGAGAGAGGGAATCTATAGGCAGGCCTGATTAACGCCATAACCAGAAGATGATGCCAGATCTCAATCTTAAATTTTCAGTAGCTGTCACTAATTTACATCCACTGTACCTCTCACCCTGTAGTATGTTTACTATACAGATGTCTAAGATCAGGGAGCCCTCTCCATGAAGAACCCAAGGGAAGAATATAATTTCTCGGTGGGAACATGCCTCCGTTTTTCAGAAGCTATCTCACCATGACTCCACAACCTAGCCGCAGCGCTGCAGCTGCATGTCCTATGTGCTGGAGTACCTTGGAAGAAAGCAGAGTTTCACAGAGGTCCGATTTCAGAGCAGCAGCTCTTCTCCCCGCCCCACCACATTGCCAGGCATCGTAAGAAGGTGGCATACCTGTACGTGACATGCACTGCAGTGCCAGGCTCATCTCTCTCCCAAATCAAAGCCACTCTATTCGGAGACTTTTCGACATGCTGATCCAAGCAATTTACTGTAAGAAAACAGAGGATTAAACAAAGCCTGATCATAAACAAGGTGCTCTGTAAACTTAGCTTGGTCAAGTGTAACAGCAAGCTAGCGTAAGATGAAACATCATTTGTTAGCTAGCTAGCCACACACTATAACGCTGGAAGTGACAGCGTGTGTAGCACTGGTAAAGCTGTTCTTTGCCATATCTGTAGTATGAAAATACTACAAATACTACACTTAATTGGTACAGCTGCCTTAGAGATGGCATCTCCATGAGAGGCCTCAGCTGATTCAGCTCAGCTTAGCTCCACTGGCTAAGCTTAAACCAGCCCAAACCTCTCCCCTGCTCCCAGCAGCACAAAGACAAGACACTCTTTTGATTGTTTTTGCTGCCCACAGCAGCATTTCACTACATAAATCTGACAGACTGTCTTCCCCAGCTTGCATTTTTAGCACTGCATCGTTTGAATTTTCCAATTAAAGCTCATATGAAACATTTTTATCCCAGGATATAGAGCAGAAGAGCTGAATCTCACCTAACTGAAAATATCTAAAACTTTAGGATCTAGGGTAAACTCACAGAATACAGACATCTACATATTACCAGACATCTGCGAAAGATGAACATGTCTCAAGCTGTGTGCTACACCTCCTAAAGCTTAAAGGTATAAAATTACCCTCCGAAGGTGCATCTCTCCCCCCAACAACTTGAGGTAGAGGAAACCTGAACAACTACACGAGATGCTCAAGTGGACTCAGGGAGAGCACCCACCCTGAAGAAACTTATAGAGAATCCACCCAAGAAACCTTCCTGCTGTTCAGTAGCAACTTGCCTGGTGGTTAGAGATTAACCTTGTAAAGTATTAATTCCAAGCCTAAACTACACTTACTTATTTCATTATAATCTTCCAAAGGCAGTTACTTTATTTCAACAGACAACTATTAAAAACAGTCAGGCACACTGCTGTACAACTCAGAGAAAACCCTTAAAAAATTGCTGAGTTTCAGATCATATTTCCTGGAAACATTAATACTGGTGGGGAAGGATTTCATTTTTCCAGATAAATTAAGTGCAACGAAAGCTGCCTATTGCTGTCACAATTTGTGAAGTTTAAGTAAACTGCAGCCCGGGAGCCAGCTTCAGCTGTTCTTTGATCACAGCTGATTTAGACCACCACACAGAGGGTGGGAATGAGCCCCTAAAGGTGCACAGAGAGAGAAATCCCTCAGAATTCGGCATATTTCATTTCAAGGACTACTGTCAATCTCAAAAATATGAAAAAACACTCTTCAGCTGTTTAAAGTCTTTTATTTTTTAAAGTAAATTCGTGCAGCGATATTATAAAAATAAAGGAAATAAAGCCACTTCTGAGGTAATCCTAATATGATACGGGAGGACAAAAGCTCTAATGGAGAATGCTTTAAGCAGTTATACACTAGTTTCCTCTGTTGTCCATCCACAAGTAATTGGATCTGCTGTGGCTTGGTCCATGACCCTTAGCAATTCCCATCTCCAAGCTCATTGCAGCAACACCCTTACGTATTGCGCCACACTATAGTAAACCACGTTAACGGGGATTCATTGCCAAGCAGCATTTCTTTCTCGTGAGCAGCTGTACTAGCCTTCAGAGGGAATTTCTGTTGCAGTAAACCCCAGCGCAGCCAAGGGAGAGCTTTAGCTCTTTGGTCAGTAAGAACTGGCAGGTGAACCAGGGCCAAATGCTATTATTTCCTTCCTGATCTTAGGCTTACAAGAACCTTTTGCTCATTTTACAAAATAGAATTTAGAGACCTTCCCCTTACTGCTATACCCTAATGGTTTCTCCATAGATTTTCTCGCCTCCACAACAATGCTTGGAAATGATTCATTTCGGTAAGACATGCTCCTGAGAACTCAGTGCCTTGGAAGTGCAGTAGTTTGTCAGGGTATTTTCCTGGCCAGGAGTTATAGTGCAATAAACCCAGAAGCGCTGAAGCTCAGTTCCCCCAAATCCTATTGCAAAGTCTCCCCAAGCAAAAGCAGCAGATGACTCATTTGCCTGTGGTCCAGCTGTGTTGGGAGACAGGCACACAGGATGCTCTGGATCAGGGACCTGAACTGTTGCTGTATTTCTGGAACTAGTTCAAATCAAAAGATCAAGGGACAAACCAGAGCCTCCTAGCAGAAAACTAGCCAGTCGGCTGTGGCCGAGTGCCGTCTTCATCGTGCTTTAAAAGAAGAAAAACAGCAATAGCAAAGCTGTTTAATTCTATGCATCTATGTTTCAGTGGTCTATGATTACTTTTCTTACCTATGCAAAGAAAACTAAGCGGCATTTAGTGCCTGCAGAAGAACCAGACCCAAGACACGATCTAAAATCAGGCCCAGCAATATCTGGATTTCAGACACCTGACCCATGTGGGATCCAGAAGGTGCTGATCCCATCTACAGAGGACAGAAGCAGATCCTCGAAAGTCTCTGTGCTTAGCCAAGATCTTCATTTCAATAGGAATCAATGAAAACAGAAGTTTGGCTAAAATCCTTCTGATTGCTAGGTGCTGGAAGCAGGGCTGTACACACACCTCTATCAACTTGGGATCCACTGCTGGGAACCATCTCCTGGGAGGAGACGTTCCCCTATGTTCTCTGGAAGACCTGAGGAGGGTTTGCTCTTTTGCTGTGAAAAAAGGTGGCCAGAGATGTTACAGTTCCTGCACTTCTGAACCGCAGTCTGGTGATGCAAGTACTCTCTCAGGAACGGGAAATGAAGTTAAGAAACGTACATCCCTGCTAAAAGACTTCATCACCGAGTTGTACTCTAGACAGGACTGGGGCTTACTCCCACTGAATGAAGCAGGGCCACAGAGCACAGAAGAGCCTTCAAGGCAGATATGGCCAGGAAGAAACTCAGAGGTAGTTAGGACTGTCACGGCAAATTTTTCTCTTCCTTCATGTAAGTGGTGAAGTTGGAGGAAAAGACTCAGATCTTCATTTAAAAGAGAAAAGAGGCTGCAGCTTCCCCCATAAAAGATTGGGATTCACACCGTCCCCCACCTTTGGTTCATCTTTGTGTCAGCGCTGCAGAGCCCACCACAGGACCAAGCAGCACCCCGCAACCGGCCGCCGGGTCGAGGGCGGCACAGCCGAGGTCAAGGCATCCCTGCCGGCATGGCGCCGGGGATGCCGCATCCCAGCCCTTCGGCAGGCCTTCGCTCGCCTCTGCCCCGCGCGGACCCAAGGCAGACGCCGGGGCTGCGGCAGGGTTTCCGCAGAAGCGGTGGGCGGCCGCCGGGAAGCAGTGCCAGGGCAAGAGGCTTAGCCAGGGTTATCCCGGCTTCGGATTTTCTCCCCGCTTCCCAGCATTTCGCAATGCCTGGCAGATTTTCTCCGAGCGCCGCCCAACCGAAATCCTCGGGTTTTCCCCCAAAGAGGGGCGCTGGCGAGAACTACCCCAGCGGGAAACCCCGCGGCCAGCCCGAAGGCAGAAGCCGGCAGCACCGGAGGGCAGGGCCGGCAGGGCGGCCCCCAGGGCGGCGGGGCGCGGGGGATGCGCGGGCCCGGGGACGCCTTACCCGAGACGTTGAGGCGGCCGCCGAGGAACCAGCGGGTGGCGCCGGCGGCCGGGCCGGCCTGGCAGGCCGTGTGGAAGGGGCTGTCCCAGCGCAGCGCCCCCCGCGCCACCTCTGCCCAGAAGCCGGCGGGGTCGCGGGCCGCCCGCTCCTGCCAGACCCCGTACCCGCCGGGCGGCAGCGCAGCCGGGCTCCCCGCGTCGCTGCAGCAGCGCCGGGCGGCGACCGGGACCCGTCCCGGCGGAGGCGGGCGGCTGAGGGCGCGCAGCACCCGCGCTCGGGCCGCCGCCAGCGCCATGGGGCACAGCCCTGCGCCGCTGTCGCGGCCCCGCCGCGCCCGTCCCCGCCAGCCCCGGCACCGCCCCCGGCCGCGGAACAGCCCCCGCCCGCCGGGAGAGACCGCCTGCGGGGAGGGGCTGCCCCCAGCGGAGCGGCCCCGGGAGCGCCCCGCGGCCAGGGGCACCCCGCTCCCCAAGGACCCGGGGGTGCCCCACACCCCGAGACACCCCTGCACCCGCACGGCCCCGGGAGCACCCCAAGAAACACCCCTGCACCCGCACGGACCCAGGGTCGCCCCGCACCCAGGGACGCCCCTGCACTCCTGGGAGCATCCCACACCCAGAGACACCCCAGCAGCCACAGGGCCCCGGGAGAGCCTGCACCCTCACACCCATAGCACATACACTGGTAGAGAGACATCTACCCAAATACACCCCTGTGTCCACACAGCCCTGGGAGCAACCCCCCTGCACCCCCAGAGACACCCACAGAGATGCACCCTGCACTAACACTACCCTGGGAACATCACCTGCACAGACAGGCAGGCAGAGGGGCACCCCTGCACACACCCTCATCACCATGGACACAGGCGCCCAGGCACAGCCAGGCACTTCAACACACACAGCAACACTCGGCGCACATGCACACTGTCCTGTCGACGACGGCTCTATGTCACCACACGCCTGGACACCAACCACAAAGTCAGCACAGCACAGCACACACGGTCTTCAAACGGCGTGCCCAGCCCTTGTGCACAGACAGTGCTTGTGCACGTGGGTAGGTGGCGAACATGCTGTGTCCTCGCGCACTGCCACGTGTCATACCCCTGTCCCGTCTTTGCTCGAAACGGGGTAAGTCTCTCTAAGTGCATACACATCCACTGTTTGCTTGGCAGCCCTGCGAGCATCGTCATTACCACAACGTGGAGCTCCTGGCTTTGATGTCACTACACTTCTGTCTTAACGTCAGCACCAGATTTAACCCTGACTTTACAGTGCAAACCCCCAACAATGAGCAGCGAGATTTTACAGCACGTAACACGGAGCTTCTTCCCTCTGCGTAGCAGGGACATCTTTGCTGGCATGAAGAAACTAATTCTTTCAGGCAGTTTGGTCCAAGCCTCCCAGCAGAGTTCAAAAACTCACGTTAGAGCGGCAAGGTCTAGGCATCCTTAAGAAGTGCCAAACTATCTGAGCGCCAACTCAACTCATGCCCAGAGTTTGGGCAGACAAAGCACATTTCATGTTCGAGATTAAAAACTTGAACCTACTCTTTATGCTAAGCTGAAGCTTGTTCCGGCAGTGGTAGAGACAAGTAGTGTTTTCTATAAATTTTTCCTACCCTAGATATATCACCGGAGACTTTATCTAAGTAAATAATACAGATTTTATCAGGATTTGGATTTCTGGCACTTCTGACGTTTGCAGCTTTGTTTTATAGGTAAAGTACAAGAATAAATATACTCTTAACGTCGTTGTAAAGTTGGCATTACCGCACTGCTAATGTAGTTCGGTATTCCTTCCTTATGTTTTAAACGCCAGTGCTCCGGTTTGCCCAAGTGCTAAGTTACAAACAGCAGCACGAGTGCCACCTGGTGCCAGACAGGAGTATGGAGAGCTCTTCGGCTTTCACTTGGTTTGCTTAAGGATTGCTCAGAAGTTTTCTATCAAACATTACTTATATGCAAACCACCCCCCCTCCCCAGGATTTCATAGTAATACTTTTTACAAAACAAGCAAATGAGTTGTCAAAAAAACTGCGCATGAATTTAAATTCTTTGGCCTGAAAAACTAGCTGTTTCATTTGCAGACCTTGAAATCTTCTGGGAATGGTGCCCTCCTCCGGTTTTCTTCCACATAAGGCTGATTTTACTTTTCCACCACCAAGTTTTATTTTTCTCATTCTTCACCAGACCACTCCCCACCCTCAAGTTTTGACTGTCTTTTTCCTCAAAGAAAGCCATGACTGTCATCAACACAACTCGGATGTAATCCAGCCTGGAGGCCACCCGATCTCCCCATTCAGCTGGGCTGCTGGACAGGACAAGCACAACCCCAAATCTCCTTTCTTACCTCCAAGAGAGCTGAGGAGAGGGGAGATGAGTCCCTGAGATTTTGCGATGTCTACTTGTCCCAGCTATGACTTTCTGGCGGTGAAGGCTGCCACCAGGCTCTTGACTTTTGAAAGCTGATGGGGGTTACAGCAATTCACATTATTAAGTATGGCACTTGAGTATGTCAGGAAAGGCTGGCACTGGGTAAAAGACAGGTTATGGAATTGCTTCCTGCATTTGCGGTGTCTCCATTCAGAAGACCCTCCTGGCATTATGGAGTCCAAACAGCGATGCGATGCTCTGTGGAAGTCCAGTAACTGTGATCTGCAAATGCCACCTCTCTATGGCAGCTCCCAAAGGCTTGTGGCTGCCAGGGTAGAAGAAGTCATTCCCTGCTGCAGCCAAGTTCCCTGGCACGGCCTCGTGGTCCAGCCAGGCAACCTCACTGTCTTGCAAGAGATTTTAGCAGCTAAGAGGATCACCTGCTAAATAGCTGCAGCCCTTGGCATATATTATGGGTCTTTTGTGCTGATATGACAGCAGGCATTGATGAACCAAGCCAGCAGTGGTTGGAGTAGGGGGTGAGTTTGGCTGCGGGTATCTCTTGATAAAACAACAGATAAAAAATTCAAAAACAAAACAAAACAAAAAAAACCCCAATCCCCCACATCTTTGTACTCGTATTCCTACTACTACCAACAGTGTTATTTATTGGCCTCATCTTTGATTCCTGCCAAGATGTACAAGACTTTCTCAATGCAGTGTGCAAGCCCTAAAAGTGCCAGCATAAAGCTGAACACAGGCAGAGGTGTTTGCAGGATTGGGACCTTCAACTGGAAGCTCTCAGGTACAGGATTTTCATCCCTGCCAGGTTAAAGAGCACCTGGCATCCTAGCAATCCTGGTGGCTTTTCCACATCCATCCCTGGCCCACTGGAGACAGTTTGAAACCTCAGCCTTCAGCTGAAGCCACCCTGGTTAGAGCCAGGACTCCACCAGGTGGGCTAATCCCAGTTACAGCCTCCACACCACAGCAACTCTCCATGGGCTCATTTTGCATTTACCCCACAGACCACCTCTTGCTCTCCCTGGTGAGCACCAGGCCTGCACTACTGGGGAGAATGAGAATATCAGGGATTTCTGCTCGTGCCCCTCTCCCAGGCACGGCTACCCTATGGGCACGCACATCGATGCCCTCTGACAGCTTTGCTTTGCCTTTCTATCTTTTCTGTCAAAGCAGGTATTTGACGTGAGTTATGTTTCCCAGTTGCTCACCCCCCTATTTTTCCCTTAATGCCCTAAAAAGGAGAGTAAGAAGATGGTGAAATCCATGACTGCCATTTGGTTATCACTGTTCTGCTCCTAACGGTAGTTTCCAGCGGTCTTCCCAGACGGTGTGCACACAGCTGATATCTGCCCCCACAAAGAAAGGCAGGGCCAGGCAAAAATGTCAGAGCCATGTACACACGGGTCTCTGTTAGAAATCTTCCCAAATCACAATTAACCCAGATTTTAATAAAATCTTTTGATCATTTTCAGCGACATTTGGATCTGCAGATGAAATTGGACATGTTCCCAGGTGGCTGTTCCAGTGGGTTCGTGGGCCCATTCAGCTCCATCTGCAGAGGAGAGGGCTCAGAGGGAGGTTTAGAGCAGGGATGAAATAAAGCTAAAATGCAGTTGTTCAGGTACCACTTTAACTGAGTGGCACAGATCAGCACGGACCTTGGGTCCAAAGCAACAGGAACTACAGAGGGTTTGAAGGGGCAGAGTACTCAAGGTAATCGGGCACATGAATCTTTGCCTGATCTGCTTACATCCAGCCACACCTGAAATAAAGGTCTAAACAGTAAGAAAAATAGATTTGCTGCTCTTCCATTTATGAATGTGTAATAAATGCCCAGTAAGTGACAAAGGAGAAAAACAATATTTAGAAATATCCAAATAACTGAAGTGCTTTTAGACAGATGTAAAGAGACTAAAAACCATCTCTAACATTATAGAAATATCTTGCAAATATTTAACTCACAAAATTGGACATATTTCCCTTAAATTGGCTGCAAGGTTTGCATTTGCTGTACACAGCACAAACACCACTTAGAAGTGTTAAAAAAATCATGAACAAAAATGCCTTTTCTCCCCCAAGAATGTTTCAAGAAGCATGATACAAATTCATGATAAGGCTGTTGGAGACCCAGTGCCCAGCTGAACACAAAGGCAGATAGAGCGCGCGGTGCCTGCCCGGGTGCAGCGTGCAGCACAGGACCAAGGAGCAGAGCCCAGCTCTGCATCAAGAAGCAGGAGAGTGCAAACGTCTGCCATGCAAGGTCTGGCTGCAATGCACAGCGCAGCACGGGGCATGGCTGCCACATGCACAGTGGCGGTGCACAGTGCAGGAGCACCCCGCAGGGTGTGGGCACAGGGGTGTCTGGTGCTCCTCCAGGCCGTCTGTCCAGAGTGCATGGAGGGCATGCTGTGTTTGGCATTAGAGAGCCAATGCCTCAGGGGCACTGCTCAGAGCCCGGTACCTAGTACGGAGTCGGCTTCCTTCTCCTCTTGAGACTCCTTGCCACCACTGGTAAAGTACCGCACTGGGGCAATCAGTAGCAAAAGAGATCACTGCTTTTTCTGGATATCCTTCCCTGCTAGTGCCCATACTCTCCATCTCACTTGCCATTAGCCTGCCCAGGCCATCAGTTTTCCCATCCTCAAGAGTTTCCTGCGCAAGGCTGGATTTCAAACCAAAGGGATTCAGTGCTGTTGTTGATACTGATTAACACTGAACTTCCCTTGCCATTTGGCTCCTCTCCTGCACCAGCACAGTCTGCGCTGTTTTTGCTATGATGTGCTTTGTTCCAGAAAGTCCTTGCTGATGAACCTCCCCATCATGCTGGCTTCCTCTTGGGCAGCACTTGGGCTGCCCACCCTGAGGGGGGACTGCAGGCTTCAGCACCAAACTCTTCTGTCCCCTCCAGCTTGCTACTAGGCTCAGTGTCCACATGTGGCAGAAGCCCACTCATAGGCAAACAATTGCCTGGGGGAAACCACTGAGAAAGTTAGGAAGCCCCCAGCTCTCACTTGACTTCCACTTCAGCTGATCAAGTGGTATTGCCTTCTCCTTTCAATTAAGGTCAGAGACACAAGTTGCAACATAACTGTGACTGCATGAAAAACTGCTTTCCCAGGAGAGGGGTTGAGGGACCCAAAGAGGCTGTGGTCTCTCCATCCCTGGAGATCTTCCAAACTGGACTGGACAAGTCCCTGTTCTAATTCTGAAGTTGGCCCTGCCAGCAAGGCAAGGCCCTCGCCAGCCAGGGCCCAGTATTGCACTACCCAAGCAAGGTAGATGCAGCGGTGGTAGCCAGCTTCAACCAAAAGCCCATCATCAGGCAAATTTGTGGTGATGAGGCAGCTGTGGGGTTCAAGCCAGGTAGTCAATCTACAGACCAGGATCAGGTCCAGTGATGATAGCCTAGCTCAGACACTGTCCAGTGATTCCTCAGCAGTCCTATACTGACAAGACAGCTTCAAGCTCAAACAAGGAAGTCCATCCACAGGTCAGGGTCCATGGACAGGTACAGCTGTGGTTGAGCTGGAGATCAGCACAGCATTGCTCAGGCAGGGACTAAATACTAAGCTGAAATAGAGCTCATGGACCCATGCGCAGGGTGTAGGTAGAGCCCCCGATGAGGCTGGTAAGAGCCATTAAGGCTTATTAGTGCACTCAGGACCAAGACAGTTTCTTCCAACACAACTCTGCTGCTGGGTCTGTGCTTGGTGCTCCACCAGCCTTCTGCTGGGCTGTGAGAACCCTGCCCTCAGCCACGCAGGCTCCTTTCCCCCAGCGAATGCCCATATGGATGTTGGCAGCAGGACATGGCATGAAGGAGCTGGCATCTCTGGCTGGGAATCCCTCCCCTGGTTGCATCCCTCCATGGGGAAAGCTCTGCCAGGCCCCTGGGCATATCTGGGAGGCAGCCTGGGAGACCAGTGTGCCAAAGATGTCCATGGCAGCAGGTAGAATGCTGAAAAAGGGGCCTAAAGGGCACCGAGAAGCATGTGAGAGGGCCTTTGCACGGGAAGCTCCCCCACCTTCTCCCTTTGCTTTGCCTGCTTCCTTCGAGCCTTCTCAAACCCAACACCAGGGGCCAGCACATAAGGATACAAGTGATGGGGACTTGACTTGCAGCACAGAGAGCTCATGCAGCAACTGTCAATCATCTGTCAATCATCTGTCAATCATAGACCTAGAATGACAGGGATGAGGATGCAACTGCCTGTGAAGGGTTGCGTAACACCTTGGGACCTGGGGGCTGAGCCCCTGCAGGGCTGGAGACTCCCTGGAGTCTCTGCAGGATGCTTCTGCCAAGCAAGCCCTAAATGCAGGGAGAGCAGGGCCACCTCCAGCCAGTGGAGGAACATTACACGGGCCTGGTAGCCCTGTTCTCCCTGGTCTGAGTGGCTGGGGGTGGCCACAGCTATGGTGGTTCTACCTTTGCACAGGCATGTCTGCAGGTATGTCAATCTTCATAACATATCCCCCTCATCACCACCCTGGCCCCAAGGGACTGCTTTGGGAGGGGAAGAGTCCTGGCTAGGAGATACATCCCACAAGGGATTGGGGAGCACCACAGCCCTGTGGAAGCTGGTGTGACATCCCACACATGGCATCAGATGTGAACCTCCAGCTAGGGACCAACAACAGGTTGGGTCACTCAGGTGGGGACAGGGAGAAGGGATGAGAGTGTTGCAAGTCTGCGGAGAGGGTCTGGGAGGAGCGCCTTTTGCAGTGTGTTGTGTGAACATCTATAGGGCACGAGACAGTGCACATCCACAGTTTGGGGCACAGGTACAAGGTACAGCTGGGGATATGGGCAATTTGCAGTGCATATCTGGGATGAAAGGGAACAAGAAAGCATAACTGCGTGCACTGCACAGCATATCTGTAGGAGCCACGTGCTTATCTGCGCTCCGAGTACAACGTGAGTAGTGGTGAGCTGGAGCATGGAGGATGGCACATCCCTGGAGCAGGGGCGCAGCTGTGTACCTCAGGGCGGGGGAACAGGCGACTGCCTGGGGACAGGCACACTGCTCAGCCACGTGCAGGGAGAGGCTCACTTGTGTGAGCCATTTCTGCGTGTGGTGCAGTTTTAGTAGCACTGGTGCTGCGCCCGGCTGTGGGCTGCTGCGCCTGTTCCCAGCCCTGGCAGGGCAGGGCCTGGCCCTATGCAGATGGGGACGGTGCTGGTCCTGGCGGTGCAGTGTCCGGCCCAATGCTGGTGGTGCTGGTCCCAGTCCCAGCGCAGTGTCCAGCCCAGACTATGCTGGTGCTGGCACTGGCAGTGCAGCGTAGTGCACCAGTCCCTTGCTGGTGGTCCTAGAGCTGGTCCTGGCTCCAGAGCACTGGAGTAAAAAACCCGAGGCCAGCACTACTGGGGCTGACTCCGCTGCCAGCCCAGGGCAGTGCCAGCCCCACACTGGTGACACTACCTGTCCCAGCGCAACACAACGCCCAGCCCCAGGCAGATGTGCTGACTCTGGCCTTCATCCCAACAGTGCAGTGCCCAGCTCCACGCTGAAGGTGCTGGTGACAGTCCCAGGCCCAGTGGGACAGTCGTGGCGACACAGTCCCAGGACCAGTGTGCTGGTCCCAGTCAAAGCGCAGCACCTGGCCCTCTGCAGACAGTGCCAGCATGGGTCCCCGTCCCCGGGCCGTGCAGTGCCCAGCCGCATGCTGGTAACGCCAGTGCTGATCCCAGCAGTGCAGAGACGAGCCTTGCACCAGTCCCCGTCCTGGCAATGCCCGTGATCGTGCCGGCGGTGCGGGTCCCGGTCCCAGAGCGGGGCAGTCCCGTGCCGGCCCGGCTGCCAGGGCGGTGCTGTGCCGTCCCCAGCCCCACGCCGGTGCGGTGCCCAGCGTCCCGTGTCCCGGCGCGCTGCATGCCCAGTTCCGTGTGCCGGCAGTGCGGTGCCCGGTGCCGGTGGCGGTGCGGCGCCCAGCCTCACGCCGGGGCCGGTTGCCGGTGGCGGCGGGGCGGGCCCGGGGCGGGCCCGGCCGGGCGGGGGCGGCCCGCGGGTGATGTCAGGCTGATGCTATCGGTGCGGCGCGCGGTGCATTGTGGGCGAATCCCGCCGCCCGCCGCGGCTCCGAGGGGGAGGATGCGCCCGGGGCCGGCCCGCCCCACAGCCGCAGCCGCAGCGCGCCGGGCCGGCGGCACCGAGCCCGGCCAGCCGCACTGAGGGGCGCGGGGCATGCGCTACCCACGCCGGCCGCAGCGGGAGGCGCCGGCTGCGGCGGGGCCAGGTGAGCCGAGCCGGGCCGCGGCGGCCGTTGCGGTCATTGGCGGGGGAGGGGCGTCCCGCTGGCGGCTGGGGAGGTGTGGTGCCGCGGGCCGCACCGGGCCGGGCCGCTCCGGGGCTGCGCGCGGGGCACTGTGGGAACTGTAGTTCGCCCCTCTGCCCGGTGCCGGCTGCGGAAGGGGAAGGGTCACGCGCGGAGGACTCGGGTTCCCAGCATGCCCGCGGGGCTGGGCGGACCCGAAGCGGAGTGACGGGCGGGGCCACCAATGAGAAGGCGCGCCGGGGTGGGGCGAACCATCTGCCGAGAGGGGCGGTAGGGGGTGGGGGGGGCGGTGTGCCGGCAGCTGCAGTGCAGGGGCGGACGCGGCCACCTCCTCGGCGGGGGGAGGCGGGGCGGCCCGAGGTGAGGGGCAGGGCGGGGGGGGCCCGGGGCGGTGGCGGGGCCTCCCTCTGCCCGCGCCCCGCCGCGTCCTGCCCGGGCAGGCTGCGGGCCGGCGGGTGCCGGGGCTCAGGGCGAGGCCCGGGGGGTGCCCGCCGGGGGAGGGGCGGGCGGTGGCCTCGCAGGGGCGCGGGCGACGGCAGCGTCGTGTGGGGCCGAGGGCGGCCTGAGCGGGGGTGCCCTGTCCCCCCGCGCCTTCAGAGGTTCCGCCGCGGAGGGAATGGCCCCGCCGGGAGGTGCCTGGTCGCTCCGTCGCCCGCCCGGCCCCCGGGGTCGGGGTGGGGGCTGAGGTGCGAAGGCAGCCGGTGGCCTTGTGCCGGGCGGCCGGGCCGGGGCCTGGGGGGCCGTGTCAGGTGAACCTACGGGGGGTGTCAGCTATTTCAGCGAGGCCAGGCTGCCGGCCGGGGCGAGGGGGCGAGGGGACGAGCATCCTTCCAGGTGTCATTAGGTGCCTGTTTAACCCGGTGCTAGAAAGCCAGCCCGTTTTGTAGGGGCTTTTAGGGAGGGAGCGTTTTCATTGTGGTATTTTGGGATAACTCTTTGGTGCTTGGGTTTGAGGCGGGAGACAGAGTTTCTTCTCAGCTTTCGTGGGGTGGGAGATTTTACTCCTGTGTGCGTTGCCATGTCTCCTGCAGCTTTTTGGCTTGAAGTCTCCTGCCATTGTGTCTTTATTCCTCGTGGTGCCCAAGTTTGCATTGGCAAATGCGACTGTAGTCATTATGCTTTCCCTGCTTACTGAGAGAGGAGGTATCCAGTAACCTGGGTCTGACCCACTGAGAACTTTCAAGATGAACACTATGACCTTGAAGTGCATCTTGTATTTAACGAGGAACCAGTGTACTATATGAAGGGCTGGAGTGACACTGCCACTCCATCAGTGTTGCTGAACTACTTGCATGCCAAGTGTTCACAAGATGCCTTATGTTTTTTTGGGGGTTGAGGTTTCAATACCTGTTGCTATCATGTGTCTGAGCAGTCCAAACCAGCTGTATATTAAAATCTTTCTTCTATATTTTTAAATTTCCTTAGGCTTGCAAGGAGGAAGTATAGAATTTGACTGATAGAAGGAAAGGTTTCCTAATCTTACCATTGCAGGTTAATTTCTTTATATTCCTTGTACTTTCACTGAAAATGCTACCTTTTAGCAACAAACTTCTCGAGAGTCACAATAGACATTTTTCAGCCTGAGAACTTTTTCTTTGTATGAGTGAAATTTAAACCCACATTGTGTGTGGAATAGTGTTGAGGGAACATTAGCACACCCCAATGCTTATAAGTGCTGTGCCTATACAGGTGCTATGAATAAAGGGCAGTGTGCATCAGTACTGTCTCACTAGTAGTTATTCACCACATTTCAGTGTATCAGCTTCTTTTGAGACTATCTCTCAGTATAAAAGGGGCAGGTTAGGAATTACGTGTTAATGTTTTGGCTTTTTTTCCTTTGTGTGCTGGTGATCATCCAGCTCATAACAAGCATTCTCACGCTGATGTATGTGGGATCAGAAACTTTTGAGATGCGATGCTCAGGAATGGTGTATGTGGTGACCACTGCTGTTACTTTTGTGTTCTGTGTGCTTTTGCATGCTTTATGAAAATCTCATTCCTTCAGGAATGGGCAAAGTTCCTCTTCTCTGACTGGCAAAGAAAAACACTGGAATTATCATTCCCTTGTAGAACCATTTTATCAGGATCAGTCTTGGGGATACCTGCCTAACCTTTTTTCCTTGGAATAGTTAGCAAGAGGAAAGTCGGATCCCCATCAATGCTCTTGGTCCTCCGGAAAGGAGTGTTTCTGATGTTAGGAAATCTATTTCACCAGCTCCCAGGGTTGATGCTAATGAAGTGGTGCTTGTGGCCCCCATGTGGATTTCCTTCCCCTTCCCTCTCTGTCCCAACCCCAATGTTTGGTGGCGAAGGCAAGTGTATCTCTACACTGCAACAAGCAGCATGGAGCTCTCCTCCATTGGAAGTAGGTGGTACTCACTCCAAAGCAGGAGTGATCAGACAGATCCAGGAAGAGCCAAATCCCTCCTTCATCTTTAGTGCTGGGATCCCTTCATGCTGCTTCTTGCCCTTTCTTGGAGAAAGATTGCCACATCACTTTATAGCTTATTAGGTAGCCCACTACTCTCTTGTGGGTCTTGCTGTGGGCTCACCTCTTCAATTATGTCCTGTCAGTTTTCTGCCTTGGTCTTATTTAGGTATGTATCAATGTGCAGGGTCCAGATAAACTCTGAAGGAATGACTCCCCATTCTCGGAAGGTCCTAGATTAGATTCATTTGCCAGAGCTCCATAATGACCTTCCAGTAATATTGTTTCACTTTGAAAACAGAGCAGAAGACAGAAAATAGGGCCTTATAGAGGAATACGTCTCTATAAAGTCCTCAAGGGACTCTAAATTGTCCCCTGATTTTTAAGGGTTTGTTGGCTTTGTTGGTATCTTCTCCTTTGAACATTGCAAGGCACAGCCCAATATTTGCTGGAGTCATTGTGGAAGCATTTGCTAAAAGGACATTTAAGCTCTGCTCTTCAGAGCTTAAAGATTAACTTAAGCTCTTCAGTTTACTGAATAGATACAGAATGGGCACGACTAGTCCTTCCCTCCCCTTCTTCCATCAAAAATAACCGAAAAGTGGGTATTCCTCTGAAAAATCCTGAAATCCCCTTAGATGTTATTGTGGGACACCATCCAATTGGAATAAATGTTAAGATTGCTTTGGGAGAGAGGAATAAGGAAGGCCACCTATGAGGCCTCCCTTCCTAGGGCAGAGGAAGAATGGGAGAATCTGTTGGACGTTTATTGAAGTGTTAGGAAGGAGAGGTGGGAGGTGAGGGAGATGATGTGATTTTTACACCATGCGTCTGAACCCGAGTTGAGACTCCCTTGCCTGTAAGAGTCTTGCCAGCTACAAACTGGGCAATGGCAGTCCTCCATGTCATGCAGGACCAGCTCTTGGTCTTCTCCACAACAGTGCCCACATACAGCCTGTGTATCACACTGTTGAGACAGTTATCCCAGAAAATATGGGAAATAATCTAGCAATAACAGTGTGGCTTGGAACTCAATGTATCAAGTGTTTTTTCACACGAACTTTTCAATTTTTTGGAGACCAGCAGATACATCAATATATAAGACTTGCTGGGGGGGGTGGAAATTGCCACCATCGTCAGATGTCAGACTCGCAATCCCTTTTGGTCTTACCCGGTTCCACGCTGTTTTCCATTAAGTCTTTTTCGCTACTCAAGAGCTGTTTACATGGGAAAGGGTCTTTTTTTGTAGTGAGAAGGAAGATGTTGACAGCGTGATGGACTGTAGATGTAATCAGATAAGATGTGCTTGGAAACCCTTTCCTTTTGGTGTCAAGCCGTGTCATCTTTAATTCTGTGAACAATATGAGAGGAACAAATTCTGTGAACAATATGAGAGGACAAACTGCAGATCATGGGCTGACTCCAGCTGTATAGGCGCAATGGGGAGCAGAGGGCGCAGATTTCCTCTTCTCTGGAGAAATGGGGCAGCCTAGCCTTAGCAAAGAGATTTAGTGTCAGCCATGATAGGTGGAAGTGGTTCCTCGCATCCATGCGACAGTAAATGTTAGGAGGCTCACCGTCAGCCCGGAGGCTGCATGTGTAGAAAGCTTTGGTGGCCTACCAATCAGATATGAAAAGACTGCAAAAGGGATAAGGAGAAGTTGATGTCTAGTGAAAAGGTTTTGATTATAGGATTATCAACGCAACTGCTCAGGCCAAAACCCTGTATTGCTCCAGCCCTTTTTCTACCAGTGACCAAGAGATGATGCTTAAGGAAAGGCTAAGAGGACACGTATAACATGCTTGCCCTAGTTATACCCTTCTTGGTGTTGCAGTCCACAGTTTTTCAGTCTTTTTATTTGTTAGCCTGAATAATTTTGTACCTACACAAGGTGTGTTGTTCCACTGGTAACAGCACTCTGTTGTGAAACCCAGCTATGCATTCCTGTGTGTTTTCCTCTCTTTTAGCCAGTTATTAGTTTCAGAGAAACTTTAGTTTTATCCTAACATCTTAATTTTTAAGGCCTTTGGTCTGATACCACACCAGCAGGTTTTGGCTATCCAGAGACATTGTTATTAATGAGATATTAGTGAGGCACTATCTGTGTGCTTGTTGAGTCTTCCTAAAAGCACCTAGCCTTTCCCAATAGGTGTGTAAATCATGACTTCTACCCCCTGCCTGCCAGTTAGTTTTGTTTTTTCATTTTCTGTTTTCTGAACATGTCTGATGCAGAGGTAAGACACTGATTTTCCAGATCCTCTGCAAAGCTCTTTAAAATAAACAACAACCAAAAATCCTTGGCATCTTCTTTCTTATCTTTTCTCTATTCAGTCTTTCTATTTCTTGTCTGTCTGTCATCCAGCAGACTGGCTGGCTGGCCTCTGGTCAGGTATGTATGGAAAATATGTAGTTTTTATCGTAGAAATTTGCTTAATCTCTTTAAAATCATCAAGGAAAAAATACCGTAGTTAACTTGGAAGGATTTGTGCTGTGTTCTTCTTTCGTGCACATCTTCTATTTTTAAAAGACTTTTTGTTTGTACAATTTAAAGGACCAAGCAGAAGTTGCACTGGCCAAAGACTCTTTTTTTTTTTTTTTTTTTTTTTTAAAGGTGATCTATTTCTGTCCTTACTCAACAAAGTTGAGTTACTGTTGAGTTATAAAGTTATTATTTAAAATTTCATCTTGGTGACATGTCATGATCTCCACGAGGAAACTGAAGTTCCCCATTGCTGCCTGTTTCCTAAAGGCACAGCCCATCTGTTCTCCCATGGCAAATCACCGTTGCTGCTTTATTCTGGTCCAATGGGGTAGTTTTACTTCTACCATTTTTTCTGTTTAGGCTTGATACAATTAATTTATCTATCTCCTTTGAGTCTATTTTTTTTTTTTTTTAGTATGTAGTACTATTCCTCCCCTTGAGTGACCTGGCCTTTTTCTGTGTACCTTTTTCCCTGTCTACCTTGCCACCCTGTTAACAGGTTCCTGGGGTATATGTTACCTCCATGTTCTCCCTTGAATCCATACATCCTAGTTCCCCACCTTACTTCTGAGACCTATTTCATCTGTTTGGTTTTCTGCGGCCTATTTAAATATCATATAACCCCGAAACTGCTGTTTGGGAGGGGGGCTGTTTCTTCTAAAATTCTGCCCCTTTTTTCCCTAACCTGCATCAGAAGTTACAGAACTTGGGATTTCACTCAGGCTGTCATTCCTGGCCTTTATACCATTGAAAGCCATACGGATCATGCTTGCCAGCTTTTCCATGGGGTGATATAGAAATGGCTGTTCTGGATTAGACCACCCAGCATGTTACCTGTGACTGAGACCAACGCTGAATGCCCGGGGGGAGCCGGAGGTTGGAGCTGGTGGCCAGTGCCATTTTCCTGGAGTGCTTTCTCAGCGCTCAGTCGCTTTCAGCTCAGTGATTTTTTTGGTTAGGGATTTTTGTCATTGTATTGTTGTCCTCCACTGGCTGGTTTTGGGGTTTTTGTTTTGTTTTTCGTAGTTGTTTTTTCCAGTTTTGTTTTTCTTAGTTGTTTTTTTTGGGTTTTGTTTTTCTTGGTTGTTTTTTTCTATGAATTTGTCCAGTTCTTTGGACTCAGTGTAAATGCTAACCTCCACTGTGTCTTGCAGCAGGGTGTTGTACAACTCCTCTGTGCTTTGCATTTGTTTCAGACATGCCACCTGCTAGAGTTGCCTGCTGCTGCTTCCTTAACGCATCGGAAAAAGCAGTAAGCAGTCATTTCTTGTTCACCTTCTCCATGTGGAACTTGGTTGTGTAGACCTCAATCGTAGTGCACCTCAACTTGTTCTTTGTAAGAATCTGCCTTCCAGCACCTGGTGTGCCACTCTTGCACCTGACTGGCAGGTCACCGCACTGTCCTTTCACCTCACAAATTCAGCTGTCTGCCTGCCAGGTATCTGAGTTGCCTCTGCAGCCTTCCTTTTCCTCTGCCCAGCGGGTGGGTATTCCTGGTGCAAGAGGATGGGATACTGCCATCCGGTGAGGAGGTTTCACCAACAGGATCATTGCTAGTCACCCTAAGACCTACTGCCACAGAGTGTTTTCCCCTCCTTGGTAGGAGCATAGCCTGAAGGTAGGAACGTATCTGGAGTTCTTCTCTTCCCCCTCCCCAAACCCCAATTTGTGCAGTTCATCCATCCCTAATGTGAAAAAGCAATACGTTGCTTCTGAGGACAGTGAGGTGTGCATACATCTGTTCAGAGGTAGGTAGCTATACATGCAGCGCTTGAAGCAGACTATAGCTGTCTGACCTTTCTGCTGCACTGCTGCCTGCTTCCCAGCTTCCAGCCTTTTTAGAGGTAGTGGAGAGCAGTCAGTAGGTAGTTCTGTTGTTTCCCTCTTTTAGCATAATTTTTTTTTATTTCACTTCTACAGTTAGGGACTAGGGACTTCATAGTCTTCTTGACATATAGCTTAAATTCTTGATACATGTTCTGCTCACTCAAACAAGGGGACGGTGTAGCTGTCTTATACTTTTACCTTCGTATAGGCATCAGCGCAATGCTCCTTTTGAGTGGACACTCCATTAAATTGTGTGGATTGTTCCCCTCATTTCATGAAGAAGAGAAAGTTGCTTGCTTGCTGAAGTACCTCAGTCAGAAAATAGAAGTCACTTTTGTGGTGACATTGTGTTAGGAGACTTAGAGCTTTGTGGTTTAATTACATCTTGAATTATTTAAACAGAATCTAGCTGCATTAGACTCTAAAATTTACTAGTTTAGGGGTTATGCAAGTAACTTACTGAAACTAACTGGTTTCTTTAAATTTTGCTTTCCTTGAAAAAAAAAAAAAGTTGGCCTCAGGCAGAGTTACTCCACTGTTTTTAAGCAGAAGTGGCTGAATCCTGTGATCTCATGGAAGGCCGAGGGCTTCCTGCTGTGGAGACAAACACGGAGCACAGCTTGACTGAAGCTGAAATGGATCTGAGGTACCGCTCCTCCATTGTGCTGGCACTTGTGTTTGACCGACCCTACAATGAACCAGTTCAAGGAGCTCTAAGCCAAGGAAATAACCGTATTTATTAGGAAGAGGAATAGTTTTTCTGCTGGTACAAGTCATTGAACTGGCCCATGGTGGAATCCTGCATGCAGGAGTTCAGAACTGGCAGGAGAGAGGGGAACTGTTTCTCTTCATTGCAGGTAGGTTTTTAGATTGGCTGACCAGGAACCTGAAGCTGTGGATCCAGGATCAGCGTCTTTTTGTAGGCTTTATGGAGGAAAGAATGTAGGTAATGTGATGTAACAGTGCTTCCATTGATTCTCCACTTTCATTCATTAGTGTCTAAGCACCCAAAAATGTGATTTTTGGTTTTGTTTTTTTGTCATTGTTTTTGTTTTTAGTAAAATTTGCAGTAGCTACAGCATGCCTTTTTAAAGGTGCCAAGCCTTGATCAGAAAAGAGCAGGAGGTGCCCAGCCTTGATCTGAAAAGAGCAAGAGTTCCAGAATCCACCATCTCCCTTGTTCTAGGTCCTGTCCTTAAGGAAAACTCCCATGAAAAATTAATCTGCAGTTGTCAGGCTTCAGCTTCTAACAGAGGATGAGCTAGAATGGGAAAGCCCTTCAGTTTCTTAAATTTTCATTATAGGGAGATACTTCTACACTACATCAATTTGCTTTTCAGTGTGCCTTTTGGATAAGATATATGCATTTTAAACAGTTTAGTTTTCAGGTGGCTGGAAGGCATCTTTCAGCCCTTTTTCAGCTCCAGCTTTTTTAGTGACTGTGAGGCACTGATGTTGGCCCTTTACCAGGCTCCGCTGTCTCTCCCCAGTTGTAGGCAAGGACAGAATTGCCTCCCTTTTTTTTTCTGCTTCTCTCTGTAGCAATGCTGTGTTCTGTATGCATGACCTGTATGATTTATTCATAGATGTCTGAGCATGAATTTGGTTGTATTAAGAAGCGTTTTGTGGAAGATGTACTTTTTCTTTCTGCTGTTCTCCACGTCTAGAAAAAATCAGGAGCGGCTGCTTATCAAGGAGAGATGAGGCTTAAGGGGCTTTGTCCATTGAGCTAACAGGAAAAAAAAGAAAATGTAAAAGATGCAAAGGGCAGGTAGTCAAGTATTTTCTCACTCTTGTGACATTTGATGTGGGAGAAATGGCAGGAGGCCTTTGGTTCTAGGACTCGGGGCTATCTGGTCGCATAGGTCTCTGCAACCTATTTTCAAGTTTGATGGCGACTCAGAAGCTAGTATTTTTAGTGTGGTTGTTGCTTCTTTTGCGAAACAGATTTTCTTTAACCTTTCTACCTGTGTTTCTGATTGTCATGAAATGACACACTTTTTTTTTCCCCCTCCAAACATCTTAGGCTGGACTTGAACCAGTAATTCTGTCGGTAGAATATTATTAAAAGCATTCACCAGTAGCCAGCTTATTCTGGCAAGTTGAGCACAGAATGCGCAATTACCTGTTTCAGGTTGAGATCAGTTTTCCATTACTTTATTACAGCTATGAATAGAATTAAAATTATTTTTACATTCAAATATGACATAAGGTTTATGATGCTTTTTTATAGAAACAAATTCTGACCATCTGTGTTCTGTATTCTGTAGTAGGAAATTCTCAGGATCCAGTTACCTGGCATAGCACTGGCAAATTAAGGATTAAAGTACAAATATGGTTTATTACAATGACACATTTTGAAGATTTTTTTTTTTCCCCTCCTTCCCACCTGAGAATAATTTTCAAGGGATTTTGCTGTCAAGCACAACAAGCTGGTGTAAGATCTGGTAGCAGAATGAGAAGACACATGCCTAAGTCATAGAACTACTTAACAGATGATAGGAAAACTTATGGATCGGAAACAATTATTTGCATGGATTGGGAGAATGCAAGCAGATACTGACAGCTGAAGACTAGATGGCATCATTGACACATGTGGTTTATGGCTTATATAGAGGCAGTCCCGACCAGCTTGTAAAACTCTTCCATAATCTTAGTAACACCATTTCTTCTTGGAAACTGACTCACGCAGAAGTGCAGAAAGAAATTAAACAGACCGTGCTTGCATATACAAGAGTTTTCATATATCTTTCTAGGATGTTTAGGCATAGAGAGAAACAGGTGCTGGCCTCAGCCATTATCTGCTTTGATGTTATTGTTTTCTTTGTTAATATTATCTTTAGATATTAACTATAAAGGAAACAAATTCCTCTAGAACTGTAGATCCTTCAAATAACAATGAAATTTGAGCTTCCAATCTAAAACCAAATTTTACACCTCTGGGGACTTTTGTCTCTGAGAAAAAAGCTCAGGGAACCATCGAATATGGTTGAGAATGCACTGGGATTTCCCAAGGGTAGAAGAAAAAGTGGGTCAACCATGAGGATATCACCTTCGGGCAAGTCACCAGCTGTCTGCAAACTAAAAAATGGTGAGGCTGCAGATCAGAGAATGAAACTGTAGATTTCCAGGGGACAGAGGAAGGTTGAACGTGCTCCCCTGAGCATGCTCTAACTAGGGGGGAGAGTTCCTTACAAAAATGGGAAAAATGGTTACAGAAAGGCTGTAGAGAGATTATTTAAGTGACTAACAGTTGGCATGATAAAACATTTTTTGTCAGTCCCAGGAAATCTTTTCTGTGTAATTACAAAGAGAATCTCTGCTGTGACCAGCAGTGGACTTGAAAACCGCAAAAATTTTGTCCCATTCAGTCTCATTTAGTCTGATATGACTTATCAGTGCAGCAAGTGGCAGTTGCCCCACTTATGCTAATTTTTACTAAATTTCAGAAAGCGCTTGGCAACATGAAGTCTATGTGGCAAATCTATAAATACGTGATTTTTCCCTGCAAAATACCCTGTCTTCCAGAATTTGAATCAAAATACCAAATCTGTGATCAGGAACTTATTGTTATGTTGCTAACCTCTGAATAGTTTTTTGACAAGTTTATTTAATCCTTGGTAATTATGGTGACTGCATCTATCATAAAATGATTTGAATGGGTAAGATGAGCACCATTTTCCCTGGAATGGAGGTTTAAAATGATTAATCTCAGACTGTGGGCCTTTTAATAACCTAATATAATAGGTTATATACAAGATCATTGAGCAACAGATGTTATCAGTTTGCTGTATGGCTGACTTGGTTACTCAAGGTAAAATACTGTTCTCCAAGAACAAGGACTTGAGGAAGGTACTGTTGACCACAGCTATGAAAAGCCACTTGGAGTGGCCACGTTTGAAGGAAGATGAATAACAGGCTCCCCACAAAAGCACTCTGCTGGGAGAGGGGAGAGGGCTTGCCTAAGAAGGACACTTTGCATTATCTAAGGATCAATTAAACAAACTGGTCCAGGATCAGGTCATGAAAACATACCTCCGTGTTGTGTTTCTGGTGGTGTCAGGTGTAGATTGGGTCTGATACCGTAAGTATAACCTCTGCTTAGTTCTTGCTTTTATTCAGATATATTTGTTTTGGCTACCAGCAGACTACTCAAGCTTTGCAAGTAGTGATCTATATTGACTTTGGAGATAGATATACTTAAGCTGCAGTTAAATGTTTATTGTAAGCAGACCATAATGTTTGCCTGTTAAATTAGCAAAGGTTAAGCTGGTTATGATATTAGAGGGATTTCCTGGTGTTGGGTTTAATTTTCTGCTTGGATCAAAAATTGGAGCGACTCTATCAGGGAGATTGGTGGAAGGTAATAGTCTTTCCTCTCAAACTCTCCTGCTCCCCATTTTTTTAGCTTTGCTGCTGGGATGTAGTTGGAGAGGATTAGGATCACATAAACTGCCAGTAGTGCAGGCGTGCTTATCTGGTGTGTGTTCCTAATGATTTGTTGTCATAATTAACTGTGCTGATTCTCCCTGTAGATAGGTGGTTTTGGCACAGAAATCACTGGTGTGCCTGACTGCACTATAATGTATGTGAATACAGTCTCTGCAGTATGAAATTATGTGTTTGTGGGTTTTGTTTGTTTTGCTTAGGTCGTATGCTGTTACTTGTAAGTCACATTATTGTGCAGGCAATAATACATTCAGTTGGCTGTGCAACCAGGTAGCCATCGTACTGCTGTCAAGGTGCATCTGTTATCGTATTTAATATATTTACGTATGTTCTGTTCAGTGCAGCCTCGTGTTAGCAGAGAATCCGGACCTGTCTGTTTTGATTGCAGCTTTTTTTGGGGGGTATTTTTTCATTTGTTTGGTTTGGGTTTTTTGGTGTTTTTTTTTGTTTTTCCCAGTCATAGCTACATCACTCCTTAATGGTCATAAACCTTTCAAAGGTGAAAAACAGTCCTAGTATCTTGCAACCTCACCTTTAGATGTTTTGTTTTTTACAGAAATGAAATGCTGTGAATAGCAAATCCAGAATTTCTAAGGCCGATGCCCTTGCATGCCTATGAGAAGAATATGTCACAGAGGAGACTTTAAGCCGCAGCTGCTAGGAGTTGAGCCTGCTCTCTAAGCAGGGTTTGCTACAGCAGAGGCAGGCAATGAAGGAAGATATGTGTCTTCAAGGAACAATTCAGAACCTTTCGAGCTCCTGCTGTCAGACCTACCCTAACAGCGTATGACTTTTTTTAATTGCTGTTTCAAGTTCAGCAGGAGGTATGATGTATTCCTCATCCTCAGGGCTGAGGGGCTGTTAGTCCAGTGCACTGTATTTTTTTTTAATCAACTTGTTTCCTGTACTGTCATATGCATTTCTACCCTAATAACAGAATGCTAGTGCATGGTACAAGTTATTTATACAAAGATTTAAGGGGTTTTTTGTTTGTTTTAATCTGAGGGATTTCATTTTTATAATTGGTATTGTGTGTTGGAAGCGGATGACGTTTGTAAAACAGTGAGGGACACTGAGTGCGTGCAGTTAATGCTGCCATTAACTGAGCCCGAGTTCTGCTGCTCAGTTACACTTGGAAACTCCACTGTTGTTCTTTCTTACTTCCAAGCACTCTCAATCCTACTTGTTATATTCTCCTCTTATTCCCCACCCCATCTGTTTCATTTTGGCTTAATGCCAGTAAAGTTCATGTCAGGAACAGCTAAGTTATGCTTAAATCCTATTTACAGCTTTTTTTTGTTTGTCCTCCCATGCCAGTATTAGACAGGGAGATTGATCTGATTTCTACACTGCAGTTTACTGAGGTTACTTCTTTTGTTTTTGCAGATGTCCAGCTTTGTCTCACCTAAAAAGCTGTAGTTTGCATCAGCTTTCTAAAACACCATTGGGATCTGCTCTTAAGGTGGATCCTGTGTTCATGGTGGGGAATTTTGATCAAGTAAAGAGGGTCATGGGATACAGCAGTCTAAATAAACTTCACTTGTTTTAATTGTTCTAATTTGTAGGCTTCCAGAGGTGAGGATGTGTCCTGAAATAAAGTGGGATATTGCAATTCCTCCACAGTGAGATTAAGACACTTAAGATTATCCAGGACCTTTAGTAAGATGGTGAGAGACAGACCTCCATAGCTGTGTTCTGCTATTTAATAACCACCCTGCTCTGATGAGTTTTCAACTTGATGTTTGTTTGAGTTTGGCTGTATTTTGAGCACCACTACCACAGTATATTGAGACTGAAGTAAGCTAACATAGGAAAGATCTCATATATGCGTTAGGAATTTCCACAGGGAATGCTCCATATTTATAAGTTTAATTTTAAGAGTGCTATGATCCTATAAATTTAGGACATAATTTTTCCAGTAAAGCTGTTTAAAATGATACTTGCATGAAAGAACATTCTAAGATAGGTAATTGGGTTGTGTATATGAGACTTTTTGATTGATTCTTTATTTTTTGGTCTCTGACCTCCTTGAAGGGATAAAGGAGACATATATATTATATATACACTACTTCCTCTGAAAGTAACTAATAAAAACACAAGTCTGGCCATACTGAGCCATATCACAGGTCCATCTAGGACAGTATCCCATCCTAAGTTGGCCAAGAGTGGGTATCTAGGGTAGAGAATAAGAGCAGGGAAAACATATAAAATGGCTCCACAGAATGCTCTTGCCATCTTCAGTGATTTGTAAATTGAAGGCTTCCTAAGCTAAAGATGGAATATTTGTATGTAACTGTTTAATGGATTTTTTTTTTTTATTATTTTTAGTGAATTTGTCAAGTCACTTTTTGAATCTATGTAAGCTTTTAGCAGCTGCAGCGAAGATTTCTTCAGCTTAACAACTTGTATGAAGTTACTTTTGCTTGGTCTAGTTTGTCTCCTGATGAACACACGTGTGAACAAGGCAGATGCATTTGATGTAAGACTCTGCCACATTAATTGCAACACCAGGCCTTGCACTGAAATTCTTGCAGGCTTTCCTCCTAAGTTTGTTACTGTTGCCTATCCCAGTCATGCTTCTCTGCTGGGTCTTGATTTTCATGTCGGCTAAATAATTGCTGCTATAGTCCATCAGATTTTTGTAAGCTGCCTTAAAAATAAGGAGACAATTTACCCACGAGTGCTATTGACTGGAACTGTCTTGATGCCAAATAGAAGGAACAGCTAGCAGAGCAGTGTGTCAGAATATATAATGGGGCTTAGCCTGTTTAAGCATGGGGTTTTGGATTTCTTTTTTTTTAAAGGCCAAGACTAAATTTATAAAACTATAAAGATTCTCCAGTATGGGCTGGCAGAGATAGGAGTATGCAAGAGCTGATTTCACATTTCTTCATGCTGAGGTTGGCCAAGAGGCGGGATTTGGTCCTGTTGTTGTCACTGTTTCTTTCTCACAGCTGCTTTCATTTCTGCTTCACTTGCTATTTCTAGGAAGCCAGTTTTACAGCATCTTAAGATTGCTCAACTCTCTTGCCTGTCTTCATGGGAGAGGGGTATACAATAATTTCTTGACATCCTGTACATTTCCTACACGAAAAGACAATCTGAAAGTTTTTGTCTTCTCAGTCACTATCTTCAAAATTATGTATCTTTACATTCTACGGTCTGTACATTTTAAAGATAAAAGTGATGCAGATATGTCAAAGTTCATATGCTTGGTCACCCTTTGGATCAGGAACAGCTTTACTGGAGTTCAAGAGAGATATAATCTTTCCATCTCTCCTCCAGTTCCCCTTAACACCACTCAACATTTAACATGCAGAAATGATGCTTTCTGCTGTGTGTTGAGGAAGAGATGGTAGTGCCTTACCTCTCCCCCACTGACCATCCTTTGCCACCTCCCTTCTGTAGCACACGTTAGCAAATTCAGCTCTAGCAGGGGGCTGGCTGCAGGCTTTGATGCTAGTCAAACAATATTTACACTATATTTTATTGATTTAGAAGGAACTATAATAATTTTTAAGTTAAAAGCATCATTTAAATGTGCTTATGTTTTCTGCACAAAGGTAACTTCATCCCTTCTTTTGCCCTTTCTTTGTGACGCTTCTGGAGATCTAGGTTAACGTGTTAACATGTGCCATGGGTGTAGGCAATGCTTCAGTGTTACTCTGGTAAACCCTTGGTCCGTAGGCTTGAACATGTTTCTGCAGTATTAGTACTGCCTCAGGAACAAATTTTTGATATGTTAACACTGCTTTATGCTGCTACTGTGATCTAAAACAGCTTGAAATTTGTCTCAGGCTGTAATTAAACTGGCTTTTGGTTTAGCTGCATCACTCTGGTTATACCAGAGCATATCCATAGACTTAGTTCTGTAATTCTCTATTGCCAAATCGCTGCTATTCATGGTAGTACCCAGGAGGATTTTGTTCTATTTCAAGCCAGTGAAGATTTATGTGACTCCTCTAAATAACAAACATGTTATCTTTGTACACATTTATAACATTGTATTATAACATTGGTAAAGGAAAGTGGAATAGTGCACCAGGGAAGGCAGCTCTACCTTGCCTACTTTTGAGTGCTTATAGACTTTCGTGCTCTGTCTCTCCTCTAAAATTATTCCTTGGGATTACTTTCCACCACTAGTCACTAGACTGAAATCTTATTACGCACATGCATCGCTAATGCGTACATCATGTACCATACTTTTTAGGTGTTTTGCTTCAAAGTGAAAAATAGCGCATGGCAGACTTTCTCTGGAAAACTCCTAAACTTCTTTCTATCTGTCTTTGCTACTACCACCCCACGTCCTGGATCTCTAGCTGCCTTTGTATCTCCTGCAATCCAGAGCCTGCATTGTGCTGTACTTGTCTTCATGAAGTGATGCGAAGAGACCATCAAGAGTAGGGAGGGGATACCTGCCTCTCTACCTGTGTGTTAATGTTGGGTTTTTTATATTTTTGTAATGTTGAGGGTTGGGGACAATCTATAATTAAATTACTTTTCTTTAAATAACAGAAAAGCCAGCCTTAGAAGAGATTTTTGTGGGGATTCTCTCTCCTGTGCAGTTTGCAGTGATGTGCAGAGAGGCTGGGTGCACAGCATATGCAGAGCTCACTGGTAGCTTAGGGGTGGTCAGTTCAGATGTTCTGGTGACCATAAAGAAGCCTGGGAATGGCATTAGAATTCTTCATTAGGAAGAAGGAGCACAAATATTGTGCTGCCAAACACAACATGTACTTTCTCATTGGAGAGCTTTCCAGTTTCTTACTTCAATACCTGGTCACTGAAAGGGCTGCTATCCCGTACAAATGCAGCACTCTTTCTATGAGAATTCGGAGCATTTTGCAACACCTTGCTTCTGAATTTCTTCAATATTTAGTTTCTTCTTATTTCTCTTCTATCATTTTGATTGTACTTGAGCAGGCGTTGGATTGTATGAACATTTCTCAGCAGCCCTCTTACTGCATTAGTCTGCTGCTCCTTTTTTCCATGTAGTTATTTTCTATATCTAGAATGAAATCTTCTTTTCTGAAGAGCTTTTGAGAAGGTCGCTTTGAGATCTTTTGTTCATGTTTTGTTTGATCATCCTCTATGTCTTGCACTTTTAACATACTTCTGTCTGCTGCTTCCTTGTGCACACTACATGCTGGTCACTTCCTATTCTTCCTTCTCAGTCCTTTTATTGCTAGGGAATAAGCTCTTTTCTCTAGTTGAGCTCATAATTCACTGGTGACTTTTTTCCTTTTTTTGGGCCTGAAGAAGTGTGATGGTTGAATGACCAGCTCTAGTCTTTTTTTCTAATTTGGGTATTTATATTGTTAATCTTATTTAAGTCTGCAGTCAGAGTGCTACAGTAACATTCATTTTTAGGAAGGAAAATATTTCATATCTTGGGGGAAGGACAATAGAACTGCCCAGAAAGCTTAATAAAAGATCCAGCCTACTTCTAAAGCCAGAAAAATATCTTACAGGAAGAGATGAAATGCATTAGGATGATCTTTTATTAGTCCTGTTTCGATCAATTTTCTTCCAGGAGAGTGGAGTTAATGTGTCATTTTTGTAGAAGAATTATAACCAAAAAACCTCAAAACAAAATTAATTTCAGCATAGGCTATCTGGAGCTCCCTATAAAAGCAGGAAAAAGGGGCATGAGGTAGAATGCAAACACCATAGGAACAAGATATCTCTCTGAATTTTCATTTGATCATTTTTTAGCACTGTGTGTACGCTATGAGGAGGACTAATTTATACATGGCTGAAGCCCTTTCTAACCATCCTCATTTTCTTTGCTTGGCTGTTCATCACAGTGATAGTGTCTGTAATCCTGGCTCTGTAAAGGCCCTTCTACCCTATTCAGATGCTTTTAGGCTTATTGAATGCAATACCTGGCAAACCTTTCTGATTTGTGTTGGATGTTGTCCAGTGAAAACCATAAAAACTGCATATGTAGCAGCTGCTCTGTTAAAGCAAGACCTTTTTGCCTGTTAACAATAACAGCTCCTGCAGCATTTGGCATTGGATTCTCTTTGACTTGTTGGCTGTCAGGCCCGAGAGCACTGGACTCCTGCATGGTATAGCTGGTAATTGTCACTCTCTTACTTTGTGCTGCTTACTTGAAGCATGGTTGTGTCTGCCAAGTTTATGCATGAAGTGAGTTCAGGTGTTTGCAAGGTGAGTTTGCCTTCTTTCCTAAGAGACTGGTTCTGATTTAGTCATAAGCAAAACCTGTGGAAATGTAGCATGTACTTCTGCCATGACCTGTACTAATTTTGTCATTCCTTCCCCCCGCCCCTTTTTTCCACAGATAAATGGCTCATTTAAATTGGGAGCTACTAAAATACTCTCTGGCTGGCAAATGCAGTGCCTAGCAGCAGTCATCAAGGACGAACCAAACATGAGTGGAGGAGGGGAACAGGTGGACATTCTTCCGGCCAATTATGTGGTCAAAGATCGCTGGAAAGTGGTGAGTAGCCCTGGCTTTGTGCTTCCTTTGGTGGCCCAAACAGATCTCCTCCTCCTGTAGTAGTATAGAAACTTGGCTAGTTAATCCTGGGCTCTGGCAAGCAACAGTGGAGTGGTATGGTTTGACATGTTAGTAAGATACTGCAAGAAGATGGTTAATATTGTTCTAGTGTTTTTTAGACTGTCTGGTATTTTTAGAAGACTAAACCTGCCAAGGATTTTTAGGTAGGATTGAACTGTTGCAACAGGCTGAGTCATCTTTTAGTAAGAAACTTAGATTTCGAGATACTGTGGCAAAGAATACTACAGACATGCCTATAAATAAATTGCATTACAATAAAATAATTTAAAAGCAAATGTTTAAGGTTGGAAGTCAGCTACTTCAAAAGTCAGAAATTCCATAATTAGCTTGTTGGTACAACTTCTGTGTAAATTTATTACAATACTTTTTAAAATTATATCATCACATGTTAAGAGTTTTAGTTCTTCATGGGACAACTGTCTCATCTGTTGTGCAAGCTGGATGCGGTACACTGAATTAGTAGCCGTTTCATCTTTTATGTATTCATTGTATGGCTCCAGATCTCACTATCCATTTAATTTTTGGCATGAGTTTGTCATTTAAACTCAGCTCTTTGTTTCTTATTGCTGTAGTATCTGTGTCAAATTTTTTTTTTATTCATGCTTTTACCAGGTCATACAAGAGAGAACTATTAGCTTGCTTTTACAGATACAGTTTCAAATTTAGTTAAATCTTGGTTTTTATTATCTTTTACTGACTGCTTAATATTTATGACCAAAGCACAACTCCGCTAGACATCATGGGCATCTAGGCATGCTCATCACTTCTGTAGATTGGACCTGGCTGTCTTGCCTTAGGCACCCAGGAGATGAGCATGTAATTAATGATGGCTTGTGAGCAGAGACTTCCGCAGCTTGACCAGAATCGTGCAAGAATGCTGTGGTAGAGACATGGGAAGAATGTCATCGTCTAGACATGTGTTTCATTGCCACCAGATTTGTTCAGAAGGTGCAGTTCCTCTTACGTATAGGGCTTTCTCTTTAGTCATAGAGTGAGGTCTCTGGGGTGGTGGGGCAAGTAGCATTACATTATCATCTCAGTTAAAGAAACTAGAATATAACATGTGAAAGGATGATGTACCTTTATACTTCTTGAAATTCTGTATGTGTTTTCTGAGGGGTTTTGATTTCTGGCTTTAAAAGCTTTGCTTTTAAAAAACTGAAAAAAATTTAAATCCCATGTGTCCATTGTGCCATTGTGTCCATTTTTAACTTGGATTACCAGCAGTGTCTGAATCACTAAACTCACAGCAGAAGCCTCACTAGTTTGAACTACAAGTGATTTGTAGTAGTAGCACGGAGTCGTTTCTCTATGCTAACTAGCTGTGGTACAGCTGCCCTGTGAGTTTTGCAGTGGGCTGTGAAGAGCAGAGGACTAAAGAGACTCAGGACTCTGAACTTGCTGCAGTTCCAGGCTGTGGATAGTTTATTTTCAACAGCCCACTTCAGACAACATGTTATCCTTTCGTTAGACTTGCCTCGTGCCTGTATCTGTTGCCCTGGACAGTTCCACCTTGCTCTGTTCTTGTTACTCCCCCATTGCCTGCCTCTCTTCATCCTAGCACTTTGCTCCTGCTATCTCCACAGCCTTCACTTTTCTGACTGGCCTATCCCTGACCAGCCTATTTATATTTAAGCAGTTCAAACTGCTCTTCATTCTCCATGCTTCCTGAGAGCAGATGGAGAATCTCAATTTTCTCTGTGATTAGATACCAAAATGGAGACAACCCCTATCCCCCTCCCAAAGCTTTCTGGCACAGCTGAAGGAAAGTCTTGCTGTGCTCTTGCAGCTCTGGGCTGGAGCACGTATACTTGTTTTGGCAGGATGATACATGTGCAGGTTAACTCAAGTATAGGACTTGAAACATGCTTTGTGCTTATGGACTTCTTGGAAAATACTGCTTGCAATTTTTATCTGACCCTCCCTGCACAAATGGAAATTTCCTCAGAGCCTACAATTTGGTCAGACTGGTACGTGTTCTTTGCAAAGCTGAATTTAGATGCTCTTCTGATGCTAAGCCATTGCTTCAGGTGCATGGTTGCAAATACTCATTCTTCTCCATTCTCCTTTACCCTAGCTAGCTTTGGCTTGTACCATTCCTACTGCTCATCAAACTTTGCGTTTCTCCTTCATAGACAGGAGTGCTAAAACTTCTGTAAACGATGGGAGTATTTTTTAATACAGTCTAAACAAAGTAACTTTGTTCTTGGAAACAGCAGAACTTTTAAAAGCACAAAAACTCCCAATAAAGCCTAAAATGTGCTCATAGGGGAACATTTCAAACTAATTTTAAATTTGTTAGAGGCAATAAATGCAGGATTCAATGACTTCATTGTTGCATGAATCTGTGACTGGGGACTGCTAGAAGCTCTACCCACTAACTCGGCCTTAGAAAATATAGAAATGTGCAGCTATATTGTCAACAGCAACTACCTCTAACTAGAGAAACAGCCTTTTATGTTTTATAATGTTGGCTCACGGTAGTCTTCAATATTGCAGTGAGGTCATTACCCCACTTGAAGGCCCTGAGAAATTACATGACTTGCTAAAGGGCAATGAGGGTAAATAGCGATGAGAAATTCTAATTCCCAGCTGAGTAGGACTGGAAATTTGGCCTTATGCTAGCTAAGTTGTGTGTTGTGAGCCTTCATTGAACAGTCATTTCTGTCCCCCCAAAAATGCACACCCTTTAGGCAGGCCTTCTGTGCTGTCCCCTTGCTGTGCTTGATGTTGGTGTGGGACCAGTCAGAACTGCAAGCTGTATGGGGCTCGAAGTAATCTGGAAAAAATATAAAAATACCTCTGTTGACCCAAGGAAATGGATAGCACAGGATCAAGTGACAGATGAAAAAGGGAGTGTACTTTAAAGTGAGCATACAGCTGTAACATCAGTAGTAGAATTTTTTTTCATTATCATATACATTTCTGAATCTAACCCATAGCATGCAAGCCAGACAGTGCAAGCTTTGAGTGATGGATCCTGCTCAAGCAGGTGTGTGGCATATTTACGTGATGCTGGGGTTCAGGTGCCAGAAGGCTTCTTGTGTAATTTGTCCTCCCATTGTGACTGTCTCTGGCTGGGCATCTGCTTGAACCTTGTAGTTCTTAGTGCTGGCATACTTCCAGTATTGAGCCAATTTCTAATTTTAGATTGGTGTAATGTATTCCTTGAATTCCTTTCCTCCTCTCCTCCAATATGCTGGCTGACAAAGTTTTGACAAATGAAGATGTTAGTTCTCTGCAGTTAGCCTGTTGGTAGTTCATTTTCCTGTGGCTGCAAGTCAGTAAAGTTTGGCTGTCTGACAGCAATGATATTTTTGTTCTTATTTTTGGAGAAAGACATGGACAGGGAGTGCTTATGCTTTTTATCACAACTTTTGGACTTGAAGTATTCTTTGGAGTCATCATTCTTTACTTGTAGATATTTTTGATTCTTCAACTGGATGAAATTTGGACGGTACTGTGACTTTTGCTGAGACCCCAAAGGGTGACTTGATCCACACGTGCTCTGAATGATGTGAAGTGCTTTGTTCCAGGGCAGGAACAAAATCAAACATAACTTGTACTTGCTTTGAACTAGGTATAGATGTTAAGGCTGAATGGATGTATCTCTCTATTTCACCTTTATTTCACCTAAACGATTTGTATTGGGTATGCGTAACTGAGACTTATTAGCAAGACAGAGTTGGCAGCCCCTGCTCTGAGCTTTGAATACAAGTGGTGACTTTTGTACATTTGTATGTTCTTTTGTCAGGTGCAATCCATGCTTTGGTTTCTTCCAGGTTTCTGAGGTTCTTGAACTGAAGTTTTGGTTGCACTTGTCCTTCTCCTGTTTATTTTGGAAACCTTGCTGGAAGCCCCACAAACTTTGTGGACTCTTCACCTTGTCTTGGTCACAAAGGCCATTTATGATTCCAAGAGGGAACTTGGGACAAAGAAGGTGCTTTGGCAGTCGCGGGGCCTGTTTTGGTCTCACTCAGTGCAGAATTGCTTTAAGTGGGCTTTGGCAGGTCTTCAGATGATTTAGAAAGTGGCTGGTTGACTTCTCCTTGATTGTCTTCTCAGTTCATGCCTGTTATATAAGTTAGGTTTCCCTTGAGATCAGTATAACTCCAGTCCTCCTAAGTAAGTTGAGCGGTCTCTGAGAGTTTGATGAATGTAGGTCCACCCTTCCTCATCTGTTGTTAAGTCAGATGAGGCCTGCTAGCCATTTCTGGATCAAGTAGCCCATTGAGTTGGACTGCAGGAGTTGCAGGCTTGACTATACAAGTGCTCCTAAAAGGCAGTCATAGTAGTCACTGTTTCACCTTATCAACATTTGAAGCCTGTGGGTGACAGCCTTGACCCTGGCTGTTCACCATACCTCGGTGGCTCTCGATTTGGTCCTTCGCTCTGGATTCAGAGCACATGTTCTTGGTTGTGACCTTGCCACCGATCCTGAGACTGAACCACTCATGCCTTGGTCCTGGAGTGTTTTACTGGAAAGGTCTAGTCTTTATGTAACAACCTTGGAAGGCAGACTTTGTTTAGAGCAGCGGTGTCTTATACGCTTGCTGAATAAAAGATTAAATTTGTAATTGAAGGCTATTTTTGGTTTGGGGGGGTGTTGCCTTGTTTTTTTGAACTATGTCTCTGTGAGTACTGATTTCTGTTTAGTGGGAAGGCTATGTGTTGTTTTGTGGGGTTTTTTATTTTTTTAATAGGCTCTGGAGGATTGTGCTGCAAGAGTCTTTTCAGGATAAATCCAAAATATTTCAGGATATTTAAAGGAGACTTCAAAGGGAGCCATCTGTGTCCTGTGTAACTACTGATACATCCAGAGGGGCTTTTGGGAGTGACTTCCTGTGGTGGTGCATCCCATCCGGATGTCCCCATCAGGACATGGCTGTTTTGTGTCCATAGTCCTGAGGGACAGTCCAGTTTGGGGAATTCCTGGAACCCCCTGGTTGGAGACTGCAACACTGGGGGGTCAAGTAGAGTGGCTTTTAGGTAACAGTTTACTCCAAGGGCCTAATGTGGCATGAAACCTCTTAGAATATGGAAGAAGCGCTGCAATGAGCTCTATGGTCACGTGGCCATTAGTGGGATGCTGAAAGGACTGAAATAGTGTCTGAGATCATAGAATCATTAAGGTTGGAAAAGACCTCTAAGATCATCGAGTCCAACCGTCAACCCAACACCACCATGCCCACTAAACCATGTCCCTAAGTGCCTCATCTACACGTCTTTTAAATACTTCCAGGGATGGTGACTCAACCACTTCCCTGGGCAGCCTGTTCCAAGGCCTGACCACTCTTTCAGTAAAGAAATTTCTCCTAATGTCCAATCTAAACCTCCCTTGGCGCAACTTGAGGCCATTTCCTCTCATCCTATTGCTTGTTACTTGGCAGAAGAGACCAACACCCACCTCGCTACAACCTCCTTTCAGGTAGTTGTAGAGCGTGATGAGGTCTCCCCTCAGCCTCCTCTTCTCCAGACTAAACAGTCCCAGTTCCCTCAGCCGCTCCTCATAAGACTTGTGCTCCAGGCCCTTCACCAGCTTCGTTGCCCTTCTCTGGACACGCTCCAGCACCTCCATGTCCTTCTTGTAGTGAGGGGCCCAAAACAGAACACAGTATTCGAGGTGCGGCCTCACCAGTGCCGAGTACAGGGGCACGATCACCTCCCTGCTCCTGCTGGCCACACTATTTCTGATACAGGCCAGGATGCCATTGGCCTTCTTGGCCACTTGGGCACACTGCCGGCTCATGTTCAGCCGGCTGTCAATCAGCACCCCCAGGTCCTTTTCCTCTGGGTCCTTTTCCTTCCTTTCCTTTCCAGCCACTCTTCCCCAAGCCTGTAGCGTTGCCTGGGGTTGTTGTGGCCCAAGTGCAGGACCCAGCATGTGGTCTTGTTGAACCTCATATGATGCATATGAGGTCATCTTATGACCTCATAAGATGCAGCTTACTTGTTTTAGTTTTCTATGTGCAAGTCCAAATAGATACCTGTGTTTGGTCAGATGAATTGTTCACTTGACTCCACAGGCTGTAATGGAAACCTGGACACCCAGCTCACATATAGGCTCGTGCATTTAAGTAGAATGAATCCTGCTGGTGTTGTCAGCCTGTATCCCGGTCTTAACAGTAAATGGACTGGTGGAAGGTAGGAAACAGGATGAGAAGAGAATATTCCCAGAGCAGTGAAGCTTAGCATGGGCTGGTGGCTCATGATTACCACTTAAGTGATTCTCGTTAGATGTTTCCTTCTCTTTCTTGACTTTGTGTTTAACGGTTTCATTATTCGTTTGTTTTCTTGAGTGGTATATGGCCCATCTCTCCTTTGTGTCCAGCAGAAGGCTGTGCTGAGTTCACCTTAGACAGTGAACTCCCACAGAGTACCCAAGCAATGAGGGAATGCCTGTGTGGTAAGCCCCTGACCTCAGCCAAGACCTTGAGTTGCAAGATAACAACTTGCTCTGCAACAAAGAAAAGGAAATGGCTGCTGATGGCCTATGGATGTTACTGAAAAATCAAGGAGGATGGAAGTGCTGGTAATGATGAATAGGACCATCTGGTGTGCTGGGAAAAGTATGCCAGAGAATAATTTCCATAAGAGGGTGAGAAAGGATGTGAGGAAGCAGGGGCAGCTTGAGGGCTCTTGGACAGTGAGGTGCATCCTTTGGCTGGAATGTGTACATAAAATCGGTTTTCTGATTCAGCAGAAGCTCTGATCTTGATCTCATGTCATCTCGCATTTGTTGCTCTGTAGACTTATATGTATCCTCTGATTTGGCTGTTTTCCCAGGTGAGCAGTCTCAATACCTGTACCTTTCTCCCTGAACCTGCTTCTCTGATGCACATGTTCTTTTGCTTTTTCTGAGGTAGCAGTTCTAGTCTCCTTAGTTTTTCCAGGCTCCTGATCATCCTGAAATGAACCACTCCTAACTCAGTGAGAGCCTCTAGCAGCAAGGTGATTGATATTGTGCATTGTAGATTACTAGACCTTCCTACAGATCCTTATAGTGCCGCTATCCTAATCATATTACTGTGTTGTTCCATTTGTATTGTAGTAGCTTTGCATTTTGACAACTGTGTTGGACGTGGGACCTGTTCCTGTTAAGGCCAGTGAATGAAAAAGGATCATTGTGTGTGTCTGTGCTGGCTCAGCAATATTTCTCCCCAGATCCATTTCTTGGATTTGCAGCCCAGCAAGATGTTTCTCTGTCCCAGCTATGTTGTGTTATATTTATTACTGTTGACTTTTGCTTGTTATGTTACCCATTTTTCCAGTGAAGCTTTTTTAATCTTCCTCAGAGTCCTTCCAGATCCCGACTAAACTTTTTGCCTTCTGCAGCTTTCCCTTTCACTTCTGTGTCATTAATATGTCTGGCAACAGAAGATCTTGTGTACTGAATCCTGAGGTATTAGCTGCCATGTTGTTGCTATGCTGAATGTAGCATTGTTTTGATAGAAAGATTTTTTAATAGCCAGCTCACTTAGTGTGAATTTCCCAGTAGAAGTAGGGCTGCACTGTAATAATTTGTGAATAATATGTGGTGACCTAGTTATTGGGCTGTTTACTGTATGAATATGCCTGTTTAGCCCAGTGGAAGATTGTGAGGAAAAGTAACAAATAAAAGGAGAAGAAGAATGGCTCTGGACAGTAGCTCTCAAAGGGTTATCAGGAAATAGCTTCAGAGACAATAGTCAGGCTGTTAATATGGAAAGTACTACCTTCTTCATGCAGAGCTGTTTTTCTTGACCTGGGAGCCAGAAAAGCAAATGGTTTGGGTTGCCTTAAGAAGAAAAAAAACCTGCTCCTGAGAGGCAGGGCTCTTTGTTCAGCAAACTGGACAGATGCACAGGACAGGCCTTCTGTGGTGCAGAAGACACTAAAATATCATCTAAACCTCATTAAACATTGTGTAAGATATATGTTTGACTATGCCTGATTTAAACTTCTTTTTCTCTTCAAGGGTTATTGCTGCTGTTGGAAGGAGGCAGTGCTCAGGGCTTTCTGCACAGTTGTGAACAGAGGGAACACGAAATGCTGAAGGGAAGGGCTGCAGCTAGGTTCAATGAGCAAGTGCTAAGCAGATCAAAGGAGCCCTGATCTAGCTCTGCTGTAAACCTGAGTTTGTTCCTGGATAGCATAGTATGCTTTAAATATATCTAAGAGAAACAAATATAAAATAATTTTCCTGGCATAGACATTGACACTTGCAACACGTTAGGAGTCTGTCTTATACATGCATATGTATAACTATATGTGCATATGCTGTGAAGTCTCAGCAGAAGGAGAATCAAGGAATCGCCTTCCAGGAAAGGCAGAAGATCCCAGCTTGCTCTCTGAGTGGGTGGCTACTCTAGAACAGGAGGTGATCTATCTCTAGTAGGTGCATGTCAAATATGCTGAAACTTAGACATCTTTAGCTTTGAGTTTATGTCAATTGAAATTGTTTTCATTTCCAAGTAGTGATATCCTTCTATTATGAAACAGTCTTTAATTTTGCTCAGAGACACAAAAAGCATCCTTTGGTGTGGTTTAAAATTAAAAAGAAAAACAAAAAGAGGGAAAGAGAGAATGAGAAACAATGGAGCTGTACTTGTGGCTTGTACGTAACTGTTTTGAGGTAATGCACTTGGCAGTTCTCTGAAATCTGACACTGAAGTAACCTCACTAGCAGAGGAGGTCAAGCATCTTGTAAAATATTCCAGTGGATGTTTTGTTCTGTATTTAAAATCCTGTGAATGAGATCTAAACTTCAGTTTAACTTATTTCTTGAAACCATTAGTTCCAACTACCATGGTTGTGTTTTACTGCAGAGATGTGTTTACTGAGAGGGAATGACAGTTTTTATCTATCACGGTCTGGATAGTGGTTCTGCTATCTCCTTGAAGGGTCTTTCTTTGAATTTTGGCAAGAACATTATTGAGGTAATAGGTGTTATCATCTGCTTTTAAATGTATCACATGTCATCACTTGCTAGGCTTGTTCTTTGTTGTTACAGCAAAGAATTTATACATAGCATAGTCAAGTGGGTAGCTGGACTTTTGCCTAGCTGTGCAGTGAAGGGATCCAGGCACAGCACAGATTGGGAGCTGAGTTTGTTCTCCCTATGCAGTAAAGAAGCTAGTGCCTGGCTCTGTGAGAGCCAATTTGATGTCGTCTCTCTTATACATTGTACCAAACCTCTTTGTACTTTTCTAGTTGAAGAAGATTGGTGGCGGTGGCTTTGGGGAGATCTATGAGGCGATGGATTTGCTGACCCGTGAGAATGTGGCCTTGAAGGTGGAATCAGCCCAGCAGCCCAAGCAAGTTCTCAAGATGGAAGTGGCTGTCCTGAAAAAACTGCAAGGTAAGGCAGAAAGCTCTTTGAAAGTGCTAAAGGACGCTGTGCATGTTAACAATTAGAATCCAAAGTTTTCTATAATTTTCTCTTCAGCTTCCATCTATACATTATGTTACATTAAGTCATTCATCTCAGAAAGTTATTACATTCTGCAAAGCATCCTACTCAAGTGAGTTCCAACTACAGGGACTATTTTTGTCCTCCAGGCTATAAGAACAATGAGAAGACTTAAACTGAACTATTGGTACACTGGTCTGTGCAGTCTAGTGATACTGATTAGATAATAAGGAATACAGCAAGCAATGTCTGACTAAGAAATGGGGTTAGCTGATTGCCTCCCAGAGGACTGGGACAATGTTTTTGACTATAGCACTGTGAGCATGACAGAGTCTCCAAGTAAAATGGTTGACTATAGGGAAACTGGCAATTAGTTAATTTTTCATGTACCTGACTGTCGTGAAGGCAAAGTGTGAAGTGATTTTAGGCCTTTTAGTTTTGGGAGTGGGGGGTTTGAACTATGTTAATTTGAATGATATGCCTATTCTTAATTTTCCCTAACACAGCTTTAGGGAAATTCCAAATCCAGGTTTGGATGTGGAAGTCAGCCCTGGGACCATCGATTTCTATAGTTGAACCTGGCAAAACTTATAAGCAGGTTTCAAACTGACTGGGAAGCAGCAAAATGGGACTTCCTGGACTCATGTCCAACCTTGCTTCCACTTAAGAAATTACACTGAAGGGGGACTTGCCTTATGCCAGGATGCTGTTTTCCATTTACTCCGATGAAACTATAAATAAAGCTAAAAGTTAAAACTTCCTGTGTTGATCTTTAAAGTCACAGTCATTCTCAGGAGTGAACTAGTAGAATAGGGTGAAAGAAGCCAGCCAGTATCCCAAAGGCTTTTGCGATGCTAATGAGATACAGTTTAATACCAAAGGGTGCAAAGGAGCAGTCTTGCTGCAGTTGTTCCTGGCTGAAGGAAGAGTGAGGGGACTTCTACTAAAAACCGATCACTAGGGGAGGATGTAAACAAGGAATTTCCAAATCTGCCTTTGAGGAGCTGAGAACTGCTGTTTGCTGAAGTGCTTTGTGCATGGATTTTCTTGTGAAGGCAAGACCAGCTATTGACAGGTACAGTTTACACATTCAAGTATAATAGGCCTTTGAAGGGATGTTCCTTTTTGTAGGATTCCCACTTGGGCTGAGGAAACTCCCTCCCATGAAGCAGAGAGTAGTATCCTTGTCACCAAGGGCTCATGCTTCAGAGATAGTGTTGTTGCCCTATGTCTGTGTCTATACCTCTGCCCTTGCACAAAATCTCCAGAGATATGATTGAATTAGAGGGTGAGACTGTTGCAGGTCTTGTGAAACAGGGGTAATGTTTGACAGATCGCCTCTAGGTAAAAGTGAATTATTTTTGAAGGTCAAATAGTTTTCCACAGTTCAGCTCTTCTAAGAGGAGGACTGATAAGGCCTTTTTTGAATACACTGTATTGTAATAGATGCAGCTGAGCTGTGTAAAGAGAATTGAAACAAAGAAGAAATCAACGCAGGTCATTAGGAGGAAGCTTGCTGTTGATCTGTGAAAGGTCTGGATACACAGAGTTCCCAGAGAACCGCAGAGCAGGTGGCTGAGGTCTGAAAGCAATGTAGTGAGGGCAAGCAAGGCAGAGATTTAGATTTTTGCATTTGGTTGTACACTTGGAACTGCTCTGAATTGAGTGAGGGTGTGACTGTGTAGAACGGCGGATTATTAGAATACAGGAGATGATGCTATCATGCTGGCTAGCATCAATATGTGTTACCTCCAGGGCAGAAGTCAGCTTACAGAGTTTCTTGCTCAAGCAGGTGATGAGCTGAAGCTCTCAGTTGTCCTGTTGTTGCACACTTACCCAAAAAGTTTCCAGCAAAATTCCTGTCTTTTTCTTGCCTTCCATGGACTATTTTAGTGAAAATCAAAACCTCTTGGTCCCACAGAGTTGCTGTAGAGTATTTCTTTGTTAAGGCTGGGCTTTCAGGGCTCAGGACATTCTGTCTGGTGCTACTCTATCTGGCCAATTCTAATCAGAGCACCACAAGATAACATTTTTTTTTTTTCATCTTTGTCAAGCACTGTTTGGCTTACATTGTCCTGTTGCTCCCCTCTTCTGACAAGCCTTGGCACTGTTGAACCAAAGCCCTTTTCTCAGTGTGTGTTGGTAAGCTTGCTTGGGGAACAGGGAAATTGCGTTCTCTTTTTGGTACCATTAGGAATGTTGACCAAAGTATCACAATGTGTACTACTGTCCTTGCTGCTCAAGGAGGCCTGCACCCTCCGCAGAGCCTGATTTTACCTGTATCTTCATTGCAGCATGAGCAGATGGGATCCTCCATGATGCCAGGCCTCTTCCATGAGGAATCACCATTTGAAAACAAGTCTTTCTTTCCAAATCCTCACCCCGTGGTGGCATTGAGGCAATCATACCTTGTTGTAGAACCGGTGGCCACTACAGGTTACGACCTTGGACCTCTCTTTTACTTGAGATCGCACCATGTGTTTACCCACTGTTTGCTGTAGGTCAAGTCCTCTGCTGTTTATCAGCACCAGCCTGAGCAACCCTTTTGGCCTGACTACAGGAGGCTTGATTATCTCTGGCTTATCTGTCCCTTCCATGGATGAAGGAGTAAGCAGGACTAAGTTTACCTGGAGGATCAGAAAATTTTCCTCCCTTGAAGAAGGCTGCTGTGCAGTTCCCGGCTACTGGGTGTCATGGAGAGTCCAAGGAACCACATCAGAGAGTAGACTTTTGCAGTAATAAATTCTTATATGCATATTTATCTCTAAAATGTGCAATAAGTAACAAGCAATATGGAAAAGACATGAAAAATTCATGGTGTGCAGCAATAAGAAATGTGTGTATGTAGTTGGTAAGTATAGGGATAATATATCAAAGTAATAGTATGAAAAAAGATAATAAGAAAAATTATTTTATAGACAGCTAATAGAGAATTACCCTACTAGGGACAAAAATCTTACCTATAACAAATTCCAAAACTGTTTCAGGGATAGTTTGGCACATCTGGACAGGGAACTTCTGCATGCATACAGCTTCTCTGACAGAAGAATACTATTTTAGTGCCAAGCCCTCATTTTATTACCTTAATCATGACTGTAAAATTATCTTTAAGTGAGGTAATTGTATATGATTGTACCATTTGCACATAATTTTAACCTATTGGGCTTTTTTACTTTGCAGTCAAGCATTTTGAAACCAAACCTAAGCTGCATTAGCAAAATACTTCTTGCAGATACAGCTTGTCTCCAGCAGAGAAGGTTGCTGATCTAGTGGTATCTGCAAGTGTTTTGCAGTGTAGACAAGCCTTTTGATCATATATGTTAAAAAGCGAGTGGAAATAAGATCTGTATGGCTAAGTGAATTAGCAACTTGCTTATCCAGAGAGTAACAAGGGCCTTTGCTGGGTTTTCTATGTTTCACCCTCTTAAGATACGTCTACATTAGTGAGCAGTATAGTACCAGCAGATCAGTGGATAGAAGCAGTTGCTCAGGCCTGTACATCTCCAGCATGTATGGCTTGGGCATTTTCATAGAATCATAGAATAGTTTGGATTGGAAGGGACCTTTAAAGGTCATCTAGTCCAACCCCCCTGCTGTGGGCTGGGACATCTTCAACTAGATCAGGTTGCTCAGAGCCCCGTCCAACCTGACCTTGAATGTTTCCAGGGATGGGGCATCTAACCACCTCTCTGGGCAACCTGTTCCAGTGTTTCACCACCCTCATTGTAAAAAATTTCTTCCTTGTATCTAGTCTAAATCTACCCTCTTTTAGATTAAAACCATTATCCCTTAGCAACAGGCCCTGCTAAAAAGTTCGTCTCTATCTTTCTTATAAGCCCCCTTTAAGTACTGGAAGGCTGCAGTAAGGTCTCCCCAAAGCCTTCTCCAGGCTGGCTAACCCCAAGTCTCTCAGCCTTTCTTCATAGGAGAGGTGTTCCATCCCCCTGATGATTTTCACGGCCCTCCTCTGGACCGCTCCAACAGGTCCATGTCTTTCTTGTGCTGAGGGCTCCAGAGCTGGATGCAGTACTCCAGGTGGGGTCTCACCAGAACGGAGTAGAGGGGCAGAATCACCTTCCCTTGACCTGCTGGCCATGCTTCTTTTGATGCAGCCCAGGATATGGTTGGCCTTATGGGCTGTGAGCGCATATTGCTGGATCATGTCGAGCTTTTCATCCGCCAGTACCCCCAAGTCCTCCTCCGCAGGGCTGTTCTCAATCCCTTCATCCCCCAGCCTGTATTGATACGGGGGTTGCCTCGATAACCCCAGGGGTTGCTACTGGGGGTTGTTTATTTTACACTATAAAACAGCATGCATTTGGGGGATTTTGCTTTGGGTTAGTTTTAATCTGGTCCCCCTCTCCGAGGGACCAGTTGTTGGCTTGGACTGTCTCCTTTAGGATTTGGGTACTATTTGGTGTGCACCTGGAATAGAACTTCTGGGTCTGTTTGCTCAGAAAAGTTTACATGACCCAAAGCCACTCTGTGAACAACACTGACACATTGTAATTGCAATGATTTAAGGCAGTATGGGGGCTTGCTTTAAAACCTCTTTGCTATTATAAATCAGGACTCTGAAACTCCTGTTCTTTGGAATCATGGGGAGAAAAAATGGGATGGTTTCCCGCCATTGAACACATGGAACGAGAGTCCTGTCGCTTCTAGAAGAGCAGATGTTTTTCCATATCTTCAATGCTTTTCTAACTCTTTGGAATACAGACAGACAGAAACCTGCCTGCTCTCTCTCTGACTTTTCTTCCCACCCTGGATTTGCTGTGGAGCAACATCCAGGTGGCAAAGGAGCATCTGTGAAATACTATCCAGATTCTGTTTCCCATCTCTGAGGTCTTTGAGGTTATCAAAATGCAATAGCTCTGTTAGAACAGCTCTTGCACAGCTTTTGAGGTGCTTGGCTTGGGCTATCTCAGTGTCAGCCTGCCTTTCCAATAGTAGCCTTAATTGCAGAAATAAAACCAGTATCCCTGATTAAATCCAATGGATTATTTTCTCTAGCTTTCAGGCTGCTGCAGAGAGGGGTGTGGAAACCATCTTTACATGCCAAACCAGGCAGTGTCTGCTCTAGATGCTCATCTGGGGCTGTGTGAGGCCCAGCAGCAGATGCTTTGAATTCAAAAGTATTCTCCCTGTCCTTACCCACTTCTGGACAGGTCTCTCTGAGAGCACTCTGAGGGCTTGTGAGAAGAGGATGGTGCAAAAGTATCTCTCACAAGGTGTGCACTTGGATGCCTTCGGGTCCACAGGCTCTCCAAAATATGGATGTGGCCACAGCATTCAGTTTCCTTTGCTGGGATTCTCCTTGGAGCAGCCTAACTTTCAGATTGTCAGTTAAAATGGCCAGATTATTCTGGTGCTGAGCACTGTTTTCTGTTCATCCGCGGTGGCGATTTTGCCCTGGTGTGAGGCTACAAGGCCCCGTGTACTTGCCTTTGACCTCACTCGGCAGCCAGATATTCCTAAGCTCTCTTCAGTGTGTCATTTTCTTTGTAAATGCCTTCTTTTCAGTGTAACCAATCTCATTGCGTAGGACTCTGATTAATTTTGTTCTGCAGTGCAGAGATCTTCTGCATATTGAGTAGTTGTGCAAGATGCAGCCTGGTCACATTGTAGTTTTTGAGTACCTGATTTTATTACAGCAGATAGTGAAGCAGGTCTGTGTTGCTTGTTCCCCGTTTACTGCCAGGGGTTGGACAGGTAAGGGTTTCCTAACAAAATAAGGGAAGAAAAGGGATCTTGTTTTTTCTCATTTGCCAGTCCTAGTCTTTTCTTTTTGCATATGTGAGTTTTTCGTGTTAAAGTGGTGTCTTAACTCTCTGTGATTTAGTTTCTGTTACTTTTGTAGACACGTTTTGTATGTTTCAACAGTATTTTGCTAGACTGATGTAACCAAGCTATCTGTAAAGGCTGGAAAGCAGGGTAAATTACCCTTGGCAGGCTTTTAGGCTATCACAGGGTGGCAGATTCAGACACTTGATGTAGCTCTAGCCTCTCTGCCCAGCACTACATTTTTCCACGTGGAAGAGTCCTACGGGTGTTTGAATGAACTGGCATTTGGGCGACATGTTTTCTGTGTCAACCATGGAGTCACAGGATGGGGGAAGGACATGGGATGGATGAAAGAGGATTTAAAACACACTTCTTTTGAGGCTGTGTTGAATTCTTGCTTCTTTGCCATTCTCCCTTGCCCTGCGTGGGATCTGTTATCAGTTGCTCATCTTAAAGTTTTTAGTGGTCTTGGGAAACAAGTAGAGGAAATTATGCCATGCAAGGTCAGGCAGTTTTACCTTTTACTGTTCAATTAGAAGATGATGACCAGCCTTTTGTTTTTATGTCCTTTAGTTCATTCATTTGTTACAGAAGCACTAGCAAGGTTAACCCACTTGATTAAATCCTAGTTGATTACAATTGGATAATGTAGTTATTGAAGCCCTACTTCCAGCATAGAATTTGTTTTCTTTCATGTTCAAAATTCCTTGTCTCCAGCTGAGTTGACAAGTCCCTGAAGTGAGCTAGTTTGTCCGGCCAGAGATGAAACTTGCTAACTGCAAAGGAAAGAAAACTGTATGCTAGTCAGCTTTGCTAAGCTACAGACACCATTTCCCAGTAAAGTTAGAAGATGATGAAAATAACTCTTAATTTCATTTCTAGTCCTGATGGATCCTCCATTTCTTTAGAATATTTGTACAGAAGTGAATCCAATATCCTCACAGTACAAAATCTGTGATAAGCTGATAAACCTGATACTGATGTTGACAGGTGAATAAAAAAGAGGATAGTTGTAAAATGTGTATTATATCTATAATGCAGAGCATGAGAAATAGCTGCAGCTTTCCAAATGCCGGTGAGGACAATTGTATAGCTAGGTGTGGTGAGGCCGCACCTCGCATACTGTGTTCTGTTTTGGGCTCCTCACTACAAGAAGGACATGGAGGTGCTGGAGCGTGTCCAGAGGAGGGCAACGAAGCTGGTGAAGGGCCTGGAGCACCAGTCTTACGAGGAGCAGCTGAGGGAACTGGGGTTGTTTAGTCTGGAGAAGAGGAGGCTGAGGGGAGACCTCATTGCGCTCTACAACTACCTGAAAGGAGGTTGTAGTGAGGTGGGTGTTGGTCTCTTCTGCCAAGTAACAAGCGATAGGACGAGAGGAAATGGCCTCAAGTTGCGCCAAGGGAGGTTTAGATTGAACATTAGGAAAAATTTCTTTACTGAAAGAGTGATCAGGCCTTGGAACAGGCTGCCCAGGGAAGTGGTTGAGTCACCATCCCTGGAGGTATTTAAAAGACGTGTCGATGTGGCGCTTAGGGACATGGTTTAGTGAGCATGGTGGTGTTGGGTTGACGGTTGGACTTGATCTTAGAGGTCTTTTCCAACCTTAATGATTCTATGTCCAGAACTGTGCATATAATAGAGACCCTGGCAGTGCCAAGTGCTCAAGCAAGTTATGTCACTCAACACTTGGGCTTTCTTATGCAGTTGTCTTTAGGGTTGAGCTGCTGGATGGCTGTGCCACGATGGTTATTTTTGGCCAGCAGTATACTATTGGTTTTGATACTTCATGTATTACCTGAATAAAAAGAAACTTGACTGATGATTCTGGAATTAAGCTGGGTTTGTGATCAGAGAGGTCAGAGGCCGCTGCTGATGTGAGAGGCAGGCCTTAAAGAAAAATAAGTGTTTGACACGGATAGATCCGGAGGATAATTTAGGGTGGCGGGGAGCACCTCTGGAGGTCTCTAGTACAACCTCTTGCTCCAAGCAGAAAGAAATAGATCAGGTTGCTCTGGGCCTTTTCCAGTGTAGTTTTTGCCATGAGATTTCTGATAATCTATGCAATAGAAGTTGCTTCAGTGTTTTGGGTGGACTGTTAGCAATGAGACAGCTCATCTATGGAGATGAATCACAAAATAATTTTAGCATAAATTTAAAAGATTAAATTCTTGAACTCCTTTGGAGAGAAGAGTGCTTATTTGTTTTCTGCAGGTGAAAATGCAGGAAATACGGAGTCTGTTACAAAAAAAAAAAAAAAAAGATACTTCAAATTGCAACATTAATGTCACATCTTTCTTTCTTACTATTTATTTGATTAGTTTTGTTGCTGTATTGAAAATACATTAGGAACTAAAACGAGTAGAAGATTGGAATGAATATTGGTTTCCAGCAGTTTGAAATTGATCCGTGTGGAAAAATACACTCAAAAAAGGATCATCATTTAATTTTTTAAGTGCTGTGTAATGAAAGTTTTTCATGTAATGGAAGTTTTTAAGTATTAACATGGGGTTTTTAATCATATCTCTACAAGGTGATGAATATCTATCCTAGGGTGGAAAGGTTTTCCAGATACTTGAAGTTATTTTTACACATGAGGACATGGTTATTGACTGTATTTTTTAAGTTCCTTCAGAACAAGAATGGTGAAGACCATTTCAGTAACTGAAATATTTGTATTTCTTACCCAGTATTATATGGGAGATTATTATGTTCATTTTAGTTTAAAGGCAGCAGTAGAAAGAATATTTTTCTATGGGTGAACATTAAAACATTGCCTTAACTAAATGCTTGGAAAAATGAATGCATGTGAAACAAAATAAAACAGATTTTCTCTGAAGTTTTTCTCAGGTCAGTGTTTATGAACATCAGGCTGACTTATTCCTCCAAGCTATGTTAGTTAGTTAACTTAACTAAGAGATTAGTTTATAATCTCTTGCTCTGTTCCTTTACTTTGTTGGAAGTTAACTCCTTTGTTTTAGTAATTAGCAAATACAGATATGGGACTTATTTTCTAAAGTATGAGCTTGTGATCTTCTGTAATATCAGAATGGCTGTTCAGTGGCACAGTCTAGCAAAGGAGCAAGTGTGATCTGGCAGTTAGTGCAGTAAAATGGTTGTGAGGCTCCCCATACCAAGTATACGTTGAAGAAACTTTTTTTTCTCTTTTCTTACTTTTCTGGGTTAAAATATGCTTTGCTGCTTTCTGTGCTATGATCTTCATGCTTGAGGAGGGCATGTGTGACGAAAGAGGTCTATTTCCTTCTGCCTTAAAGGAAAGTATGACAGTCCCATCATCCTGACCGCACGGGAGGTTATTAACATGATTGTTCTTGTGGGCTTCATAATTCTGATCAGCCTCAGGACTGATCTGCAGTAATCCCAAAGTCACGCCTGACTGTCAGCCTCCATCTGCTACTTCAGCATGACATGAACTCCGAGAGAGCAAACAGTTGTAACCTGGTGCCTCCTTTAGTTGAAAAATGAGTAAAAGCCTCGGAAACCCAGAGGGGTTGAAGCTGCAAGCATTTATCCCATCTATATGACCAGCTGGCTGTACATACACCACCTCTAAATGTGGCCCGCTTTTTCTACACTCTGTTATATTCCTTTTGTTTCATGTAGGAATTGGCACAGTCTTCCCTCCCCCCCTTTCTTCTTCTTTTCCTGGTGTTGCTTGTGTTGCAGAATAGTGCATGGGAGAACTGTTCCAGGGAAAGCCTAAATTCCCAAGACCAACAGGTCAGGTAGGAGCCCATTTTAGGCTTGAAAGGAGGAGTCAGTATAAAATCAAGTCAGTTTGGGGATGTGGGTCATCAAGAACTGTCAGTCAGTTCATCATTTTCGAAAATTATAGTAAGCAGAAAAATGTTGTCAGCCTAAACGTGCATACAATTCTCAAAGATAATAAATTAAAAATTTAAATGATTTTTCTTTCTGTAAAATGTTGTGATCCAGAAAACAATAATGTTATGGAGGAAACTGATTTTTTTTTTTTTAAAAAAAAAAAGGTCTCAGGAATATACTGGAAATCAGAAGAGGCAGTACCGAATTAGCAGGGATGTGTCTTAAGTCACAATCAAGTGTATTGGACACTACCACTCCTGTTTTGCTGAAACGATTGATTTAGGTGGCCAGGATCTCCCTTTCAGAGGATTGTTTTTTTAATGTTCTTGTCTGTAGTTTTCCAGCAATAAAAAGCATGTGGTGTCCTGCCTATCAGTGCTTTGCAATTATTTAAAACAATAAAAGCAAATAAAAATTGGAGTAATTTACCCTTTTTACCACACAGTATCTCTCACTGCCAGTAGAAAAAGTCATTGTTTTGACTGTGCCTCAGTATCCATCTCCTGGTGCTCTGAAAGGCAAAACAAAGTGGGACTTACAGAGTGTCTGTAAGTAAGCCAGGCTGGTCTCTGTGAATCTGTATGGACTTAAAGGAGTCAGGTCTGGGATGAGTGGACCTGCACTGGCCTGACCATCCTGCCTGAGACTGTGTAGATTGCCAGTTTGCTGAAGCACACAAGTATCAAACAATGAGCTTTGGTTTAAAAACTAATTAAAATCACCATTGCTCAAGTGCTGCAAAGAAATACAGGGCAAAACTATGCAATGATGCTCACCCTCTTCCCTTCTTAGAGACCCCACCAGGAACCAACTGTTCACCATTGTGGTGTGCATCAACCTTTACTCTGTTATAGGTAGTCTGCTATTTGAGAAATGCATGCATCATACTTCCCCTTTTGCTAATACACAGAGCACACCATCACAAATCCATTACAGTCAGGATCTGAAACCACAGCCTCTATTCCCTCTGCAGTTTTTTTTTTTTTAGTTAGGTCCTGCCTGGCGCCACGTGATGAAACGTAGACGTTGCAGCAGCACTTTTGTACCACAAAGAATGAACCTAGAGGACTAGCTGAGTGTTGCGAGGTGGCTGGTTGGTTTTGATTTTGCCTGAATAGATGCAGTTTGTACTTCTCACACCATGCCAGAACTCGACATGAAATTGCGCAGGTTTATTTCCTTCTTTTATTATGAAATTGCTTTAATGTTTCAATGAAGCTTTTCCATAAGCGTCTTTCTTTTGCAGATGTTTCTGACTATTAAAATCAGGGTTTGTCCATGTTGAACTAGCATTAGTTTAGCTGTTTCAGGGTAAGCAATGCTAATAGGCAAGTGTAGTGGTGGTGTGTAAAAGTCGACATTTACTGAGTAAAGTTGGTCTAATGAGCTTAAACGTGCTGCCAGTGAAACTGTGAAACCACATGGTCATGTCTGCTACCCATGGTTTTCTTCAGGGATGGTGGTGGCTGTGGTGGTATTGCATGCACGTGGTGGTGGTATGAACTGCAGTTTGTCACACTCTTGCTTGTGCCCTATGTCAATTTGAGGGTTTGAGGATCCCTGACACTGATATCCACTCATGGCTATTTCACAGGCAGTTTTCTTGTGAATGTCAGTACTCTCCTAAGCTACGAGACTGGGAAGCAGAAACAAAATCAGTCTGTTCTGCAAAACTCCCTGCCTGATGCCGCTTATGGTTACAAGCCCTTGATCAGAAAACATTTTTCTAAAAACCATGATCACAGGGTTGTTATCTTATGTTCCATTCTGTATGTTTCTGTTTCTTTTCAGGGAAGGATCATGTTTGCAGATTTATTGGCTGCGGAAGGAATGAAAAATTTAATTATGTGGTCATGCAGCTTCAGGTGAGTTCTGTGCTTCCCCTCTCCCCTGTGCTATGGAGATGGCATCGCAGGGAAGGATTTACAGTGAGAGAATAAGGCCAAGCACTGGTGTAGAGACATTGTTGTACATATAAAGTGAGTGGAATGGGAGACAGTGAGAAGGGGTGGCGTTTCTGTGATATCCCTTGGGATAGCTCTAGTTGTCAAGATGCACTAAGATATTTCATAGCTCTGCTTTTCTGTTTAAGATGGCTTTCTGTCAATTTTCTGGGGAAAGCAATTCAGAGTGCTCGCAGGAGCTACCCACAACATCGTGCAGTAGTGGCAGCTGTTTGAAATATCTCCTGCTGAGCTCTGTGATGCAGGATTCAAAATATGTGTCTTGTATCAGAGCTCAGACTACAGTAGGAGCCAGTGGTGTCACACCAGCAGCACAGTCTTCTCTATGAAAGGGAGTGATATCTGGCTCCCCCGACTCTACCAAGCTCAGCACTACCTTGGCTTCTGCTGTGAAAGTGTTTTCTCCTCTTTGAACACTGCTGATATTAAGTCAATATGGGTAAATACTTGGGTAGCTAGCCCATAGTGACTGTACAGCTAGACAGCCAGCTACTCCTATCAGTTAGCCAGCTGAAGTCTTACATGGGTGTCTACACAAGCCAGAATAACAGCAGGAGCTGCAGGGACCTCTGCATGGTTCAGCATGAAACTTCACCAAGAAAACATATATAGTTAGATCTTCAGAGACCAGATATGGTGGTACTGTCATGAAAACAGCTTTCTTATTCACGAAAGCAGCTTTCTTTTACAGCATACAGTCACAGGAGAAAGAGTTGGAGGGGAGCAAGTGGGAAGAGATGGCTGAGTCAAAAACACATGGAAGAAAGCCCTTTAAGGAGAGGGAGATTGTCCCTGGCTCGAAGGGAATACTTTCAAACTAAAGGTGCTTCTTTCTGACACAGTTGCCTTGGAAGCTGGCCTGTTTCAGCACCTGACGTAAGAGTTGACAGGGAACTTGTCCTCTCTCTCTTCTAGCTTGTATGATCAGGGCTTTGCTGTGCAAAGCACTGTATGATTATACAATAGAAGCCTACCCTTCCTCTGAAGAGCTTGCAGCCATGTCATGTTTCTTTATGTATAATTTGGGTGATAGAACATGCTGAAGAAAAGTGAGAAGGTTGAAGCACTAAGTAATGAGAAGTAAGCTGCTGCATAAACTGGAAGGTTATTTTTAATTAGTGAACAGTGAATGAAGTAAAATAGACACCAGCAGACCCCAGTGCTTCTTAAAAATAAACTTCTGTTTCTTTTGAAGTGTAGTTCTACTTTGCAAGGCACATGTATAAAACTAGTAAATTCCTGGTACTTGGGTTTGCCTTTTACGCACTGTTGGTATCCCAACTGCTGTAATAGATAGAAAAAACCTTTTGCTCTCTAACCAACCCTGGCTGTTGCTGCTGCTGCAGTGTGAGTGTGAGTATGATTCTTGAAAGGGCTAACCTGGAGCTCATGGAACAACAAGGCTTCTAACCCCCCAATCCTGTCCTTAACAAGCCTGATGAAGATGGCTATACCTTGGAAAAAAACTTCTCTGCACAGAATCTCTTACTTTCTAGCCTGTTCTTGACTATGTAGCTGAGCTCGTAGAGTAGGCAGAGCTAAAAATCATTTCATTATTTGCAAATGAAGACTTTGATACTTAAAGCATTAGCTAGTTTTGCACCATCACTCTTCAGGCTAAAATTCTTCTTCAACTTCAAGGTCTGATGAGACATGGTTTATCATGTGTCCCTCTGACTGTTATGTACTGCAGTTCTCCCCTTCTCTTCAGTCTGGGACTGAGGCTTCCACTCTAAGCTTTGCAACTCATTGCATCTGCTTTGTTTCTTAGCCAGCCTGATGGCATTTATTTGGAAATTAATGCTCATTTTCTGTCTTTTCCTGAGGGCAGTATTGGATATTCACATGCCTTGGGTTGTTTCTGGAGAGCAGGTGTCTGAGATCGTCCCCCAGACTAGCTGGGGAAAATTATAGTACATTGCAGTGTGTGGCTCTGAAAAAAATCTGCCTTTCCCTATTACCATTGGATAAGAGAGTTGGTGTCTAAGGAACCACTTTACAGTGGAAAGAAAGATCTGCTGTCAATTCAGTAACTTGGATCTTTCAGGATAGTGAAAACAAATCTGTGCTGCCTCTAGTAAACTGTCACAGAAATTAAAAAAGTTAAGCACTAGAGAAGTAGCTTAGTCTTATTTTGTTCATGCTAAGGAGCAAACCTGGGCCGGTTGCTGTGGCTTGACTGTATCTGTATTAGCTGACCTGTATCAAATGTGGTTCTTCAAGGAACCAGAGCCCTGAAGTGAAACATGGGTCAAACCAATTTGAGAGACCAGTCATACGCTAGAAGAGCCAGTTGCAGTTGGCCCCTTAATGTCTGTAAATAACTTGAGAACTGGAAATGGGTGGATGAATAAATGGCATTTCACTGGTTTGGAGAGCCATCTGTGTTTTCTCATGAAATGTTTGGAATCTTTTATATATCTTCTGTTGTGAATTTTGTTTGAATACATCTGAACTTGTATTATAAGCATATATGTCTTTGCAGAAGCAGAATCAAGAGATTCCATAGTATAGTGATAATCAGCATGTCCCTATAACTTTTGTTCTTGATGTATGGTCTCTGAAACAGTGGACTCTTATTCCTAATGTTTTTGATCAGTTGATAAATGCATTAGTTTTGTGGATTAGAGGGGTACTCTGCCATAGAATATAGTCATTTCAAAACCTTCTTTCTCTTTACAAATTTAAAGAGGTATAGACAAAACTGAGATGACGGAGATCAAAGAACACTGTGTTTAGTCTCTCCTCTTTTTTTTTTCTCTCTCTAAATTGTCTTTATTTTCATGCACAGCTGGTAGACTTCCACCCCCCCCGAAATTTAATTAACTGGGGGTAAATTACCAAGTTTTTTAATAAGTATTTTTTAAGTCAGTAGAAAAGTCCTCCTCTCCTGATTTTTGGGTATGACTCTTGAAAGACAACTTTCCCTGTGGCGTTGTGTTGTGGCGTTGCCACAACAATGCTGACTTGAGCTTGAGCTAGACAGTTGTGTGCTAGGGAGCTTCTGGTGAAACTGCTTCTATGAGGTGTAATAGATGGTGGCTTCATAACCTGCTTATCATATTTGTACTGCTTTAATCTTTAGATGGCTCAGAGAACAGTCAAAGGTTGTTCTTAAATCAGCTGCTATATAGTCTGGGTTTAACAGGAAGGAGATACTGGGCTGACACAGTCTGAGGCACTGCTGTCCATGACGTGCCTGTTTCCCAAATAGTACATCAGCTGACTTCCCAAGATAATGGTCTAGTATCTTCTTATCAGCAAATACATCACTTAAAAGTTAAAATGAAGTATTAGAAGGTCATATACAAGAAATAAGGCAGACGTAAGGTGAGCACCTGTCTGATTAGCATTTGTGCTTTTTTGGGGATGCATGTTTGAACTTGCAGCTGTGAAATGCTATGCTTTAGTGTTATGGTTTAAGTGTTTTATTGATTGTTCCAGGGCCGAAATCTTGCAGATCTCAGAAGGAGTCAGCCTCGAGGGACCTTCACGCTGAGCACAACGCTGCGATTAGGCAAACAGATTCTGGAATCAATAGAAGCCATTCACTCTGTGGGATTCCTGCATCGTGACATCAAGCCTGTATGTTGTTTTGGAAAATTTTCTTTTGGTTGTATGTCTGTCTGTTCTGCTTGAGTCCATAAAGACAGTCTGAATATGGGCAGATCCCAGTGGAGGCATTTAGGCCTCCTTGCACACTCCCACTGTCTGACACATTGGCTATTTTCTATAAGTACAGAATAGTAATATAGTATTGTCATTCCTTTAAGTGCATTGCAAACTAGTTTTTATCAGCAGAGGCTGCTGCATGGTGGGTTAGTAGCTGTCAGTCATACTTGTTCCAGTCAAGATCACACGACGAAGCAATCTAATTTTGAACAATCATTTGGAGTCCAACCAATTATTACTATAAAAGGGGTTCAGAAAGGATGTCTTGCTTTATGACCCATCACTTGAATAAATGCTATTTCATGTATTTGACTTAGCTAAATAATCCTCTTAATCTTTTCTGAGCAATTGCCAAAAAAAGTGGAGCACAGTTTCCAGTGTCAGAAACACAGTCACAGTATTGGTCACCTACCTAGGTGAGGCACAAAAATTCTAAGTCTCACTGTAGGAGCCTGTCTTTTTCCTCGTCACTACTTGACCTGAACACTTGTTGCTACACCATCCCTGAGACCATTTTCCTTCCAGGAAAATCATTTGCTGCTTTTAAAATCAGCTGGCTTTGGCTGATCAGATTCAGCTGAAAATCAGTCACTAATGTGACTGGCCACAAATCCTTTAGCAGCCATTTGTTATGGTAAAGGCTATAACTTCAAGATGGGGGTTAAAAAAGAGCTGCTCCATTTGCTTGTTGTCTTTATTTACTAAGAACCAAACCCGGTGTTTTTTAGATGTCTGAATGTTCAGATAAATTTAGGTAATGCAATACAGTGGATGGAGATTCTGGGAGTTAGGGCAGAATAATGCATGCTAGCAGCTGAACCATGAACAGACGCATTTGTCTGCAATAACTCCAGCCTGTTATGCAAGTGATGGAGCTCTCACTGCAGAGCTAGTGGTGTTAAATGTAGCTCTTCCTCACAGCAGCTGAAATTTAGCTAAGCTAATGTGAATTTTAGTTATTTTGAGACTCCACAGTCACTTATCTGCAAATTGAACTTCTTAACATGGCAGTGATTCTCTAATCATGATGCTTAAGATGCATCTTAAAACTCTTCTCTTTGACTTACGTTTCTACCAGAGGCATGTGGGGCTATATGACAAAGTCTTGTTAACAAATGGCTGCTCTTACCCAAGTTGCTGGTATCAAATTGATTTTTTTTCTTTCTTTGTCTAGTCCAATTTTGCCATGGGACGCTTACCTTCAACGTACAGGAAGTGCTACATGTTAGACTTTGGTCTGGCCCGTCAGTATACCAACACTACTGGTGAAGTCCGGCCAGTAAGTAAATTTTAAGTAATTTTTTTCCACTTCTGCAACTGCTTAGGCATGGGAAGGTTTTGTGATTTTCTTTGTTTTGTGGTTCTTATGCTTGGTCATTATATTGGACTGCATTTTCTGCAAGGTAAGAAGCAGCAGGTGACTTCAACTGAGTTGGGAATCTAAGAAGGGCTGCTTGCTTTTGTCTTATGATGTGTGTGGCTTTTTTTTTTCTTTTTTTTTTCCCTTTAGGATAATCGTGTTTTCCACAGGCTTGGTATACTTGCTGAGTACATTATGGCCAAGCAAAGAGGGTGAGCCCAATGCTGGCCATGTCACTTCTGTAGTCCCATAGGACTGGTGTAGTTTAGTTCTCTGTGATCTGAGGAACCAGGTCGATGCGTTCTTAAAGCTTTTTATGAAAAAAAATGCTAGAAGTTAGAGGCTACCTGATCTCTGAGGCTGAGCTTCCTGTGAACTGCATCCTGTAATGCTGTTCTTACCCTTGCCTGGCTTTGGTTTTGTGTATATTGCCCCCTGTCCAGATTCCTTAGCAGGAGTATTTCAGCATGCCTGCTTGAAGGGGAGGTAAGGGCAGGGGGCATAACTTGCGCCACGTGTCATGTATGTTATCTTTAGTCCTTTTACCAGTTCTGCGCTATCTGGGGTCACTCATAAGGATGCATTAAGCTTCAGATGCTCTAGGTATCAGTCAAAGCATTCCTAGATTTATTTCGGAACACAGCACAAGCAAGGAGGGCTCAGACAATCTCTCTGTTTATCAGCCTAGGCTTATACCTTTTGGTCTGCATATCTTTTCCATTTGCAAGACAATTGTTGTTCCAGAAAATGTTGACAATGTGAGAGCTAAATTCAGAGACAGGATATGGTTGGTGAGTGGGAAGAAAGCAAAGATCAGTGAGCAGATTTTGTGTCTTTAGCAGATGAACACAGCTGGGGGATTTTTCTTTTATTTTTTTCTTCTTTTTTTATAAGTCTTTTCAGTTGGACATTGCAAGCCTTTTCTTTTTAGCTGTAGATGGGAGCAGCTCCAAAGGTTGTGTCTGCATCTTATTCTTAAAAAGACACACACTGTGTACTACTGGTCTTCCTTGTCAATGCTGTTTAGTTTGGGGTTAACCCTTCTCCATATTGCCCTTTTCAAAATGCAGCCCCACTCATTTCCTCTTTCTGCAGTCAGAATTCAGGCCCATTATGGATTGAAACTGGCATTTGGTTTTCTGCAAAATTTCTTCATTGCTTCACTGAACAACTATGTTTTATGTCTGTATTTCAAGTCCCATTGTTTGAACACTGTTCTTTCTTTACAGTTAAAGAAACTAATTTTTTCAGATGTCTCTTATTTGTATCCTCTCTTTTCTTCCTTTCTCCCATGAATTTAAAATTACTTTGCTTTTATTTTGCTACATCCTTAGAGAATAGAGAACAGGCCTTGTTTTTGGAAGTAGCACTACATCCAGCCTTGACATTTTTCAGAGCGAAGGATTCGGAGGCTGTGTCCTGCCTTGGTTGGTGTGGGTGAGGTGGGGCTTTGTTAGGATGCAAGACTTTGAGAAGGTCGGTCTTAATTCTGGTCATTCTGGTGGTTGGTTGCTTACTTGCCACAGATGGGTGTCATAGAAGGACTAATGACACATAATCTTTTCCTGAAAAAAGACATGGGGATCCCCAGAGGAGTGGGACTATCCTCTGCTGAAAGTGGTCTCGGTTTGTTTGGGATGTGGGAGGATCGTATGGGGTAAAGTCTCATATACCTAATGTACCTATTCTCCCACGCCACACTTCAGGTGGTGAGGCTTTTTGACTGAAATGATACAATAAAAAAGACATAAATATTTACTTCAGTCCCTTTTAACATTATGTTGTAGTCACTGGGTTGTTCGATCCTTTTGTGTCCCTGCTGCCTGACACCACAGTTGAGTCCCACTTACCGCACTGAGACCTTTGCCTGGAGAAGCATGGCATAATTGCTGCCCAAATATTCCACTGAGGATTAGGAAGGAAATGGGGGTGAAGGGCGGTATGAAGATAAGTGAAATGAAATTTTTTTTTTATTTTTTGGGGTGGGGTGTTTTCTTTTTTTTAATTAAGAACTTTATCTTTTATTTCACTGAAGAGATTATTTCAAGCTAGTAAGATAGATTCTTCTTTCTCCGTTCTCTTTCAGTTCCTTTATCTGTGAAGAATACAATTCCCAGATTTATAACATGATCATTCTGAGCCTAGTTTTTTTGTGATTTGGTTCTGAGGTACAATACACAAGAGAGGTAGGGGAGGGAATTCACTTTCTTTTTTTCTGGAAGCATGTCTGAATTTTGCTTTCAGTCGTATTCATTTATTAACAGGTGTTTTCTGCTCAAGGAGGTTCTGTGCAGTTTCCTACAGTTTCAGAAGCATTGTCATATTTTATGAATAATAACATAAAAAGCATTTGTTTTTTTCACATCCTCTGAAATTCATAACCTCAATCTTGCTTGTCAGCTTTTCAGAAAGACTCTGAATGAGTTGCTAGTAATACAGATAATGGGCCTGGCCTTTAGGATGCTGTGGTTTTGTTTTGTTTTTTTAACTTACCTTTGGCCTGCTTATTTTTGGTCACTTTTCTATTTTGAAAACATCTTTGATTTCGAAAAAGGGAAAAGCCAATGATCCTGTGGAATAAAATCCTCTAGAAAGCTGTGTTGGCACAGATTTTATGTATTTATTTTTTTATGTGCAATTCACTGATGTCAAACAGTATTAATTTTTTTTATTTGAAAAGGCAAGGAGCTCCTTAGTAGGCAGATAGCATAGGCTGTCACTAAAAAGGTCTCATTCTGATTTTCTAAAGATTGATTAAAGCTTTGAGGTGGGATTATTTCTACTCTCCATGATCTTCATTGAGCATTTGTTCCTCCATCCTCAGCTGTTACCACTCTGGCTTTCCAGACCCTCTTTCAAGGGCTACCACAGTAGCTTTTACCTAGGGAGCTGTTACTCTGCTAAGCTTCTGATGAGTGCTATGTATTTGGTTTGTATGTTTTTACAGAGGATAGCTACTTGACAGGTCAACTTGATTGCTCGGCATTTGTAAAGTTATGGGCCACTTGGCTTAACTAAATCCAAATTTATTCTGAATCTGAATTTATTCTGTGCTTCTAGGAAAACAAAACTGATCTACCTTATGTGGAATGCTAATATTAGCATAAATGCTACTTTTTGGAGAAAAGCTGTTGTCACACAGATTTGCTTTTATGGGAATGGTCTCAACCCTCTACCACTTGGCCCTTGCCAGATTGTCATGGTTCAGCCCCAGCCAGCAACTAAATACCACGCAGCCACTCGCTCACCCCCCGACTCCGGTAGGATGGGGGAGAGAATCGGGAGGGCACAAGTAGGAAAACTCCCGGGTTGAGATAAAAACAGTTTAATAATTGAAATAAAACTAAGTAGAACAGTAATAATAATGATAACAACAACAATAATAGAATATACAAAGCAGATGATGCACAATGCAACTGCTCATCACCCGCTGACCAATGCCCCGTGTGTCCCGAACCACGAGAGCCCTCCCCTTTTCCTGGACCACGCCTCCTAATTATATACTGAGCATGATGTCACATGGTATGGAATACCCTATTGGCCAGCTGGGTCAGTCACCCCAGCTATGCTCCCCCCTCAGCTTCCCATGCACCTGGCAGAGCATGGGAAGCCAAGAAGTCCCTGGTGCAAGCGCCACTCTGCAA